>NC_058134.1:310230470-310363983 GCF_016433145.1 Gracilinanus agilis
GGGAGGGGTGCGAGGGCCCAGGTGGGGGTTGGGGGGGGGGGCTACGTGCACTGGTTACTAGGTGGGAGGGGCGCGCGGGCTCGGAGTACGCAGAGAGGGCGCGCGCGCGGGCCCAGGTTACGGGGAGAAGGGAGCGCGGGCTCGGAGTGCGCAGAGGGGGAGGGGCGCGCGAGCCCGGAGTGCGCAGAGGGGGAGGGGCGCTGTTCTGGGCCGGTCGTTTCCGGCTGGGCCCTGCTGGTTCTCCCTGGGATTCTAAATACCTCCTGGACCTGGACCTGGCTGGAGGAGGGCGGGGTGGGGCCTTGTAGACCTGCTGGTCAGGCGGTGGGAGTGTCCCGGCTTTTCAGGGACACTGGCTCTTTGGCATTACCTCAAGGTCCAGGCCTGTTGGGTCATTTTTGGAGTGAGGGATTTGGGCCAAGGTCATTCAAGCAGCTCCAGGTTCAGTCTCCAATCCTTCCCTGACCCAAAGAGGGGGGCAACAGTGTGGGACCCGGACCGGAGAAGGTGTGATCTTTGAAAACCCCAGTGTAAGAAGCAGCTGGGTAGCTCAGTGGATTGAGTCAGGCCTAGAGACGGGAGGTCCTACTTTCAAATGTGGCCTCAGACACATCCCAGCTGTGTGACCCTGGGCAAGTCACTTGACCCCCATTGCCTACCCTTACCACTCTTCCGCCTTGGAGCCAATATACAGTATTGACTCCAAGACCGAAGGTAAGGGTTTATAAAATAAAAATACAGACTCATTCTGTGACTGGAGCCATACCCAAAGTCTTTCCAACATGGTAGGACTTTCTAGATTAATGATTAAAAAAAAAAAAAACGACCCAGTGTAGACCTTGTGGCCCTGAGTGGATGGATGCTGAACCCCTGGTGGGTACCTGTGGGAGCTTGCAGTGAACTGTTAGTCCCTGTGCAACACCTTAAAAATCTCTTTTAACCCCTAAAACAATTCTGGAGAGGTTGGGGCCATTGTCCTCATTTTACTGTGGAGGAAATGGGAGCAAACATGAAGTGAATGACTTGTGAAGCCCAAGCTTCACACAGCTAATGAGTGTCTGAGATAAGATTTGAATTCAGAGCTTCCTTTCAGGCCTTTGTTGACAGCACAACTGTGACTGAGAGTAATATAGCCAGGGAGACTGAGGCTCAGGTGGGGTGGCCAAGGTCACCCTCTCAGCCTGAAGTACCCTGGGGGCTCATGAAGAATCCAATCCTCCTTTCCCGAAGTTTCACTTTTCAGATGCCCTCGTGGCATCTGCTCCCTTAGAGCAGCCTTAGAGGTGATGATGGCAAAGGCCACTTGGAAAAGTCATGACCAGAGTT
Source organism: Gracilinanus agilis (assembly GCF_016433145.1). Taxonomy (NCBI): domain Eukaryota; kingdom Metazoa; phylum Chordata; class Mammalia; order Didelphimorphia; family Didelphidae; genus Gracilinanus; species Gracilinanus agilis. The sequence goes on from NC_058134.1 coordinate 310,231,797, forward strand.
CATATCTGATGGGGTTTTTTTTACAAGTTTGTGGTTTTGCATGCATGATGTTCACATTGATATTCCTAAAGCCCCATTTGGGCCAGTTGCCTGCCCTCTGATATCTGTAGGATAAAATCAGATCTCTGGCATCGAAGTCTTTCCCAATCTGCCTCTAGAACACCTCTTCCAGGATGAGTTTTCATTACTCTCTTTCACATGTCCTCCAAACAGATCCAACCTGTTGTTTCCTCTGGATGACCTTGCGTTTTCCATTTCTGTCCTTTTGGACACCTGGGTTTGGAATGAACTCTTCCCTACAAAACTGTACTCTCTTCTGTCTTTGTATGACTTTTGTGTTTACTATTGGGCCGGAATCTCCAGTGTCTGATTGGGCAAGTGGTTTTTTTTTTTTATTTGGATGAGGGAAAGAAGACTGGACTAAGAAGGGTCACAAGACCCAACTGCCCCTTAAGAGAGATCCCAGATTAGTCTTCTTGTGCCAGACACTGGAGGCTTCTTTTCATTAAAATGAGGGGCTTGAACTACGTGCTCTAGAGCTACGTCCACCACATCTAGAGCATTCCAGAGTCCAGGTTTGATTTCATCTTTAGGGTGCTGGATGCTTCCCAGCTATAGCATTATGAATCTGTTATTAGAAGTTTTATGTGTCCTCCAACAACAAAACCAACAGTTAAGCACTATTGATAAAATAACTATCTAACCGGCTGTCCCCATAGTTCCCTTTCCCTAGAGAGGAATGAATAAATGAAGGAATGATTGTTTGAATGAGAATAAAATGAGTTGGTGCTTCCTGTGTGCCCAGTGCTGTGCCTTGCAGTGAGAACACACAAAGAAAGTTAGCTCTTCATCTCCAGGAGCTCCCATTTGAAGTCAGATGGCTTTGGGGTTCACCAGTAATAGCATTGAACTCTCGTAAATAATAGCAGTTTCTGATGTTAACGTTTGACAATGAGAAATCATGTTTTATCATCTTTTCTTCAGGGCCAGGATTGATGAGTTTGGTGGCTTTTGGGTGTTGAACTTTCGTTATGTTTGTACATCTGTCTATTGGTTCTCCTGGCTCTGCTGCTTGCTTTCCCCAACAGTTGCTCTAAGCCTAGCAAGCTTCTGTTTCTTCTGTTAGTCTCTCAATAAGCACTTACATTAAGTGATTACTCTTTGGTAATCTCAACTATCATTTCTCTTTAGAATACTTTTTGAGATCTCCAGCCTCTCCCTTGAGCTTTGGTTGGTAAGTTAAAGGAACCTTCTTTTAGTAGTGATTGGAAGCATTTTTCATGTTTTAATGCAACTCTTGTGGGAGTTGACCCAGTACTTGATTCCTATTTGACCATGTGAACCTAGTAGCGAGCATTCTTATATTTTTGTCTTGGATCAAAAAATGTCTCTTCCTAGAAGACTGAGGCAGTCTTTTAATGTACTCGATTTATTTTTTCTAATTCAACTTACTCCAATTTTGTTTACACAAAGAAAGGCAGGACTGTCTTCACCCTGGTTGCAATACTTGATTTTTTCCAAAGGATAAAGTGAACCCAGGACTAAAGCTGTGACAACCAGCAACAGGAAATTACTCACTGAAAGAATCTCAGTCATCTTCTGTAAATCAACATTTTTGCCCTCAGCACAAACTATAGCATCTCTAGAGTAAAAAATTTTACACCACATTTTTATTGATGCTTTTAAAAAGCACTGCTGTCACTTTCCATTGACTCCCCCAGTCTATGGTTTTTTATGCTAAAATTAGTCTGTGTGAGATTTTCACCAAAAGGCTTTTTTTGGTCTATTAACCCAGCTTGTCTGAGATTCTGAGCTTGTTCCTTTAGCATTCTGGGAAAGGTTTATCCATTATCCTTCTATTTGTTGTTTCAGTAACATTAGCCAACATGAGTTTCTGTGGATTCTGGAATTTTGAGACTTCAAATTTTTGAGAGACTTCCTGATTGTTTAAGTACTTAAATGGATTTGTGATGTCTTTAGTTCTGGAATTTTCTTCCAAGGTACTGATGACAATTCATCCATCCCTGCTCGTCCCACAATACCCTTGTCCCTGGCCTTCCAGAAGTTGCTAGAACCCTTCCTTGATCTCTGCTGACACGTTGAGGATACCAGTGGAGCATTCCCCTCATCCTCATTCTTGCCATGTAACCAGTCCATTCTTACTACTAGACTCTTCCATACATTTCCCTTGATGACATCCCTTATTCCTTTTCTTCGTTGGAGTTACGAGTTGGTCAGATGAGGCCCACTCACGCCCCCTTCACCATTCCATTCTCTTTACTTCATTCCTCTTTAGTTCTTCAGGGACAAGGGTAATGTGGGATGGGCAGCAACAGTGTTATAATGAGAAATTTTTGAAGATTGCTTTTGCTGTTGTGGAAAGCTTTGAATAAATAAAAGGGCTTTCTAGCTGAAAAAAAGCCAGGCCACTCTCTTCCTTTCATTTTGCCTCAGCTCATTTATTATCCATCCCTCCTGAATGGGTTCTACTGGGTTAGAGGCATGTGCTGGGGGACTTTCTCATCCATTTGGTCTTTTCCTTTGTGGACAAATGGTGGATTCCTTTGAACTCATAATCACCTAGCATTCTTGCCTACAGCTATCTTCTCTTTTGGCAAGTCAAATTTTTGCTAGCTAAAGGGTTTTTGATCTCTTCTAGTCTAGTTTTAGCAGTTGAATTAGTTTAATTCCTGTCTCTTCCTTGGAGTGTCCTGCTGCCTTAGTGAGGTTGGCTGGCTTGCCTTGTGAAATGACTGACCCTTTGTTCACAGGATTGACTGGGAGGTGCGTGGGTTCTAGTTCCCCTTGGGCTTACCTGATTATTGCTGCTGCTGGTGGCGAGGAAGGTGGCTTCTTTACAATGATTTCTCCCCTTAGCGAGGGAGGATACCGTTATTCTGAAGGTTCTGGGCTCTGGTGGTGGTGGTGTTGGACTTGGATGTGTCTCTGTTCCTTGCTCCATTAGTTAGGAGCCTCTAAGACCTGTTCTGAGTCTCTTACAGATTTCTCTCTCACACGCGCACACACGCACGCGCACGCTCCTTGGTCCATGGTGTTGATTTTGAACAGTTTGTTGAGGCAGGGCCAGAAGGAGATGGTAAAAGGTCCTGGAATTGATGGCGTCAGCACCTGAGGGATCTGGGAAACCCCCCTCCTCCCCTTTTTGTTAAGTGCCAGCTGAGTGTAGAGGCTTTCATTCTCCTGACTCTTATGTGCTCAGAAGTGATAGGACCACTGGCCCCTGCTGTGGTCACAGCCCAGATGAAATGCTGCCTTCAGTTCTGGACAGTCTTTTGGGAGGGATGGAGGTGAGTAACCTCTTAAGCCCAAGTTTAGCCTTCAGAACATCAGACTTGTATGACAGCTAGACAGGTGTCTGGCAGGCGAGGAGGGTGGTTAGTGACTGTGCCGGGCCATTCTAACCCCAGAGATTTGCAGTTGTCCCCTGTGAATGATGATGACATCCTGCCCCCTCAGGATACTGGGCCCTGTTGCCCACCCCTGACCTGCTGCTAGGATTCAACAAATAGATATTCTAGAGTTTATATCAGAGGTTTTTGGTTTTGATGTTAGTTTCATTTTCAAATGCTCTTGCCCTGGTGCCCAGCCATCTTTTGAAACCAAGACTAAAAAAAAAGAGGGGAGTGGGGTCAGCTGAAGAGCTACCCTCTGCTCACTGAGCCGTGCATTTTCTCCCTCTTTGAGGCCCAATTTATTTAGTGCTTCCTGGGGCTCAGTGAGGCAGGCACTCACAGAGTTGGGTGCTGGTGGGATAGTGTCTCTGAAATTCTTTTAATTCCCTCCACCACAGCTCTGGGAATGAAAACTGTCCTTTCCTTCAAGGGCTTAATTTAATTGGGGAGACGAGAACCAGAGAAATTACTCATCCAGATTAGTTGTCCTTGCCCAGGTGAGATCCGGAAAGTTCTTCTTAGAAAGATCTCCCTGAAAAGGTCAAGCACTTGTGCCGGGAGGCAGGTTGGAAGGAAGGGACTCCTCCGGAGGACATGCCAGAGTGTTGGCCTCCATTTTAAGCATAGAGGTTGCCTTTGTGGGAGGATCAGAAAGAGCTCATGATGGAAAACCTGGCATTTTATGCAGTGCTGAAGGGTTACAAGACATTTTGTTTTTTTTTTTTCATCCAAAAAATCATTTAAGATGTAGAGAACAGTAATGGGATAATTGTTTCCCAGTTTTATAGATGAAGTAGACTCGGGGCTAAGTGACTTGCCCAGGGCCACATGGCAAGGACCTGGATTCCATTGTAGAATTTCATGCTTACTGCTGGGTTCTTGGGAAGTTATATGTACAGCTCATTTGGCTCATCTGCATATTAAAGGGATTAGCCTAAACATAAGGGGTATCTGGACTTCCCTCTAATTCCATAGCAGGGATCCTGTAACTCTACCCTAGGCCTTTTGTCTCCAAATTATGACCCATTTCTTGGAGTGGTGGGAAGAATCATGAATTTGTTTGTGCAGAAAGAAATCAGATGAAAAAGGCATGAAATAATCATGTGACGCCCTAACAGAAGTCAGGGGAGATAAAGATTGGTGGGGAGACAATTGGAGAACCTTCTAGAAGTGACTTGGGTTGGGCGTGGGGGTCTTAAGGTGTTGCATAATAAGCATTTACGGAATTTGGTAGCATAGAATGCCAAATTGGACTGAAGAGAGAGGCCAGAATGCAGATTATTCCGGAGGACATTAGGAGGTCATCCAGACCAACCCTTACATAAAGTACAAATCTCACAAAAACAACCCCAGAGCTCTAATTGTGTAGGAAATTTTTCCTCATTTTGAGTTCCACCTGCCCACCCCCATGTCCATTGCTTCCTACTTCTTAATAGCTTGAAAAATGATGGTTGATTGTTTGAAGGGGATAGCAGAGGTCAAGGCAGGTTTTTTTCTCCTATTATAGGAGCTGAAATCAATAAAAAGGACATTTGGTTCAGCATACAAAGCAAAAGTTATTTTTATTGTTATTGTTCCATCATTTCAGTCATGTCTGATTCTTCCTTACCCCTTGTGGGGTTTTCTTGGCAAAGATCCTGAAGTGGTTTGCCTTCTCCAGCTCATTTTACAGATGAAGAAACAGAGACAAGCAAGGTTAAGTGACTTACCCAAGGTCACACAGCGAGGAAGTATCTGAGCCCAGATTTGAACTCAAGAAGTTGAATCTTTCTGCCTCCTGACCCAACAGTTTATCTACTGTGCTGCCTAGCTGCCCTGTCATAAATTATTAATCTGTTAGATATTTCAGCAATAAGACTAAAAGGTTGCATGTAGTTCTGCAGGGGAACCTGGCTGATGAAGAGAGGACTCTTTTCATGGTGTTAACAAAACTTTGCCAACTAAAAAGGATACTGTTGGACAGAACACAGCAATCCTTGAAACCCGGGCTCTTTTCAAGCATGCAGACGGTCACTGTGGGACTCTGAGCTGTCCTGTTTGGCTGTGATTCCTCCCAGGCATTCTGTTCTTTCCTGGAGTGTAGCCATTCATAGTCTGCCACCCTAACAACGTAATACAGCTATTTGGGTTAAGCAATTTGCTTTTGTATTTTCGTAACATTCTGATTTTTTTTTTCTTCCCTTGGTGCAGTATGGGTGGTAAAATTCCACCTGCTCCACAAAAAGCAAAATCAGAAGAAAGAATCAAGGTAAGTAGAGATGAATTCTAATTGCACGATTGTCAGTTGTGGGTAACTGGCTGTTTTTTTTTCTCTCATGTTTTGTTTTGTTCAGCCAAGAGCCACCTTCTTACTCCTCAAACCCTCCCCAACCCCCTTTTCCAATTGAGAACATAAGAAAAAAAACATCGGACTCTGCCCTGGATCAGACCCCGCTGGGAGCATTGATAGGAACGGCCGGGCCTGGGTCTGGGGCCTCCTTGTGTGTTGTTACATCACCTCTTCTGCCCTGATTGTCCCCAACATCTTCCAGCCTTTCTTTCTGACTCCCTTTGCCCACCTGGGCTAAAGGACTCCCTGGGATTTTCTCTGGTTTTCTCCATCAGGAGTCATTCTGGTGTATTTTCTAGTTTGGTTTGGAGGAATCGTGGGCTACTCCACTCTCTTGGGGGTTCTGTTTAGAATCTGTTTAACCCTCCTCCCCCTCCAGTTTCCTAAAGTAGCTGGCTCTTTGTATCTGCTTAATTAGTCTGTCAGGTTTTTTTGAGGTAAGAAAAAAAATCCATTCTGAAAATCTGACTTTTGACTTCTAGCGTGCATGAGAGGGAGGGCATAAGCATTTATTAAGTACCTGCTGTGTACCAGCACCCTGCTAAGAACTTTACATTAAACATCTCGTGGCATGTGGATGATTTCGAGCTGAGTGCTACGTACGGCCTGGGCATGGTAAACCCAAACCAGAGCATTTGGGAATGAAGGAAGGAGCATCTTCAAAGATAGAATTGAACTCTTTTTCTGTCCATTGACTTTTTCATGCTTAGTGTTCTTTGAGATGAACAGCCCAGACTCTGAAAACGGGAGGGTTTCACCGCATCACCCAGTCCCTGCCCTCTGTGCTGCCGTAGAGTTGTATGAAGAGTATGTGAGCTCTTATTGTGAAGAGACTTTGTTATCGAGCCCAATCTGACTTTGTTGTTGGCCCTTCTTTTGTCAGGAGGAAAAAACTGAAAGTAAGAAACCAGAGGAACCCCCAAAGCTAGAAGAGCTAGAAAGTGAGGAAAGTGACGTAGGTGAGGAAGATGTGGGCACTTGGTGCTGGATTCAGCTTGTACTGGGAGCTCAGGAAAACCTCTACCAAATGGCTTATACGTTTGTGTTTTCTCAACTTTGCCACCTGCAGAGATTGATAATGAAGGAGTGATTGAAGCAGATACTGATTCCCCTCAGGAAATGGGAGATGAAAATGCAGAGGTGAGTTCAAGGCCAGCCTTTTTGTCTACCTTGAGGATTGGGGCAGATGCCAAGGCTCAGAACCCCAGGCTGCCCTTCACACAGCTGTCTTGAAGAGGAGGACTGCACTTGCTTCTCTTTTCTCTGGTTCTGAAGGATGGGTGAACAAGCATTAAGGGGCTACTTTATGCTGGCACTGTGTTGGGATCCAGTGGCCGAAGAAGAGATGAGGCCTAATTTAAAGGAGCTCACATCCTTCAGTGGAGACAGCAAGTTTGGAGTCCCTTCTGAATAGGTTCAAGGTGGCAGATTCGAGTCAGGAAAGTCAGAAAAGTGAACCATGGAGAACGGCGGTAGAGGGATGCGTGTGAAGGACTGTCCTTCAGCACAGTTTGACCTGACACTAGAGGGTGGGATAATGTGAGTCCAGGAAGAGAGGTGGGGGTGGCCCCTGCTGGGAAGGACTTTTTAGCTGTCATTCAACAAGAATTCATAGTTTTAGTCTTGAGGTAATTGGGAGCCCTTGGAGTTGGGGAGTGACATCTGCTCCTTCGCAGAAATCATTTTGCCAGCCAGGCGTTGGATGCACTAGTATAGGGAGAAATTACGCCAAGGTTATTAATGGATGACTGGTAGATGGGGGTATGAGGGTGTAGAGAAAAACCACACTGAGTTCTGTTTTGGACATGCTGTGTTTGAAGTGTTTCTGGGAAATTCATTGGAATGTCCAGTGGGGGCAGTTGGTGATGAGTCTGGCTCAAATGAAAGAAGTAGAGGCAGGCCAGAGCTTTGAAGTATTTTTCTGGAAATACAGGTCAACAAGAAGAGTGGAGGAGGGAGCAATCCAGGATGGAAGGGCAGGGCCCTGAACGGGTGGGAGGGATGCCAGCCTTGAGCACTGCCTCCCTTGCTCTTAGGCTCCAGGAGTGGAGGTCTCCCCTTTGCCCTCCATCTCTTCTCTCCTCCAGACCAGATGGGATTGATTGTCTTCTCTGAATCTTTCTCTAGGTAACAGATGAGATGATAGATCAGGCTAATGAAAAGAAGGTGGCAGCCATTGATGCCCTCAATAATGGTGAGTAATATGGGCTTCTCTGATCCTCAGGCAGCAACTGAAAGTCAGGAGGTAACTACTGTCCTAGACTCGTGCTGCAGGTGTGCCTGAAGAAAAGTGTCTGGTCTTTCCCCCCCCCTCTTTCTAGTACAGATGGCAAAGCTCTGGCAATTTGTTGTGTGAATGACTACCTAGAGGTACTGGAGAGAAACGTGCCATGTTTGGAGAACACTAAGAACGTTTCTTTTGCAAGAAGGTGGTGGGGATGCTTCTCAAGGCTAGGGGCCTCCAAGTGTCCTTAGCCGTGTGCTTTTCCAAACCCCTGGGGCCTCTCCTTTCCTCCCTTCTTCCCTCCCTCGCCTAGGGCCACACTACTAGGAAGTGTCTGGGGCCAAATTTGAACCCAGTCTCCAGGCCTGCCTCTCAATCCACTGAGATAGAATGGGGTGTCTGCAGCAGCCTTTTTGGCTAGGGAAGGAGGACTACACCACATTGAGAAAATATCAAGGATTTGCCGTGTGGAAGTGCCACGTTGAACAGTGTGTATCTTTCCAGGGCATTTATAGTTCAGGGGACCCTGAAGCAGACGTGTCTTCCTTTTTAATAGCCCTTTTTGTATGTCAGTCTAACCAATCACTGGCCTTTTGCTGGACTTGAAAAGTGTGTTAGATGACGGTTCTAGATGGTGTTTGGAAAATATTCAGTATTACTGAAAACCCAGAAGGGTTTTTTGCTTTGCTTCTTGGTGATTACTGTAGGTAACCTGGAGTCAGCCATTGAATTATTCACAGAGGCCATCAAACTAAACCCCCGTTTGGCTATTTTGTATGCTAAGAGAGCCAGGTAAGGAGCTGGGGGGGGGGGGCATTGGTGGTGGGGAGGGTAATGCTTTCAAATGGGGCTCTTACTCACTATTAGCTTTTCCTTTCATTGTAGGGACTTTGGTAGAATTGTTTTTGAAAATGTCTAGAATTTTGTCTGAAAAGAATGCTTTCTAATACCGAGTTTCTCTCTTCAGTATCTTTATAAAACTGCAGAAGCCTAATGCTGCTATTAGAGATTGTGACAGAGCTATTGAAATAAACCCAGACTCCGCCCAGCCCTACAAATGGCGAGGCAAAGCCCACAGGTAAGAGAGGGAGGAGGATGGCCCCAATCCATCCCAGGCCTTTCAGCTCTAGATCGCCCATTTATCGTACACTCCCTAAGGAGATTGATTCTAAAGAAACCAGCAGTCTCCGTTTAGCCTGGGCCCCGCACTTCCTGCTCCTACCGTCTGTTAAGGAGCATTGGGTCTGAAGGCTCTTTCTTTGGATTTAGGTTTAGGGCCAACGCTCAGCACTAGGGCTTAGAGGGCCGCTGAAGGCCATAGTTTGGTGTAAGACCTTCTGTGCTTACAGAAAGAGGATTTCCTTTGGATGAATTGAGAAGGAAGCGAGCAAACTTATGAAGAAAAGGAGGCAAGAAAGCTAAGGTGGCTTAGTTAGACAAGACTCCACGTGATGCTTAAAACTCCAGAGAGAGCTTGACTGGCTGCAACACTCAGGACCAGGTCCACTTGGATCTCTTTGGACTCGGAGATGGTGGCCCGTGTTAAGAGGGAGGGGACAGTCTACAGGTCCTTTAAGCGCTGAGCCAGTGAGGAAGGGAGGCAGGAGCCAGAGCTAAGAGGAAAGAGTGAAGCCCAGAGCCTAGAGTCTGGGACATTGTGTTCCAATCCAGCCTCCTGTGCTTCCTTAGCTGGGGAGGGGGTCCAGGAAGGTCACTGAACCTCTGCCTGCCTCAGTCTGCTCTGTAAAATGAAGAGAAGAGGGAGAGCAATTCCCTTCCGGGGCTGTTGGAAGAATCAGGGGGTAGGGGGGGATATATTTCTAAGGTGCTGAGAACAGGCCTGGCAATAGTAAGTGTTATAGTTGAGTTAGGTATTTTGAAGTTTCTCTGTGAACACGTTTTAAAGTAAATTGTATCAGGAGCTTCTCCTGGTTATGGCCTTAATAGAACAAACACATCCCTTCCAGGTCTGTCCTTGAATTTAGCCAAAAGGCTGTGATAAGTGTAGCCCAGAGTCCAGAGTGAAAAGAGTTCATTTCTTGGAGATTTGCGAGTGGAAGTGTTGATTAGACGAGATGATCAGAGGAGTGAGCCATCAGGATATTGGGTTCGAATTTCACTAGGCCAAGAGGAGCAAAGAGAGATTTAAGGCAGCATGAACTGAAACTTTTTCACTTAACTAAGAGAATGTCATCCTTTTCACGGGGAGGACAGAGTCATTTGGTTTTGTATCCCTAGAGGCATGTCAAAAATAAGATACTTGAATCGAAGACTGAGAGACTTTAAGAGCTTGGACCCACTGTGGGGGAGAGGCCTGTTTATTGAAAGGAGATCCCTTGTACCTTTTCCCCTTGAGGTCAGGCTCAAACTTTCTCTGCTCTTCATCAGTGGAGATATTAGAAACCAGGTAACCCAAATCTTGGGTGCAAAATTGTATTCAGTGATTCGGGTGCAGCTCCTAGAGTGTGCGAGGGAGAGTATAATTGCCTGGAGTGAGACTGTGACCAATAGAGGAGTTTAAAAGAGGCTCCATTGGGACCCAGGGAAGCTTCTAGGTAAGGGAATCTCAGGGTCAGACTCAAACTTTAGAAATATGAATTTGGTTACCTTGTGGAGAGGATGGATTTAGAGAAAGGAGGCTGGGGGCAGGGAAGGAGGAAAAGCTAAAGGTCCTTCAAGCACTGAACCAGTGAGGAAGGGGAGGGCAGGGGCTGAGTTTGAGAGGGAAAGGGTGACGTTTGGGTGAGATTGACTGAAAAGCTTTAGGTAGCAAAGGAGGACCCGGGGGCAACAGTGCCTGGGCCCAGAGTCTGGGAGTTCCAATCTGGCCTCGTATGCTTCCTAACAAAGAGACTCTTTTGGCAGTCCAGACCTGACTTGGGATGATTTGGGTGAATGGATGTGGAATAAATGGCAAAGTTGGAACCATCAAGACTTGGCAGCTAGTGAGATAGGAGGGGAGAGGGCAGCCTACTTTATACTTCATAAAGAAAGACCATTTGCTTCTGGTCTCCTTTTGTGGTTTAGTCATTTTTCAGTTGTGTCCAAGTCTTTGTGACTTTTCATGGGGTTTTCTTGGAGCAGCTGGCCATTTCCTTCTCCACCTCATTTAACAGTTGAGGAAACAGGATAACAGAGTGAAATGACTTGTCCAGGGTCACCCAGCTACTAAGTTTCTGAGGCCAGGTTTGAACTCAGGAAGAAGATTCTTCTTGGCTCTGGCCCCAGGTTTTTTCTGCTGGTCCCTAATTGCATTTAAAAATAAACAAATGGAATTCCGAGTCAGTATATGTGGTTTTGTAGTCAGGTTGGGGTTTTTTTTGAGCTGTGGCAGACATGAGTTGGGACTCCTCTTTGGGTCCTGCCTTTTGGACGTAAGCCAGTCCACATGGGAGACCTAAGTAGCCCAACGTTGGACCGATTCTGTGTCTGTGCCAGAGCCAGTGCTCAGTAGTAAGGTGATTTAAGGGCCTGCGACTGTGGGCTGTTGTCGAGGAAATGATGATCAGGAGCTGATGGGATAGGATACCCATTACATCTAAAAACAAAAAGGGAACCGTTTTCCATATATTCTTTTTTTATTATTCTTTTTATTTTTTTTAAACTCTTAACTTCTGTGTATTGGCTTCTAGGTGGAAAAGTGGTAAGGGTGGACAATGGGGGTCAAGTGACTTGCCCAGGGTCACACAGCTGGGAAGTGTCTGAGGCTGGATTTGAACCTAGGACCTCCCGTCTCTAGGCTTGACTCTCAATCCACTGAGCTACCCAGCTGTCCCATATATTCTTTTTACCCCTTGTTGAGTGTTTCCTTCAAACAGTAAGTAGCCAGACCCATTTCTGAGACCTGTTCTTTTTTAGCTATGTCAGAATTCGTAGGCTCACAATGTGGCAGTGTGAGGGGTAAAGCAGAGACCACATAGAAACATGAGTGAGCCACCAGGCTTTTGATTTTTGCCCGACTCATTTAGTTCTTTAGAATTGCCCTCTTATTTTAGTTCGCTCTGACCTGAAAAGCAGGTTCGGTGACCCACCGAGACTGCAGCGAGAAAACACAGGAAGAAATTTCTAAATTAATTGCTAAATCCATTTTAGACTCCTTGGCCACTGGGAGGAGTCCGCCCGGGATCTTGCCATGGCTTGTAAACTGGACTATGATGAAGATGCTAGTGCTATGCTGAAGGAAGTCCAGCCGAGGGTGAGTTAAGACAAGCATGGTGTCTGGAAAAATAGTCTCTCAGAGGCGAGTTTGCTAGAAGTAGCCCAAGAGAGGCAGGTTAGGTAAGCTCCCTGACCGTCACAAGGAGATGGACCCTTGGCGTTTGGCACGTGTAGGGAGATGGTCCTGAAATGATCCCTCATGACCCCTGGACGTGTGCCTCAGAACTAAATGAAGTTCAAAAGATTCACCCTGGGAAGGCGGCAGTGGTATAAATCCCTTCCAGTATAGCTAATGGGGTGGAGAAAGGACTCCCTGTGGTCCTGGGTGGCCACTGTGTAGAGGGGTCACTGTACCCAACCACAAGAGGGCATTCAATCCCTTCTGATTTTCAGAGTTGGCCTGTATTCTCACAGATGCAGTTTTTCCCTTCTATGGGAGTATTCTCATAAATTGCATATAAATTACTGCTGCTGGGCTTCTTCTCATCAAGCCTTCGTTACGGCCTAGTTGTAGCAAATAGGTGGCCTTGATTTGCTAAACAAAATCATTCTTTATTTGGCCGTCTCCAACTTTTTATGGTCAGGGATAGTAAGTTGTACATTTTCTTTCTGTATATGCAGGTTGCAGAGAGATTTCTTGGGTAGTCGTTGTCCAGATTTTTTTTTTCTTTATTTGTACTGTAGGAAAAAACATTTCTCTTTGTGTTTGTTGTACCAGGCCCAGAAGATTGCTGAACATCGGCGAAAATATGAAAGAAAACGCGAGGAGCGAGAGATTAAAGAAAGGATAGAGAGGGTGAAGAAGGCTCGGGAGGAACATGAGCGAGCCCAAAGGGTAAAGTCTTTGAACTGAGGCTCTGTCATTGCCGCTTATGTGCCATACAAGTCTATAGGATCATAGTGGTGATAGAAAGAGGGGTGGGCCCATTGGGCAGCTTTCTCGTATAGTTTACATCCAGGGTACCTCTTTAGTGAATGGGTAGCTCCCACCTCAGAGGAAAAGGAAGCCCAGTCATTCAGCATGTTCCTATCTAAGGCAGCACATTTGTGTCTCTTGAAATACAGGAGGATTTCTGCCCACTGAGCTAAAATTGAGGTTTGAGCACTGTCGTTCTGGGGGCCTCTTGGGCCTGCCTAATGTTTTTCTGTCCACTGCTCTATCAGGGAATTCTCTGTTCAGAGTAGTAGTAGTAGATTATAAGTTAATTCCAAAGCAGAAAACCTCACAATTAACCACCAAGTTGAAATTTTTCATCCCAGAAGATATTTTCCCCCTCATTATTGTCATGCTTCAGTCTCACTTTTAGAAAGAATGCAAACTGCATTGTTAGTTCCTGAATAGTGGCCACCCTTGTATCTCCGTCCTTTAAAAACAAGACAACAAAACCCGGGGGGGGGGGGGTTCCAGGAGCCCCATGCCTTTTGTATGGAGAACCATGGCCTAGAAGACTGGTCATGAGAATCCAGGGGGCCGGGATATGTCATCTTGGTGCCCCCCCAAAATGAAACTTAGTCTCTTGGAAGAAGTATAAACGTTGAGTTAAATAGTTTGTTGCCCAGTGTGTGCCCGGTATTACCATTCATTTAGGATGAACTGTACTTGAGTAGTTTTTCTTTTTCTGGTCCTCGTATTGGCATTTTAACACTCACCTAGTAGAAATGCTACTATCTTTGGTAGGTTTTTTAAGACTAAATATAAAGGGGTTCAGTGCAAAGTTGTCAGGGGGCAGCTTCTTCTGGGAGTGGGGCTTGAGCTCTCTTAGACATTGGTCTGAGGCAAGTGATTAAGAAAACATCAAGATGATTCTTTTGGAATGATGGATGGACTTTTTTCTTTTCTCTTCAAAGGAGGAAGAGGCCCGGCGAACTTCAGGAGCCCATTTTGGCTCTTTTCCAGGTACTACCCGATAAAAATGAAAAGAAAAAAAAAACATAATGTTTAGAATTATGGAAGTGGATCTTGTTGAGTTCTGTGCCTCCCAGGCCTGAATTCCTGCTTCTCTCTGCCAGATGAATGAGGAGCTCTTAGGAAATTGTCAGGCAAAAATGTTTTTTCACAAACTCCAAGAAGCCTTCGGGTTGTTGCAGTAGAATTTTCTTGTATATGTATTACTGGAGATCAGACTCTTTAGAAGATCTGGAGAAGAATAAGCATATGTAAACAAACATGAACTGGACTAAGGATTTTAGGGGCAGACCTGAAGAGAGGGCAATTGCTCCAGGGGGATGGCAGGGCAAGAAGACCAGATTGGCTGGACTAAGGGAACAGTGTTAATTAAAAGCACCAAGTTCTCCACACGTTTCCCCTTCTATCCCCTGTGACTTAAAATGTTGGCACACAGTGGGCAGGGAATGGTGGTTATTTCAGTGGCAGTTGTTGGCCTTAGGGACAGGAGGTCTGGGAGAGGTCACCGAGCCTACCCTCCCCCCTCATGTATAGAGGAAGAAAAGGGAGCCTTGTCTAGGGTCATCTGGAGGGAGGAAAGTTGAGGACCAGGGGTTGAACTTGGGGGTGAGGGTGGTCTCTTTCCTCCAAATCCTAGGATTTTCCATTGTGCCAAGGGACTTTCCATAGGATGATGTGAAGTCGCACCAGCCTTCTTCAGTTTGGACTTGGGATGACTCCATTAGTGGGCACTAATGAGCAAGTCCTAATCATGGTGGCATTGAAGTGGAATCCCTAAAATGTAAATCATCTGACATTACGGGCCCTGTTGAGGAAAGATGTCAAGAGTTGAAGGAAGGAGATGGTGGACCAAGGGAAAGTGGTTCACTCAGCAGCTTCTTCCTTTCCCTGATGACTTTATTAATAAGAACTGCGGGCTGCTTAAGGTGGCTTCAGTTGTAATTTGCTGCATTCTAAGATGGAAGATGAATACTATGGTTTAGCCTGAAACACTGATCAACAGAATTACTTGGAAAGCCAGAGCTTCTTGTCCTTTTCTGATTGTGTAGGCCATCTGTATGGAACACAAGCCTTGAGACACGTGGGACCTGA
The DNA here is from genome assembly GCF_016433145.1 of Gracilinanus agilis. Lineage (NCBI taxonomy): Eukaryota > Metazoa > Chordata > Mammalia > Didelphimorphia > Didelphidae > Gracilinanus > Gracilinanus agilis. Next base: position 310,246,919 of record NC_058134.1, read on the forward strand.
ACCAGATTAGAAAGTGATTAGGAAATTACATGGCAGCCTAGGTAACACGATGTTCTAAAATGTGGCCGATAGGAATCCTTTGGTATGGTTTAGTGGCCCGATTTCTAAGATAATAAGTGCCCCTTTGATTAAGGGCATATGAGATTGAGGCAGCTAGGTAGCTCAGTGGAAGAGAGCCAGGCCTGTAGCTTGGCGGTCCTACTTAATCTGGCTTCAGCTACTTTGGGGCAAATCCCTTCACCCTGGTTGCCTCATCTGCCTTGGAACTAATACCTAGTTTTGATTCTGAGCCAGAAGATAGATCCATAGATTGAGGCCTGAGTTAGCATTTGGCAGCCACCTCGGATGTGTGTGGTTGAGTTGGTGAAGAGTAGCCCCATGTCGCGGGCCTTGGGCGGCCTGTTTGTGAGAGCCTGGCCACCGTATGTGAACTTTTGGTTAGTTTTGTTTTGTTCTTGTTTTGCAGGTTTTCCTGGAGGCATGCCTGGGAACTTTGGAGGCATGCCTGGCATGGGAGGGGCCATGCCCGGGATGGCAGGAATGCCGGGCCTCAATGAGATTCTTAGTGACCCGGAAGTGCTTGCAGCCATGCAGGTGAGACTTTCCCTACTGGGTGTAGGTAGGAGTAGTGACTATTTGTTCCCATTACCACTTAGACAGTTGGAGGAATCAGGCTCTTCTTGTCAAGTGGTTGATGGTTTGTTCAAGGAACTCCAGAAGGCCCCCACTGTGGTCAGGACCTGGGGGAGAGATACTGAGGTCATCAGTGTGACCTTTAGGACCCAAACAGACTTTTTTCCCCCAGTTTCCCTCTTGACCTTGACCCTGCCTAGCTCGTGGTGGTAAGATGGTTTCACAGGCATGTGGACATAATGCTTTACCAAAGCCGTTCTCCAATGCCTCCTTGTTGGTTGAGGTTCTCTGGTCCAGGTGCCTCATCTGAGGACTGGCCTGGCTAAGTCTGGAGGACCCACATTTCTCATCAGAAAGCTTGGCCGATGTCGGATCTTTGCCACTTGTCTCCTGGCAAGTGAAGGGGCTGAGTCGGGCAGGGAGGAATGAACGACCCTGGAAAAAGAGGGTCAGCCTAGAAGTCTTCTTGTGGTGCAGTCGTGGAGTCTAAACTCCCTTTTTACTTTGTGATTCTTCTATAGTCTCTAGTTATTTGAGCTTTACAAGTGGTGGATAATAGAAAGAAGTGACAACTTCAGTCAGGATAAACGGGAATGTTGATGTTTCCTCTTCCTGTCCTGTGTTAGCATGTTGCTTCGGTAACAACAGGTCATGAATATAGAGGAAGTAGCACACAGTTTGACCCAGAACCAAAGTCTGCTCCAAGATGGATTGCCAGGAAAGAGCTCAAAAATGGGGCAGCGAGTGAGCGCCTAGCGGAGGGGAGGAGGAGAGGCATCAGCCCAGCCTGGTGGGATCTTGTAGGATCACCTTTTTTATGAGAAGCAGAGGATCGCCAGCAAACACAACAAACCCTGGCCTGGAAGGCCCAGGGGCCAGCCTGCTTCTGTCCACAGCCTGACCAGTTGACCCTGACAAAGCCAGAGGCCAGATGAAGGGGCAGCAGGATTTAGACTGATAGAGTAGTTCATCGGGGGCCCTTCTTCCTCCAGTCTAGCCCGTCTAATGTGTGTTACAACTTTGTTTGCAGGACCCAGAGGTGATGGTGGCGTTTCAGGATGTGGCTCAGAACCCCGCAAACATGTCCAAATATCAGAGCAACCCAAAGGTTATGAATCTCATCACCAAATTGTCAGCCAAATTTGGAGGTCAAGCATAAATGCCCTTTTAACAAATAAAGCCCTTACTGACGGAGAAACAACCCAGATCACTTAATGGACCTCGCAATAACACAAACCAAATGTACCTCTGACCTTCTGGTGAAGAAAGCTGGGGTGCTTGGAAGATAACTCCCCACCCCGTCCCCCTCCCTGCCCCCAGTGCAACAGGAGCATTTTACAGAGATCGGGTAGCCATTAGTCTAGCAGATTATGTTGTCCCACTCTGAATCACAAGCTTAAGAAACATAGAAGCATTTTCCCCAAACTTTAACATTACTTAAAGGAGAAAGGGAAAGTAGTGTTGAAATTATTTTCTTTTTACTCATCTTTTTGACTTTCCCTTGGACTTGATTAGCTTTTAGGGTGAGAAAGAAGAGACTTCTATTCAAGATTTCTTATCCAGTCATGGTGGAAAATTGGTCTCATCAGAGAGAGGCGAACATTCCTCATTTAACTATGTAAAATTTGAAATGGATTCGTGCTTCTTGATGTATTTTGATTTTGCTTTTTCCTTTAAATTCTGATGTGCTTTTGAAAAACCGCTTATTTTGACGGCAGAACCAACTGCGGGACCACCAGTGACATAGTAAATTCTTGGGCAGAGCCTGGAGCTGCCTGCCTTGAGGGCTACTGCAGTTTGTCCAGTGTTTTCTTCCCTGCACACGCATTAGAAAGTTGGGGCATTGTGGGTAAGAACCGAACCACCAAGCCATGCATTGTGTTGTGGGCATACTTTTGGGGAATGCTTCTGTGAAACTGATCCACCACCCTGTAACTTTGGCCCCTCTGTTGTCCAGTCTGTCTCTGTAATAGTGTGTGTTTCTGTTTAGGGAAAGGGAGGAGGAGGCTCCTTTTCTTTCTTCTTGGATGTGACCTTTCCCCAACAGCAGACACCTGGCTCGGCTCTCTTTTGGGTCTGTGTTTCCAGTTGTTTCCAGTGTCTCTTTCCCCCTCATTTAATTAGGCTAAAAATGGCCCTTGTCCAGTCGATATTTCTGAAGGCCGCCATTCAAACTCCTCTACCATTGCTGAATGCTTGGTTTAATGTAAAATGCCACACTTACTGTTTCTATGTAGGCTAATGCCCTTCACTTCTCCTTTGGCCAAGAGACTTCATTTTGATTCTCTGCGACCTTAAGGACCCCAACATGCTTACTTTTTTTTAACTAAACCATGGAGGGAAGAAGACGTCCCTGGTTTTTTTTCTTTTACTTGGGAAATAACCCTTGAAAATGACATTTGCATTAATCTTTCCATTTTGGGGAAGGAGGGCATGAGGATTAGTGGATATGTAAACGTGTAGGTGAACTTGGCTATGTGATCCAATATTAAAAATGTGATTTATCACTAGATTAGCTTTGTGATTATTTTTGCATTGTAGGATTGTTTCTTTTATGACATCTCATTGATGCTTTCTGTAGGGAGCTGTTGCTACAGTTAACACCTCTGTATTCCTTTCCTTAATTGGCTTCAGTAACTAAGTCAGGCACCGCACAGAAAACCGCTCTGGCTCCAGCTCCGGCTCCGGTTTTGCCCACCGTGCATGAGGCCTCCCATCTAAAGACATTCTGAAGGGCAGCTTGTTCTTGGGATGTTGCCTGTGCGACTAACTGAAATAGGCAAACTAACGAGTGTGGAATATATACCCTTATTAGAAGTCATTGGTAGGTGGGCGACACTTTGCCCAAGTAACGGGGCAGCAAGAGAACGAAGGGTGCCCCAAGGTGGGGACCTTGGGGTCAGGGAGCAGAGTGCGCTGTTGTTTTAACACCTTTCTTACATTCCCCGCAGAGTGACACCACAAACCCTCCTGGAGTCGCAGCCTTTTCACTTGGTTTAGTAAACCTTGATGTTTAAGCTGCACAAAAAGCTTGTCACAACTGATTCTGGGTAAGCCATTTGGAGCTTAGGAAAATGGCCTGGGTTCAGTGTTAGGCCTACTTGATTAGCAAATACAAAGCTTATTCTCCATTGATTTAGGAATGCAACTTAATAGCCAAGCCTGACTTTTTTTTATCCCTTGTACTAACAACCCTACAAGAAAGAAAGAAAAATGTGAAGGGAGGGTTTTTGGTTTTCAGGTTTTTTTTTTGTTTGTTTTTGCTGAAAAGTAGAAGTTATTGGATATTTCTAGTCACCTTCACTAATAAAAGTGTGGTTTTCAAACTGGAAGCTTTTGTACTGTCTCAATTGGCCAGCCAGAGTGGCGGAAAGGAGGAGGGACATCCCAGCTCGGGACTGCTGATGGTAAGAAGCTGTACGTGTGTCTCTGGGGAGTCGAAGAAGCAAATCCCACCGATTTGGAGATGGCTAGTGTCCAAAGTCAGGCCGTAAACCTTGTCTGTCTTAGGAGGGCTTGTGGGCATTGACATTGGTGCGCCACCATTGCATTCGCCTTCCTCCATGGGTTTGGGGCAGCTTTTAGCTTGCGAACTGTTGTGGGTTTATTTAAATATTAGGATTTAAGAATCGAGTGCTTGAGGGCAAGAAGGGAGGGGAATAAAAAGTGTGAAACGTGTAAATTGGGCCAGTTAGTGAGGGTGGTGGGCAGGAAATCAGACGAGAAACACACGGGCAGGCTCTGAGTGTCCTAAGAAGTGCTGAGGAAGGAGGGAGTGGAGTACCATAGTAAAACATCTCTTCTCTGGAGAGGAGCATATGGTCATTCACTGGGAAAACACTACAGCCAGCCTGTCTGGTGTGAACCAAGGCTCCAAAGTTTGAGTTCTAGAATTGTTCATAGACTCCCGTTACCGACTGGGCATCTGATTGTTGGCGTGGTGTGGACTATTCTGCTTTTACAATGTTTCTGCATTTAGAAGGTAATATTGATAAGGGATAGATACTGGCTAAATGTGCGGAAGTATATTTTTAAGTTTCTTAAAACATTAACATTTCTCTTCTGTGAGGAACAAAGTACCAGTGGATTTCTTTCCCATTCAGGCATAGCTTTGTTACACATTCGACTTCAGTTCGGGTCAAATTACTTTGTATGTTAGCACAGCCTCTATCTCTGGGAGGGAATAGCTTTTCCTCCAAATACAGTTTTCATAATTGATTCAAAGATACAAGCTATTGGTGGGGGCAGGGAGATGGCTTGGTAAGATTGAGAGCCAGGTCTAGAGATGGGAGGTTCTGGGTTCAAATGTGGCCTCGGACCCTTACTACCTGTATGACTGGGCAAGTCACTTAACCCCATTTGCCTAGCCCTTGCCCTTTTGTTGACAAAGTTATTTGAGTTGTTAACTAAGTTAGACATTAAGGGCTTAAAAGGGGGGGAAAGTATAAGAAAGAGAGGATGAATGATTTGGGGCTGGGAAAACTCAGAAATTGATAGTGATTCATGACCATGTGTCGTTAAATTTTATCTGCCCATACCCAGAGATTCTGGTTTCTCCCTTTTCCCTCACCCACTAAAGAAATCTGTAGGGGAAGAGGACCCAAATCCTGTGGACCCCCAGCAGGGGCAGCTAGGAAGGCTAGCTAGTATTAAGTAACATAAACAAGATGGGTATGCCATCATTAACGTGGTGAGCATTTTACCCTACCAGGAGTCAAGAAAGTGTCCGTTGAGGAATTGGTACCTGTCGAAGAGCTAGAACATGACAGTCCGGAGAAGACAAGTGATGAGGTGCCCAGTGAGGAGAGCTTTGATGTGTTGGACACTTCCACTGAGGATGAGCTTTGGATCACAGCAGGGCATTCCAGCCCTAAAACGTTTATCCTTAAGGGAAAGGACTCTTTCCCTAATAAACACAAATCCTGGGAGGTGAAGAGGTGGGGCGGAAAGAAAGTGAGAATTGAGGAACTGGAGGTTCCAAGCAGTGAAGAAGAGATGAGTGAAACTGTACCCTCTTTGGAAGATTGGGTCAGTGAGGAGGAGATAGAGGAGAGTGGAGCTTGAGGCCAAGAAATAAACGGCATGAGACAGCCCGGCTCCTTTACTTGCCAACTCTGTAGCCTTCTAAGGAAGCAGAAAGAAGGGCGCCAGGAGCCAGGAGAAGCAGGCACCTGGCAGCAAATTTGGTTAGCCCATAGCAAAGTGGGGGTGATTGACAACTAGGACCAGAGTGAGCAGCAGAGAAGGAAGAAGGCCATCAAAGAAGAGCAGCCAGTAATCTGGTGCCATACTTAGTAGTTGATTTTACATCCCCCACATTTCCCACCATGTCCCCTTCCCTCTCCCAGAGAGCCATCCCTCAAGGACAAAGAACTCCCCAAAGTAACAAAAAAGGGATGTGACCTGCAGGGCTTGCCATTCTCGGGTCCTTACTCCCCCCACCTCCACCTTGCAAAGGGCCAGAGGAGATTTCTTCCATCTCTTTAGGGCCCCAGCTTGGTGATGGGCTTTTTTTTATTCAAAGATAATTTCTTTTCCCAATTACATGTAATAATTTTCACCATATATTTTATCAAAATTACAAGATCCAAAGTGTCACCCTCCCTCCCTTTCCTTCCTTCCTCCCTCCCTCCCTCCCTCCCTCCCTTATTTCCTTCCTTCCTCCCTCCTCCCTCTCAGAGATGGTAAGTAATTTAATCTGGGTCGTACATGTATTATCATGCAAACTGTACCTCCATATAGGTCATTGTAAGAGAATACTCCCATAAAACCAAAACTCCAAATAAAACCGTAAATCAACGAATGTGAAAGATTGTCTGCTTTGATTCGTGTCTGACTCCACACACAGGTTCTTTTTCTGGAGGTGGATAGCATTCCCTATCGTCAATCCTTCAGAACTGTCCCAGGTCATTGTGTTGTGTATTGCTGAGAGTAGCCAAGTGTTTCAACAGTTGAACATCGTACACTTTGGCTGTTACTGTGTCCGCTGTTCTGATTCTGCATCCGTTCACATGGGTCCTTCCAGTTCTTAAAGAAATCCTGTTCAGCATTCCTTATAGCACAACAGCATTCCATCACCACCACATGCCACATTCCCCGGGGGATGGGTAGCCCCTCAATTTCCAATTCTTTGCCAAAGGGACAGATTTGGAAGCGTTGTGCTCGTTTCTTGTTCTTCCCATTTGCACTGGAGTCAGGAATGTTTTCCTGGCTCTGTCTACGGTGCATCAGATGATGCAGTGTTGCTCCTGGTACAAGGTGCCACCATTCATGCACCACAGGATGCGGATCCATTTCTGGATGGCTTCTGTTCTAGTTCTCTGCATCTACTAAAAGTGCAGCCTACAGACATTTCCATGGATCTTGACTCTTTGTCAAAGATCCCTGGAGGTAGGATGCACCCAGCTGGCTCAGAGGGTTTGTACATGCTACTTTCTTCCAGTACATCAACAGGTAGCTAGTTCTTTACGGCTATGGGCCAGACGCCCTGGAGACACTTCAAAGAATGAAGATCTATCTAGAGGATTTAAACAGCATTGGAGACAGTTAAATCGTAAGGTCCGGTCCGTTTGGGGGAGCAGGCCGGACTGGGAAAGTTGGGGGTATGAAATGAGGTCTTGACAGACATTTATCAGTTTGAGATGTCCAGTCAGTAGTTGGTGATGGACCAAGCTTGGATATGGTCATCATAGCATCTGGCTTCAGTGTCGCTGTAGAGCCCTCACAGAGCTTTGCAGATACTCTAATTCTCTCCTCCCCCTGCTGGGAGGGAGCTGCTATTATTGCTCCTTTTTGCAGATGAGGAAGCAGGCCGGGGGAGATTGTGGCTTCCCTGGGTCTGAGGTGGCACTTGAACGCAGGTCTTCCCAGCTACCAAATCCAGCACTCCATCTGCCGTTTCATAAGAGATTATTGGAGAGAGTAGTTTCAGCTGAAGCAGGACATTGGAAGCTCCGTTGCAAAAACTGGGGAGAGACAATGAAAAGAGGGAGTGGAGTCAGCTTTTTCTAGACAAGGAGCAGCTTGAAGTGGTCCTCGGATTCGCTGTTCCCAGTGGGGGTAGGCCTGTCACTCCCATCTTGGCTCATTCTCTCACCAGCTGGCAGCCCCTGATTTGGTTCTGACTTGCATTTTTCCCAGAGGCTTGTCAATAGTGTGGACTCTTCTTTTGGAAACTTGCTTTCATTTGGCCACAATCTGTGGAGGAATGGCTTTTGAGCTTTCCAGCCGCCCCAAATAGCAGACGTCAGAGATCTGATAGATTGTCGCATTATGATTTTTACAACATGTTTTTATTTCATCTAATCCAAATGACATTTGGTCCTCAGGGACTGCCTCTGTCCCGTGCTGCTTGAAGAGTGTGTCCCTTCTCTGTTGCTGGGAAAGGCAGGGTGGATGGATGACGACGACTTCTCTTGTCCTCTCATTCTGCGAGCTTTCGGCCACATGTCCATTGTCCATTTTAAATCTGTTGAGTATAGTAGAAGGTCCTCATCTAAACCCCATTTCTGACTCAAAGGGAGTTTTGTTTACATAGGAGGAATCAGAGAAGCAGATCAGGTTGGTGCTGAAGACAAATGGGTCCTTCTTGAGTCATTTAAAGAGAGGCCAGGTGATGTCCAGGGGGGCGCCCAAGAGAGCAAGCAGAGGGTAGGAGAAGAGAATTACAGAGCACCCTCCTCGCCCTCCCGCCCCCTGGGGCTAGAAGAGGGCAAGTGCTGCTCTCTGTACCACTGCTAGGGAATTCGCGCTTCCATGGTCCTCAGGAGGCGGGTGTCCACAGGGGTCTCGTAGGCTCCTGGAGGTCTCTGTCATGGTTTAGAGGAAGGGCTCTTCTTAGGATATAATGAGTTTCCTCTCCCAGACCGCTAGCGCTAAGAAGGTGGGGGTTTCTAGCGTTCTGTATAGATGGAAGGGGCCCCAGAGAATAAGTGGGAAAGACAGAAGTAGGAGAAAGGGTTAGCTAGGAGACTGAACTCGGTGGGAATCAGTGAGTTGGCGCCCAAGTTGAGCCTGGGCAAAGGAGCCTCCTTTGGGTGAGGTGGGATGATGGGTACCAGGGAAGGCAGGAGGTGACATCAACCCTGGAAAGAGAGAATAGAAGGAAGTTGTGAAGGCCTTTGAGTGCCAAAGAAGAGTTTGTAAAAGCTCCATGACCCAGGGAGTGACTATCAGTTTGGCAGCTTCATGGAGGATGGATAGGAAAGAGCAAAGACTAGAAGCAGAAAGACAACGGAGAAGAGGCTGTTTTGGTAATGCAGGCAGGCAGTGATGAGGACCTTGGCTAGAGTGGCTGCAGGAGGTGAGAAGCAGGGTCTTATGCTAGAGTGAGGGCTGTGTAAAGAAAGCCAGGAGATAAGAAGTGGAGATGAACAGGATTTATGTTGGCTAGGGAAGGGAGAAGGGTAGGACTGACAGGTTCTAACCTGGGTGATGACTCTAAGAGGGGAGGGTGGACTTAGGGCCCAAGTTGCATTTGACATGCCTGTGGAGCCTTTGCTGGCCCTGAGTTCAAAGCCTGGCTCTCACTATCTGAGGGAACTTGAACAAGTCATATCAGTTTTCTCCACTGTAAAATGGTGGAATTGGATTTAGTGGCCTCTGAGCTCTCAATCTAGGCCTCAAGGTCTAACTGTCACCTTCGTAGAGCTGATAGTGGAATCAGAGATCACTGAGAGGGAATGCCAAGATAAGGGCATCCATAATGACCCTGCCTTGGGAATTACCCCATCTATTTTTTTTTTTTTGGATGAGAAGCTTGCTTTATTATCTTATAATTCCAGTAGGTGTCAGCAAAAAACAAATTACATGCAAAATTTTACAACAAAACAAAATGCCTTTAAGCAAAGTAACTATAAAATCAGAAACATTGCTACTTTTCTATAAAGCAAAAATGTTTGTTTACAAAGGAAAACAGCTACAAAGAGCCAAGAGCCCTGTGTTTTACCAAAAAGTTTTACCTATCTAAAAGTAATAGTAACTGAATGTTAAATACTGCTATTAATATATTTCTTGTTGTGTTAATGGTATATAGCTTTAGATACTACAGAGAAGATACACAAAAACCTTGCACAAATGATCTATATATGGATGGATGTATCTACATGAATAGAGTACCCATACAAATGAGAGAATGGAAAAAAAAAAACAAAAAAAAACAAACCACAACCCCCAAACTTAAGTCAATTTTGAACTAGATCTTCCTGGACAACAGTTGTCACCTCCAAAACATTTCCTTTCTCTGAATTATCATAAACAAATGCTAAGCAAAGCTACATGTTTGTCTCCACAATAAACTGACAAGTCTTCTGAAGTTTTCAAGTAGGAAGAACTCACCCCCCCCCAAATAAGTATTTAAGTAGTTTTCTTAGGATATTTTTATATTTAATAGCATATTTCTGATAAGGTACAATACACCTATATGTATAATACCTGTATTACTCACATAAACACCATGCTCAGCAGATTAACAGATCGAGACTCAACACAATCAATAAAGATTTTTCTAACATAAATAAACATGCCCACATCAACAAAATAAAATAAGTATGGGCTATGAGGCCCTTGTATGCAAAGTCTTATCAAAGACTTAGATGTTACAACTAGATTTTCTAACACAAAATTTTATCAGTATCGTATTCATTTCAAAAGTACAGCTAGGCACTAGACTTTTAGAAAGCCAAATTAAACTATGAAAAAACTCAATAAACATCATACTACTCAATTATGCAAAAGTACAATTTAACTAGCAACAATCAAAATATGTTCCTGAAAACACAAATCTGGATGCTTACACTTCTAATTCCAATGTATCTTTTTTTTTTTAAAGCATGCTAACACTGACTTTTCCATCAGAATCCATATAGAACGGAAATTTGTAGTTTTATCATTTATTTTAAGAGTCAGGTCTCTTTAAGCCAAGCAGCAACACCAAGTAAAAAGGACCAGAAGGATTCTGTTAGCACACTCACTTTAAACAAGAAATGGACTTGCAGATTCATTGTTTAAAAATGCAGAACACTAACCAGCCTGGCAAATTGTCATCCAGGAAAGTAGTAGATTTATATTTCTCGGTGAACTCTTTTAAAGTGAGAGTTCTTTGGAAGGCAGGATCTTCAAAGCTAAATCTGTATAAGAAACTGATAAAAGTAGGAACAGTAAATGTTCTTTGGGTAATTTCCCAAGGAATGTGTGCCAGGGACTTCGCACCAACATTTAAAAATTGTTTTTTAAATCATTTGAAATATATAAGCACTTTAATTCTGAAGACGAGATATCACCTTCCTTGAGACTATTTGTATTCTATTTTTATTTTGAGATTTATACCTCTTCTAAAAAACAAAAGAAAGCCAACACTGTCTATACCTAACGACCATCGCATTATAACTTATTGAAGGATTACATGAACACAAATCTTTTATGTCAGTAAATACTTAAAAGGACAGGAAAAACCTAAATTCCATTTGGTGAAAAAGCTTATTTGGTTTGAATCTGAAAAGAACTGAGGGTTTGGTGGTGGTAATGTAGAGTTGCATCTATTAGCTCAATTCAGAAATCCAGGCCAAAAACTAAATTAAGTGAGTGAGCTACATTGTTTAGAATTTTAAAATAGTAAAAAATCTCTAATTTGACAAAAGGCCGGATAGAAAAGCCTAAGAACACTTAGGGTAGCCTTAAAAACAATTTATTTTAATTTTGTTTCTTTATTCAAAGTGAATATAATCTGAAAAACTGCTTTGAAGATTTTTGGCCTGTTTAATTCTTAGTAACCAACATAGAATGGTTTTTAACAATTGCACAAAGGTATGTTTTGCTTGCACAGTCAAGTACTGTTCCCCCATCTACTCAGCTAGCTTATTTATCTACAACATACTAAACCTGATTTTGAAAGTCCAGCTAAAATGTACACAGAACAATGAATTCTGAAACATCTAGTATACAACACTCATGCTTGATGACATTTTCCAAACTCTCTGTCACTAGTTTATCATGCTTAAATTGTAAATATATTCTACAGCAGAATTGTTGAGCTACATAGAAATACATTAGCTCATTTTCAAACCACTCAAATTACCCAGCATGCTTATTATGAATCATCTCTCCTCCTCCTCTCTCAATCTGTTCATAAAGCCATGGGGGCAGCTGGGTAGCTCAGTGGAGTGAGTCAGGCCTAGAGACAGGAGGTCCTGGGTTCAAACCCGGCCTCAGCCACTTCCCAGCTGTGTGACCCTGGGCAAGTCACTTGTTAGGACCACAATTGGGACAAGAGTAGAAACAGCCCAGACACTCTTCATCAAGGCAGTCACAGAGATCCATCCCACCGAATATCAGGAGGCCTTGGCTGGCATAGACTTTGCTCTTTGGTGGTATCGCCTGCCTGTCTGAATTGGTTGCCTTGGTTTGTCTTCTCTTTTCCCTCTTACCAGTAGTCGTCTCTGGAGTAAATTCAGTTTGCTTTCCTGGATTGGCAAACTGTAAGGACCTCAAGGCTTTAGCAGTCGTCCCCTTGCCCGGCGCCCGTCCTGGCTCCTGCCGCGCCGTCCCCCGCACCTCAATAGCCTGGCCCGTAGCAGCCATGAAATCTACCCCATCTAGTTTTGAAAGATTAGGTGGCGCAGTGGAGAGAGTGAACAAGCGAAGATATTCTCTAAGTCTCCAGGTCCTGCCTTTCTGTAAACTGTAGAACGGAAGCTTCCGAGGGCAGGCTTTTGTGCCTTTTGGCTTTACACACATAAGCCCTTGAAGAATCTTAAACGTAGATGGAAGCTTGACCAAGAGGTTAGAGGCAGGAAGTTGGAAGCGGGCACCAAGGCCTTTCTTCCCCTTTTAAAACCCCCTTCCCCAGGCATCAGCAAACTTTGTTGTTCAATTGTGGACAACTATTCATCACCCCATTTGGGGTTTTCTTGGCAAACCATACTAAAGTGGTTTGCTATTATTTCCTTCTCCAGCTCATTTTTACAAAGAAGGAAATGGAGGCAAAAAGAGTTAGGTGACTTGCCCAGGGTCACATAGCTAGTAAATATCTGAGGCTAGATTTGAACTCAGGAAGATGAGTCTCCCTAACTCCAGGCCCAGCACTCTCTCCACTATGCCATCTAGCTACCCTGATGAAACCTAACAATCAGAAATAATAATCATGAAACTGGATAAACCCAGCAAGCCTAATAAAACTTAGATTCTGTATTTCTGACCCAGAAAAATGAGGGCTAGTGAAAGAGATGAATCTGGGGAACCACTGGGGACTTTTGGAAATCTTTGGGTTTGTGGCCCCTTCCTTGGTGGCCTGGCTGTACTCCTATACTCCAACACCCCCACCCTTCTCACTTCTTTGACAATCCTTAAATTCTTAAAAAGAGTTTCTTGTGCCACTGAGAGGTTAAACAAATTGCCCTATTGGAGTCAGACTGGTCAGCAGTGGCCTGTCATCTCATTTATTGTGTGTCTAGGCAATATCCCACAGCTCTGGCCTTTCTTTACCTTCCTAGGACCACCGCTCTAATACAAGACCCTATTCTTTCGATCCAGTACAGTCACACTAGCCTCCTGCCAATCTCCACAGTCCTGCCATTATTCCCTCTGCATGCATAATCAGATCCTGCCCAGTGCCTGGCACACAGTAGGCCCTTAATAAGAGCTTGATAACTGATAGAGACATAGAAGCTATGAATGAAGGGTGTTAATGACAGAAATTGAAGCCAACGGAAGACCAGATTTAAGGATAAAGGAAATAATCCGTTTGGTTACATATTTTTTTTTAATAATTTTTTATTTTTAGAAAAAATTTCCCTGGTTACATAAGTCATGTTTTTACTTTACCCTTCACCCCCCCTCCACCTCCTGACACCCCCCACCCCACCCCCGTAGCTAATTCGAATTTCCACTGGTGTGGTCAGTCAAGACTTATTAACACATTATTGATAGTTACATGGGTGTGGTCTTTTCAGGTCTACATCCCCAATCATGTTCTCATCAACCCAAGTGTCCATGCAGTTGTTTTTCTTTTGTGTTTCTGCTCCTGCAGTTCTTCCTCTGAATGTGGATAGTGTTCCTTTCCATAAATCCTTCCAAATTGTCTTGGGTCATTGCATTGCTGCTGGTACAGAAGTCCATTACATTCGATTTTACCACAGTATATCAGTCTCTGTGTACAATGTTCTTCTGGCTCTGCTCCTTTCACTCTGCATCAATTCCTGGAGGTCTTTCCAGTTCACATGGAATTCCTCCAGTTTATTATTCCTTTGAGCACAATAGTATTCCATCACGTTTGGTTACATATTGAGTCAGAGGTCCTTCTGGGCTTGGCATGATGGAGACTCACTGTGGACTGGAGGTCAGGATTTTAGGTCAAGATCAAGTCCTAGAGGTCATTGTTGTTAAGGTGACACAAGGGATTTAATTAAAGTAATTAAAGGGATTGCTGAGAGGGTATAAGAGCCAAGGCCAGCTTTTTGGAAATCTCCCATTAAGAGGCTGGTTGAGAAAGAAGGAGCCAGTTGTAGTAATAATGAGAGGAAGGAGGAGAACAAGAAAGTGTGATGTTTCTGAAGATGGAGGTGAAAATCCAGTTGGGCTGGGGGAGGTGGGAGGGCGGGGTCACTAGTATAGGAAACTGGAAGAGAGGCCAAGGAGAATCAATGCTGCAAAATGGATTGTGGGTTTGGCCACAGGTTGGTTCACTGTCAGCTTTTGGGAGAGCACCTTTGGTTGACTGTCAAGATCTATTTATCATCTCTGATAAGGACTGCTTGAGTTGATAAGAAAATAACGGGACACCGGAGATGATCTTGACTGTTAACTCATAGCTGCTCCTCCGAAGTGCCCTCGAGTCCCAAGTTTATTATATATGAAAATTCAAACTCCCTTTCACCCACAAGCACAGAGAGAGTTTTTCAGCCCCGGAGACATTGCAGTGAGTTTAGACAACACACAGAAACCTCAGAAACTTCAAGGGGAAGATAAGAACCAGGCTGGACCTTCTGCTGCTTATCAGCAAGCTTATCAGCAAGCTAAGTCTGAGAATACCTTTTCTCAGGGGTGAAATGCCCCAGCTAACTGAGGTTTCGGCCTTGGCTGCATTTCTGACCAAAGGGGAAGAATGTTAACCTCTTGACTGTTGGTTTGCTAAGAGCTTAAAGCTTTTCAATGAGGCCACAGTACTTTTCAACGAGAAATCACAAGGATCACAAAAGGGGTCAAAAGAGGAGTCTCAGATTTTTATCTGTTTGAGACTCTGTTTCTCTTTTTGGCTTTCCAAGTTGACGGGTTGCAGGAGGTTGAAGAGAAGACCAGTGAGAAAGTAAGTTCGTGGAGGAGTAAGCAATGTTTTCAAGAAGTTAAGAACCAGGACAGCTAGGAAGCACAGGGGAATAGGGTGCCAGGCCTGGAGACAGGAGTTCCTGGGTTCAAATCTGGCCTCCTATACTTGCTAGCTGTATGACCCTGAGCAAGTCACTTAACCCTCATGCCTAGCTCCTACCGCCTTAGAACCTATTAGCATGGATTCTGAGACAGACTCTGCTAAGGGCTTTAACAAAAGAAGAAAAAAAAAGTTAGCCTCTCCCAAGGTTTCCGGGGACCCTGGCCACCTTCTTGTCTGAAGCCACCTTCTGGTGGTGCTCCATGTCTGAGTTATTGGGAGCTCTGTGCTCAGAGGGGGCTGCTGACCCCTTTCTGGGGGGGGGGGGGCTGTGCTAAGGGCCTGCCACCACGACTCAGGCCGCCTGTAGAGACTGCACGAAGCCTTTGGGGACCCCCCGCCCCCCAAGCTTCTACGGGGGGCTGCAGGTGCAGAACGGGGCACTGCGCGCGTTACTTTCTCGGTGGTCCCGGTGGCCACTGAGGGAGTGGCGTGAGGGGCGGGGCAGGGGCAGCTCTCGTTCGTCAGGGACCACTCTAGGAAGAAAGTGAAAGAAGCGGAGGACGTCTCGAAAGGGTGAAAGAGAATCACCCAGGGTGCAAGCTGCGGGTGTCCATGGGCGAGCCCGCGCTACTGGCCTCGGATTGGCCCTCCCGAGACTCGCCCATTTGACCCCGCCTTCTCCCTCCACGACGCCGAACGACCCGGAAGTGGTTGCCATGGCGGAGGCCGGCGGCGGGGGCGTGGTCTGCGGACGCTGGGATCCTGACGCTGGTCCGGCCGCCGCTTCGCTCCCTCTGGCGCCTCCCGTCCGGGCAGCGGCGTCTGAAGCGTCCCCTGGGGGCGGACGGCAGCTGAGTCCATGGCCGCCGTGCTGTCCTACGAGAGCCTGGTCCACGCCGTGGCAGGCGCTGTGGTGAGGAGGAGGCGGGGCGCGCGGGTGGCCCGGGGGCGCCCGGATGTGGGGGGCGGGGGAGCGGAGCGGCACTCGGGGTCCCCGGATGTGAGAGCGCGAGTTCGTGGGGCACGCGGGTCTCCCAGCCCCTGGGCCTTTGGGGAGAGACTGGGAAGGCCCTGCCTTGCGAGGTCCCCAGGGGATAAACCCGACGGGGAAGAGTCTGGCGTCAGCCCGGGCCTGAGAGAGAACCCCCAAAAGGGAGAGTGAACGACGCCTCCCACCTGGAAGAGGCTCAGAAGCGCTGCTGGGAGGGAAGGGCTTGGAGCGGCGGCCAGGCCCATTTTACAGAAGAGGAAACTGAGGCGAAGGGACTGGCCCGGACCTCCAGACGGGACCGGAGGCTTGTGGTTCCGAACAGCACCTTGGCCGCCGAAGGGGTCTGAATTTGAATCCAGACCCCTATCCTTTAGAGGCGATGGGGAAGGAGCCAGGATGGAGGTGCCAGGCAGAGGCAAGGGGCAGCCAGGCGGCCTCCTTGGCGCTTATTAGCTGACTCTAAACAGATGCCGGCATTCCCTCCCCCCTGTCCAGCCCAGGGGAGTTGGCTGGTGACTGTGTGGACCGAATGGGCAGGCGCTACCTCTTGCGAAGAGCCTTTCCACACCCTCTGGATTGTCTGCCCTTGGTGGCACCCTCTTTTTCAATCCTTCCCTTCCTCTTCCAGTCAAAGTATGGACTATAGCTCAGAAGAGCAAGGGCTAGGCAAATGGGGTCACGTGAATAGTCCCGGGTCACACAGCCAGGAAGTGTCTGGGGTCAAATCGGTACCTAGGACCTCCTGATTCCAGACTTGGCGCTCTAGCCATTGTGCAGCCTGGCTGCCCCAGTTGCTCCCTTTTTTGAAGCTCTCTGCCTTTGGCTCCTGGAGACGTCCCCCATTCCTCATCCTCATCTCCCTCTCCCTCATGGTTCTAATTGTTGGACTTTCGGATTGTTTGTTTAGTTCAGAGACCGCTGAGACAGCCATAGAAAAGCACAGCTTCCCTGTGGGGCTGCAGTCAGAGGAATTAAGAGTGGAAGGAAGCTCCAGCTCTTCTGAGCTAACCCTGACCTGACACAATGCATAAATCTTCTTTACTAGCAGGGTTTGGTGGAAGGGGCACTGGATCTGGAGCCAGAGGGCTTGGGTTGGGATCCCACCTCTGCCACTTACCACCTCTGGGGCCTTGTACAACTCATGTAATTTCACCACACAGTCTCAGTTTCTCTCTCTGTAAATGAGAGGATTAGATTTGATGGGTGGCCTTTGAGGCCCCTGCCAGCTTTAAGTTTGTGGTCTTTGGAACACCCCTTTCCCTACCCATGATTCATTTCATCCAAAAGTTACCTGAAAGACTGGATTTCCATAGAGAAGAGACTACGAAGTATCTTTTGTATGCCAGTTCTCATGCCTGACACTTGGAATCCATAGACAAAAACTTAGCAGTCCTTGCCCTCAAGGAACTTCCTTCTGCTGGTGGGGCCTGCAAATAAGCCATGAGAATGGTACAAGGAAAATGGAGGTGGAAGGGAGGGATGGAGAGAGCACACAGCTTCTGCCCAGTCTTCTTAGAGGAGATGGCTTCATGTGGAGCCAAGGAATTCCCAGGCTGTCCCCTATTTGGGACAGCTGGAATTATGCAGCTGAAATCGCCCTCCTTGTATATTTCCTCTTCAGGGCTGGTGGCATCCTCTGGGTCATCTGGCCCTCTCTCCTCACTGGCTCCAAATCACACCTGTCTTGGGATAGAATTAACTAGATCTTGGGTTCTGGCTTGAATTAATCTGGTCACATCCCGGCTGATTGGACAAATTCTCTTTCACCCCTGCCTCCCACACCTCCTTTCCCTGAAACTCCCATCCCAGCCTTCAGCATGTCTGTTTTTCTGGTTCCTCAGGTTTATAATCATCTTTGTTCTCATTCTCTTCATTTCACCCCATTTGATCTGTTTAACACGTCATGCCCTTTTGCTCAGGTACGACTTGGTTCTGCCCTTATTTTCCTCCATGGCTGTCACTGTGGTGAAGGCCTCCTGAGCCCTGCTGCCCCCCACCCAGGCCTTCCTGTGACTGCTAGCCATGGATCTAGCCTTTTTGGAGTGCTGGTCCTTATGCCGCCCCCTTGCCTCAGAATCTTCATGGTTCTCTCTTGATTACCGACATCTGCCCTTCTCCTAAAATCTCACAGACCTCATTACGCCCTCTTCTTCTTCACCAGTTCCTGTGAACTTTCCTCCTTCAAAACTTGGCTCAAGAGAAGCATTCCATGATGGAACATACCCTGATTATTCTCACAGCCCCTTTCCCATACCATTTCTAAGCTCCAATATAGACAAACCCAATCCTTGGTGTGTTTGGGTAGGCTTCCTTTTATCCCCTGTGCGCCTAGATGGAAAGTTCTGGGCCACCTTTTGTGTTTCTTTTGGGTTCTCCTCTGCCTTCAGAATCGGCAGCCTCACTTCGGTTCCTCGGCAGGCCATCTCAGGCTGAGGACCCAGGCCTCTTCTCCCCTAGCAATTCGACCTAGGATTGAATTTGGAGTGTCTGCAAATCATAGACTTCAAGTTGGAAGGGGCATCAAGCAAGGCCTGTAAAAACCAATCTCTCTCCCGCGCCCCATCACAATTGAGAATTCTTGCAGGGAACCCACATTGGGCACCTACTGTGTGCTGTGCCCTGTGCTGGCTTGGGGCCTCTGCTTCACGCTACAGCCTGGTAGAGGAGTTAGAAAGAGGGGCGCCAAGAGCTATGGGATTTCAGAGGAAGAAGGAAGACGTTTCATTGGGGGACATCAAGGAATCTGGAATGATGGAGCATGAGAGGGGGCCCTTGCAGATGAGGGGTGCAGGAGGTGGAAAGGATGGGAGGGAAGGGGCCTGGTGATGAAGCGATGTGAGTATTGTTGGCGTTCCAGTGGGTTTCACATGAACAAATGAGTGATTAGTGAGAGTTTACTCTATGGGGCGCATTGTCCTAAGAGCTGAGGATACAAATAGACAAGTAAAAGCCCCTGCCCTTCAGGACTTCAGGTAGACCCAGGGGATCCCAGGGGCAGCAGCAAGGCAAATGGGGTCATTTCCATGGATTGAACCAGATCCATTTGATGGTCACCTGGAGGGTAACAACCTTTTTTCTGGTCTTTCTTAGGGCCTCTGGCTGCAGCACTCCCAGAGGCAGGTGGCCACTGTGTCTCCATAAGACTTGCTTGCCTTCCCTAAATGTTGCTATGGCTGGGCTGGGCTGGGGGCAGAGGACACGATCTCCCTGGGGTCCTTGGATCAGGTTCCTGGTCTGCTTCCCCTTGGGTCTCATGCAGGAGGCCTTCTTGAGCTCTCTGGAACAAGATTTCTCCTGTTTCTTCCATCAGATGACCTTTTCCTAATGCAGCCTTTTCTCCCAATATAATCCCTGCCTCCTTATATAACACTTTCCTTAGCTTTATGTAACTCAAACCTTTAGTGTCCGTGAGTTTTTATTTCTCCCACTAAAAAAAATAAGACTTAAGCATGTCTGGGAGCGGATAATAAAATGCATTGCTTTAGCTTCCTGTCCAGGCCCCCCCACCCCCCTCCCCAGGGTACTCCTACCTGCCCCGAGGAGAGGCCACTTTGCCTCTTTTCTCCCTCGCATAGAAGAGCCGTGCTCCCACTTCTTCCTGCCTTAAGCAAAGGCTAGATGGACGACATCTATTCCTCAGCAAAGTCCCATCCGAATCCCTCACTGAGCGTCAGGGAGGGTGGAGCCAGTGAGACAGTAGCAGTAGCGGGTTTTTATTACACGTCCTAAAGCTGTCGTGTAACCCGGACGATTGTATTAGCAGCTCAGCTTGCCAGACTGGTAGTGTGGCCTTGGGTCTACCTAAAGGATTTTTCTCGGAAAGTACCTTTTGGGCATCGTGACTTTGTTGGACTACATACAGAACGAATGAACAAGCCTTGATCAAATGCCACGTGCCAGGCAGGAGACAGTTAGAAAAGGGGACAATTCTGCCCTCATTGAGGACCTCACTGTCCAGAGCCCCACAGCAGATAGACAGGTATGCATGCCCCAGAAGCTTAGAGTGGAAAGGGGCATCAGAGGTCATCTCACCCAGCTGCATCTGACCACGAGTCCCCTTGACCTCCCTGACAAATGGCCATCTGGCAGACCTCCTACTTGAGGCAGCAGGAAGCACTCTCTAGGAAGTTTGGCCCTAGCTCACCCTGCTGCCCACCTCCTCACCACCTCTGCCCTCCAGGCCTGAGACCATTTCCTCTTCTCCATCCCAGCCCCACAGACATGGGAGCTCTCTCTCCTGGATTGGTCTCAGGAGAGACCAGATTTCTCTCAGCTTTCTGAAAAGATCATGCGGGTATGCACTACCCAGGTTTCATACAAGTTGGATCAGTTTGAGGAAAAGCACACGGCATGTAGAGAGCAGCATGGAATCCCCACGTTTGGGCAGCAGCCTTGAGCCACTGCCCAACGCCTAAGCCTGCCAGTGAGCACTGAGAGATGGGGCAGTACTGGCAGGGCCTATCCCTTGGTGCTGTCGGCTCCTGCTGCATAGGGAAGGGTATATCTTGTAAATGTGTGGCTATAAAATGGACTGAAATGCCTTTTGTGTGTGTGCTTTCTTTTGAGGTTTTTACCACTCACCAGTGATACTGTGTTAGCAACCTGGGATGTTGTGGAGTTGGGATGGAGACTGAGGATGATGGGAGGAAATCCCTTAGGCAAGGAGTGCTAGAATCCTGAAGACTTCAAGAAAGCAAATGCTTCAGGCGGGCACTTATTTGGTCCCTTGCCTTGACTTGAAGATTAAGAATTTGCGGAATTACAAATTGGGAATTTAAAAGGCATTTCACCTAGATGAGTTTGGGTTTTTTTACACTCAGTTCTAATGCCACAAGGGCCTTAGGTTGTTGGAGGCTGAGGAATCCTTGGGATTATGATGATGATGATGATGCTAGTGATGGTGTTAATCAGTAACTTTCAGGGTACATCTTGGCTCTGGCCTGTGGAAACTTTCTCCCCTGACCTTTGTAGGTAAGGAGCATGGTTTACTTG
The DNA here is from genome assembly GCF_016433145.1 of Gracilinanus agilis. Classification (NCBI taxonomy): domain Eukaryota; kingdom Metazoa; phylum Chordata; class Mammalia; order Didelphimorphia; family Didelphidae; genus Gracilinanus; species Gracilinanus agilis. Next base: position 310,267,897 of record NC_058134.1, read on the forward strand.
CCTCCTACCATTTGCCTCCAGGAAGCATCTGATTTAGAGCTGAAAAGGGCCTTAGAAATCACATCCATCCCCACTTCACTCCTCCTTTACAGATGCAGAATTGGGGGCCAGAGACAGCAAGTGAATGACCAGTGAAACAGTGTGTAAACTCGAGAATCTGACCTCGGAACCCTCTGTGTCATTTGATGCTGAAAACAGCACCTGCCCCCGCATGCCTGGCTTTGCCCAGAGAAGGCTTGTGCTAAACATGTTCAGCCTTCATCTTTTTCCTGAACTTCAAACATCTGTCCCTGTTATGTATCCAGAATGGAATTGGCCTTTCCCTTCAAACTTACCTCATGTTGAAGTCAGCATGGTAGATTGGAAAGGAAGCACATTGGCTCTGGAGGCAGGTCATGGGTTCTAATCTCACTTGTAGTGCTTAAATACCACCTGTAGATCTGAGTCAAGTCACTCTCTCCTCAAGCTTCTGTTTTCTCATCTATCTGTAAAATGGGAGAGTAGGGCACAAGCCCTACAGCTCTGTTGTCTTTTCTTACCGACTAACATCTAGCTGTTGGCCAAAGTCTGTGCCTTCTGCTTTGATGATGTTTCTCCTAGTAAGGGGAAAGTGCCGCCCTGGGTAAGTCACTTAACCCTGATTGCCTAGCCCTGGGAGCACTTTTGTCTTAAGGTTGATGCTAAGATAGAGGGTAAGGAGTAAAAAGAAATCAAACTTAGACACCGACTTTGTCCTTCTGGAAGTTTTTCCTGAGCCTTCCTCATTGCCTCTCCTGTCCCCAGGTGAAAACGATCTCCCCTTTCTCAGGTTTCTCATCATACTTTGCACCTCTTCTCTAATTCCTGTGGACTTCTCTTCTCTACCTTTATTAGAACGTGAGCTCGGCCTGCATGCTGCCTAGCAGAAGACCTTGCTCACGTTCATAGGCAAGCTCAAAGTGACCCCACTCTAGTGATGTCTCCATCACCACTGATAATGAACGATGTCGTTGTCAAACCCCCGTTGGGATGGGCAGTTTGGAGTTGAGTGTTTCCAGCTGCTTCTTGAACTTGTCCAGGCCGTGACCATCTCATCCTTTTGCTTAGGCCATCTTCTGACCTGGAATGAAAGCCCTCCTGTGCCCGCTTGTGGAAATCTCCAGCCTCTTGTTTCAACCCTTGCCCAAAAGCCGCCAGCCCGTGTGGAAATTCCTTGGAAATGCTCGACATTTCTATTTGATTTCTGCCCTGCCCCCTCATATTGTCGATGCCCGCTCTCCTCCAGGAAAGCCTCACAGCTCCTTGTTGGCCCAAGCAATTAGGGGGTATAGAATGCTTATTGAATTCAGTGAAATCCAGTAGATTTGGACTCTCCACAGTAAAGACCCTGTGCATGACAGACTATTTGGTTGGCTTTGGACTGAGTAATTTTGCCTTGGTCTGAAATGTGCCCGTGTACTCTCACAAGCTGCCTTTCCTTATTTTGTGCCAGCAAAAAGCAATCTCTGCCCTCCGGGAACTTGCTTTCCGGGCCATACGAGATGGGGAAGTACATTACCTCTTGATTTTCAGGGCTCTTTGGGGGAAGATTGCTTATTTCTAAAAATTCATTTTATGTATGCTAAAATCGAATTAGGAACAAGTTCCAGGCACCAGTTGCCCTCCACCTTTTTTTTTTTTTAAGCAATGCTTTTTTTTTCTTTCTTTTTTTTTTTTTAAACCCTTAACTTCTGTGTATTGGCTCCTAGGTGGAAGAGTGGTCAGGGTGGGCAATGGGGGTCAAGTGACTTGCCCAGGGTCACACAGCCAGGAAGTGTCTGAGGCCGGATTTGAACCTAGGACCTCCTGTCTCTAGGCCTGGCTCTCAATCCCCTGAGCTACCCAGCTGCCCCCAAGCAATGCTTTTTTAATGGAAAACAAAATACAAAATAACTTTTCTGAAAACAGAAATATTGAATCCTTTTCTCTGCAAACAAATTACAACTCCCCTTTTTCCGCAAAGCAGGGTTTTATATAGCTAAGACTTATTTCACAGAGTATTCATTAAACTGGTATTGCAATGCAGGAGGTGAGAGCAGAGAAGGAAATGATAACCAAGGCAGCAGTAGGACCCAGGGCCTCTGATTCAACCTTGTCATCTCGTTCCAATAGTGCGGTTTGTTTGTTTTTTTTAATTATATTTGATTGCTGATTAATGAGTTTAGCGTGACCTCTGATCCTCAAAACAACACTGCAGTCGATAGGCAGTGACATTCCAATTTACAGGTAGGGAAATTGAGACCGGACTGGTAGATCCATTTCAGAGTTTTGCAATTAGTTGAGACCCGGCTAGAGAGCAGTTCCTGTAAACCGGAGGAGGAGAGATGAGGGGTGTCCACCACAAGCCCGATGTGAAAAGCTTAAGAAAACAGCTGAGAACTTGGTTCTTCTTCCTTAATAAATAGAGTTTGCAACAAAGGAATCGGCTCCACTGGTCTCTAGCCTGGTGGCACCCACCCCCTTTGGAGGGCCACGTGCTGCTCTTTGGACCATGGCTTGCTAAGCAATGAGTTGTATGTTTAGAAGCAGTCTAGCTAAGAAGACTTGATGCGATGCTGTACAAAAATTGGGCTTGTCGTCACCCGAAAGATGCCCTTCCATTTGCCAGACATTTCTTTACGGCCTCTTGCTACGTGCACTTGGTGCTGGGCGTAGGAAGATGGAAAATGTACCTGTTCCCTGCTCAGTGGGGATAAATCGCGTACAATCCAAAGTAGGAATGATTGCACCAATGGAGAGGTCTAGGCAACGGGTTCTGGAAAATCGAGATGGGAGAAGACATCGTAACGCTTTTTGTTGATATCCAATCCTCCCCGATTCTGAGGAAGCAGTTCAGCAAAACAAACTCCTCTATCAGCCTGAGTTTGAAAGTGTCTGCAGTAAAGCAGTCAGCCCCACGCGTGGGAGTGCCTCGGCCACACGTATTGTCCAGACGACTGTACTCTGAGTTTATGCCCATTCTTCCCACAGATCCTGTGGGTCATTTGGGGAGCAGTTTGCTTGAGGCTCGTGGGAGGATTGCTTTGCAGCTGCTGCTGTTATTACTAGGCCATCTTATTTTATTTATTTATTATTTAGCTTTGCTAAACATTTTTTAAAGTATATTCAGTAGAGAGGTTTTATTGGTTGGGGCAAGAAAGACTTCAGAGAGAAATTGGCCCTGCTGCGGCTGAGCTTTGAAGAAGCTCAGGGATTTCCCAGCTAGAATTTCACTGGCCATTCCCTTACTGTCTCTGGCCTCCAATTCTGCGTCTGCAAAGGAGGAGAGAAGTGGGGATCGATGTGAATGGCATGGGAGCTCCAGGGAGACCGGGGGTGGGGTGGGGTGGGGTGGGGTGGTAGGGCAGGTTGGCTGGAACATAGCACGCATGAAATAAGCCCGGGAAAGTAGTTTGGAACCAGGCGGTTGGAGTCCTTAAGGGGTTGGTGTTTTCTCTAGGCGGCAGGAGCTCTTGAAGATTCAGGTGCAATGCCTTCTGTGCCTCACTTTGCCCTTTGGGACCCTTCTTCACAAGGCAGCCCTTTAATCAGGTCCTTGATAGAACTGTTAAAGAAGAGAAGCCCTAGGTGGAAACCTGACTGTTAGCATGCATATCTGAAGGGATGTCATCATCTTGTCAGACTAGTTGTACTTGGGCCCCAGGGGACAGGGCCAGTGGGACAAGTGGGTGGCAGTTGAGCAGAACAGAGTGTTACTTAATAGAAGGAAACATTTCCTTAGCAGAGCTGTCTGTAACTGGAACGGGCTCCTTCAGGACAGTCCAAGGACGCCTTGTAGCAGAGGCTCGGTGGCTGCTTAATGTCGCAGACGTTTCCTGGGGGCTTGTGGTCTCAAGGGAAGGAGCCCTGCCCTTCTTTGTGGTGAAGCTGGTATGGAACAGTGTCTTCTTCTGGCAGTTTTAGAAAGGAAGCGGCATTACATTTTACATGGAATCACAGATTTCCTATTGGAGAAAGGCTCGTAGCCCTGCTCCCTACTGTACCTGGAGCACTTCATAAATGTTGGAGCTAGAGGGGAACATTGGCTGTTTTCGAGTCCAGGCCTTTCGTTTTCTTGACTTATTTTTAATGTGTCTGTTTTATTACAGCTTTGAAAAAAGTCAACAAACACAAATGTTGCTCTCTATCCTCTCTTTACAGATGAGGCCTAGAGAGGATCACAGTAATTCAAGATCAGATCATTGGTAGCAAAAACAGAACAAGGACCCGGGGCTCCAGCCTGTTAGTCTTTCCAGTTGGGATCAGAGATTCATAGCTGAAAGGGCCCGCAGAGATGATCCCATCCATCCCCGTAGTGTAGTTTTATAGACGAGGATCTGAGGTTCAGAAGAAAGGGCTTGATCAGAGGGCACCCAAGTTTAGGAATCTCCCTAAAGAGGTGGGCTTTGAAGCCGAGTCTCCTCCAGCTCCAGAGCTAGTGTTCTTTTTGGTAGACCAAACCATTGGCCTGGATGTCTGTATACACCAAAGCTGACTTGGTTCACGTGTATCCAATCAGTGCTTTCTTACTCGTTCCTACATTTTTTCCATTAAAAAATGTCTGTATTCTCACTTGAGCTTAATATATCCATCCCCTTTCTCCTCCCACTAGGTACAGGCATAGCTTTCCTAGGTTTTTCCCTACTCTGTTCCCTGCTGGCTCCTGTTTTCTGAAAATCCTTTTGAAAAGCTCTGTGCTCTTTGGCAAGAGTTTTCTTTTTCCGCCACTGACTTTTCCAGGAGTGGAATAAGAATTAGCAGCCCAGAACTTCAAGGAATTAACTTACAGAGCTGGGTGTGCTCGCCAGGGTTATCCGCTTTCTCCTCTTTAAGAGTCTCATCATGTGGATCCATCATCATGACTTTGACCTCTCTTGTCACCATCCTTATCTCTCACCTGTTGGGCTGGGTTTCACTTTGATCTCCAGGAACATTCTTGGGCTAGGGTGACTTATTTAGGGTTCAGTCTCCCTCTGACCTTCCTCCCCAGACTCTTACCTTGATTGCTGATGTCCTATCTTGTTAACTGTCTAATCTCAATGTAGTTCAATCGATAAGCATTTATTGAGCACCTACTATGTGCCAGCCACCATGATAAGTTCTGGGAGTAAGCTAGAAGAAGAATATGACAGTAGAAAGGGGCTATGGTAGGGAGCCACTGGAGTTTGTTAAGTAGGGAGGTGACATGGTCAGACCTGCTATTGTAGTGGTCCAGGTGAGAGCTGATGAGGTTTTACACCAGGGATGGGAGCAGTATCAGAGGAGAGAAAGGGACGGCATTGAGACATGCCACTAAGGTGAAGCAGACGGGCCTTGGCAACATTTTGGATTTCAAGCGTCAGACCAAGATGACTTGGGAGGCCGGGGTTGCCCTCAACCTAATAGGGAGTAGAAGGGAGGGGATAGGAGGGAAGATAAGTTCCGTTTGGGGCACGTCAAGTTGAAGATTTGAGATATGTCTTTGATGTCTATTTGAGATGTCTGAAAGGTAGCTGGAGATCTGAGACTGGGGGTTATCATCAGTGGAGATGATAATTAGGTTAAATTCATGGCAGCTGATGAGATCACCCAGTGAAGTAGTCTAGAGGGAGAAGAGAAGAAGGCCTTAGACAACTCTGGGGGACACCATCTGGAAGCAGATCCAGCAGAGTAGGCCAAGAGGTGCAGTCAGAGAAATGGGAGCAAAACCGAGGGGCCTGAAGACTAAGAAGAGAGTGTCAAGGAGGAGAGAGGGATCACCAGGGGCAGAGGCTGCAGAGGCCAAGGACAGTGAGGAGTGAGAAGTAAGTGGCCATTGGATCTGACAACAAAGAGGCCATTCGTAACTTTGGGGAGAGCAGCTTCAGTGGGATTTTAAAAGCTCAAGAAGAGATTGAAGGGTGAGAAAGTGGAGGGACTTGGTGTATTCAGGCAGAAGAGACGTGATGGCAGAGTCAGAATGATCAAGGTGGAGGTTTTTCAGGACGAGAGAGTCATAGGTATGTTTGTAGGCAGAAGGGAAGGAACCATTAAATAGGGAGAGAATGAATGAGCATGGAGCAGTCTAGTGGAGGAGAACGGATGGAGTGAGATCACTTGAACAGGTACAATTGTGGCTGAGGCTGAAGGAGGGGAGGGAAGAGAGCTCACTGAATAACGCTGTTTTTTCCAGTAAAGTCTGAGGCAAAGTTCTCAGCTGGGGGTGGGAGGTACATGGGATATTTGAGGAGGGTTGAAAAGGTTTGCAAGTTGTTATGGATGGATAGTGGGATTGCCTAATAACAGTGAAGGCCCAGTGGACCAAGTCAGAGCACTAATCCAGGCCTTGAGGAGAAATTTTTCTTAAACTCTTCCCTTCTGTCAAAGGCAAAAGAGCAGTAAATAAGTTGGGATTAAGGGGTTTTACCCAGGGTCACCCAGCTAGTGTCTGGGGTCACATTTGAACTCAGGACCTACTACCTTCAGGCCTGGCTTTCTATCCACTGAACCATCTACCTGCCTCAAGAGAGCTTTAAAAAAATATTTGTTGGATTTTTTTTTTTTTTTGCCTTTAAAACTTTGGCAATAACTCAGTAAAATTATAGAGTTCAGTTGACATTTGCTGAAAAATAGGCAGTTTCATATTTTCAGTGGAAATGAGGAGTTATTTTAGCCCAACCCCAGACGATGGCAGTTGGTCTTAGCTGCCTTGAGCCAATAATCTGTGCTCTTCTCTTCGGTCATTTGCTTTAACAAAATCTAAGTTCAAATTTCAGAGCTTTTCAGAACTCTCAGAATGAGATTTCATTGAGGTAGCTTGGTAGAGGAGGAGGAGGAACCCCACCCCACCACCCCCACTAGTCTTGGGAATTGAATTCAAACCCTCCTCATTTACTTTTCCATAAGGTGAGGCCATTGACTCAGTCCTGGTAAGGACCTCAAAAATCCACCCCCGCCCCTCCCCTTAGAGTTGAGGAAAGAGAAAGCTCCAAGACTGGCCCAGTCTCTCTCTCTTTTTTTTTTTCAGCCAGACTCTTTATTGGGGGGACAAGGAGGGGAATAGACTTGGGGCTCCAGAGCTGCCACCGCCTCAGTCTTCATCATCAGCCCCAGGTGTGGGGATGGCAGCAGCCAGGCTGGGCCAGGTCAGGGCTCCTTGTATCCTGGCATTTGGCCTTGGAGGCACCTCCAGACCCCAAAGGGTGAAGCTGCTGAAGTTGCCCATGGCCTGGACAGTCTGGTCCTCCGACCCCTCTGACCTGTCTTCTCCCAGAGCACCAGTCCATGTAGCCTGAGGTGACCAGGTAGTACTGTGGCAGAGTCGAGATTGAAAGCCCAGACTTTGGGCCCCAAACACCATCGAGTTGCTTTTTCATGGGGCCCAGAGGCAGCTTTTGCAGGTGGTGACCTTGAGGGTACTGAGGCATTGGTTTTCAAGAGGAAGATAACAGAAGGAAATCCTCAAAAGCTGATTTCTCCCCAAAAGATGACTGCTAGCCCATGTACCCATTTTCCTATCAGGGGATACTTTATAATAATAATAATAATAATAATAATAATAATAATAATAATAATAATAATAATAATAATAATAATAATAATCAGCACACACTTCAGAGGCACCTGATGACAAGGGGAGAAGATCACAGCTTTATAGTCACAATTACCTGAGAAGACTAGACAATACAAGTTCCTCTGGTTCCTACTGTTCATTGATAATAGAAAGACATTTGATTTAATAGCACAGTCAGCAAGCATTCTGTTCTGTGCCAGGCACTGAGCTGAATGTCGAAGTTAAAAGAAGAAGCTCCAAAATGGCCCTGCCCTCTGGGTCTCACGTTCACAGGCGAGACAACAGGGAAAGGCCTTCCTCTAATAGAACGGCTCCCTTGCATGTGGCACAGTCGGAAGTCGTTCTTTTAAAGTTGGTACAGCACAGACAACCTTGTTTTTGTTTGACTCCTTCATTATTACTATCAAGTGAAGCATAAAATGGAGAAGATATTTGTTGGCGAAAGGTGTCTGCCATTGGTGCAGAGTCCAGATGGGAAAGGAGTTCCTGATGGATGGTGAGACTTTCCTGAGCTCCTGTTTGTGAAGGAAATTGTGCCGATTGCCCTGACGCCTGAATCATTGCAGAAGCTTCTTTCTGGACAGACCTAGCATCTCTCTGGAAGAGTTTGGCCAGTGTCTGGACTAGATAGGCAAATAAGCTTGGGGCAGGGCTGCTGGGGCATGAGGTATCCCTGGATGATGACCTAAGCCCAGGATTGAGTCAGAGAGCCAGTCGGATCAGTCTTTCAAAGGTAACCTCGTCAGCGACCCCAAGCTTCTTCCTGGACTAAAGGGCCATGATTTTATTATTAAAAGAGTATGTGCCCTTTTGTTTTCCCACCAACCCTCTTAGAGATCCCCACTTAAGAGGGGAACAAGCTGGATTATCTTTAGGAAGTCAGCCAGACTTTGCAGATTGTAGAAAAATGTTCTGTTATTCCCTTTTGTTTTTATACTCAAGTTACGGGCCCTTAATTGTGTCCTCAGCCCACCAGGTCTAACCTTGTGCCACAGAAAAACATTGAAGCAAGAACAAGGCACCGAATCAGGTCTGTGGCGCATCTCCAGGAGCGAGGAGGCTTTCCTTTTCACCTGTCTCAGGCCAAGAAGTTCAGATTATGGGAATATGAGGGTGTCCTAGCATTCTGGTCCAAGAGGGGAATGGTTCACTGACCAATAGGGAAGCTCTTTCCAGTGGTGATCTCATTTGATCTTCACAACCCTGTGCTATTCACATATTATTTATTACAGACAGACAACAGACAAGAAACCTCAGGCTCAGATGGGATTTTTGACCATGAGGAAGCATTGCTCTGAGCCAGCAGATCCCAGGGCTCCTTTTCTATTAATGACCCTTTATGATCCCCAGGGAGGTAGATCTTAGCCTAGCTTCTGGCCTCACCACCCCCTGAAGCTACTCTCCAGGATTACTAGTGATTTCACAATTATGTCCAGTGATCTTCCAGTGAGCCCTTTTAGCATTTGTGGGTGTCTTGAGGCTTCCTAAATGCTTTACATAGCTTAGTTCACTTTCAACCCTCAGAGATAGGTTCCCCATTTTACAGAAGAAAACATTGAGGCCCAGAGGCTAATTGGCCTGCCTCGGGTCTTCTCTGGGACAAGATTTAAATGTGGCTCTCCCCGACTCCAAGTGCGGGGCCATCTATTGTGCCACCTTTCCACCCACAACTATAGGTGACTCCTGAGTTTTTGTCCAGAGCCCTTTGGAAACCTCTTCCACTCGTCTGGATGCAGTTATCCCCTCTTTGGAGATGGTTGCCAGCCTTCCTTTCTCTCCTGAGATCTGGTTGGCCTCATCTTTCTGCTCATGTGGGCACATGAAACTCCAGCTATCAAAAGCAGAGCTCCTCTTCCTCCTGCTGAACGATTGGCTCCGTGCTCTCCATTTAGCTTGGCCAAGGCATTCATTCTCAGGGAAGAAACATTTCAGACGGGTCTAGGGGCCGAGCAGTGGAGTGTGAACATGTTGAGAGCTAAGAAGAGGCCTCAGCCTGAGGCCTGGGTCATTCTGAGAGCACAGATGTTTTCATTGGAAGTTTGTTACTTCCGGTTGCACTGGACTGTGGCTTCTTCCTATTGGTCTGCCCTCTCTGCGAGTATTAGACACCACCACTGTTTCACTTCCCCAGATCCCATCTGGTGACCGAGGGCCCATCTGGACCAGGCACATTGCAAAGTCTCCTGGGAACCTTTCCTTTGGGATCTTGAACACTCTGCCTGGATGAGCCAAGAGCCATCAACCCTAGTCCTTCCAGTGACCATTGAGCCTTACTGTACACATGTCCTGTTGTTTGGACCGCTAAGTCCTTCCATCTGTCCTGGAGCAGAGACTTTGAGAACGAGGCACTTCGGAGAAAACGCTTAGGAAATGTTGTTCCATTCCATCCAGGGGTCACTGCCAGATCTAGTGGTTTCTGTCTCTACAATGTCATGTCTGCAGCCGTTCTTCGCCAGCCTCGTTCCCACTTTCACCAGGCATCAGCTAGATGTGGATTTTCCTTCTCTTTAGCCTCCTTCCACAGTTACCAGTGACGTCCTAAAGGACTCTGACCCTATCACCTCCCCTGCTGGTCCCAATAGCATGAGTCCCTTGTAGAAGTCCCACAGTTAACTGGGGAAGTTTGCTCAGTCATGGCATTGATTTAGCTGAGTACAACTCGCCATGCCTCCCGTGGCCAGCTGGGCTTGAGGTCAGTCCTGAAATCAGGCAAATCCTCCCCCTTGTCATGTTTGGGCCTGGAAGGGACATGACTTCCAGTGTTTGGACTGCTCTCACCTCCAAGCCAGAGGTGGGAGGAAGCAGGATTTCCTCAGGTATGAAGCACATCCCCAGGAAAGGGACCTCTTCTATGATCATTTACCTCCCTTGGAGAATTTCAATTGTTAGGGAATGCTTCTTCCGTTTGTTCCTTTGCTCCTTTTTTCTCCCTGCATTTATTATTAAGCAGCTGCTGCGTGCTATCCGCTGGGCTGGACTCTAGGGAGGCAGTCTGCCCCCCAGAAGCTTGCCTCCTTTGATACAGCACGCTTACAGAGTCATTAAGGTGGGCATCCCCAATGAGGGGGGTGGAGCAGAAAAGGCCTCTTGTGGGTACTGGAGTGGGGCTGGGATTTGGACGACAGCCTGTGCGCAAAGGCTAGGTGGTGAGGAATGGGACATCACATCTAGGGAAAACCAGTGGGCAGTCGGTTTGGTTAGAGATTGCCGTGAGGGCTGTAGGCAGGGTGAAGCCCATTGTGAAGGGCTCCCTTCAGATGGCCCTCAGAAGTCTGCATCTTCATCCTCGAGGTTTTGGGGCCATGGAAGCTCAGCTTGGCGTCTTTGTCCCTTGTCCTCGGTTCCTAGCTCTGCCTTTGATGACCAAACAGAAGCAGTGCAATCCAGCAATGATGATCCAGCCTCTCTCCAACCCGTGTAGATGTTCTGGCTTTTGTCCTTCATCACTAGGCTACTCAGAAGGAAGGCCGTTGCCCCACTCCCACTCCCACTCCTAGAGCCCCAAGCTTCAACTCAGTCAGAAGATGGTGCAGAGAGGAGCACCTCCAGCCGCCTGCTCAGGGGTCTTGTGGTTCCTCCTTTTCCTAATCTTTGGGCCTGGGACACAACATTCCAGGAGCCAGATGGTTTGCTCTGTAAGTTTCGCTGATCTTTGCTGGCGATTAGGTTCTGAGTCTTATTTCGTAGAACAAGTACTGCATTCCGGGAGAGCTGGGGAGAGTGCCAGATACCTTGGGGGGACTCGCATGCGGCATTAGATGGCCCGCGTTTGTCATCTGCTCCCACCGAGAGAGAATGTGCAGCTGAAATAGCCAAATATAGTCATGAGAGTTTAGCATGTTCATGCAGTCAAAGGTTCTCCAAAACGTTGCTAAGCTTTCCCTGCCAAGCCAGCTCTTAAAATAGTTGAAAATGTCAAGCTTTGTCTGTCAGCCTGCTAGGCGAATTCACAGGACGCTCTGACTTGGTTTCTCTCATTACTGAATTAATGCAGGCTCCCTCCAGGGCCCAGAGCAGCAGCTTCTATGAAAATGGAAAGAAAGATGGCAGTGGGGGTAGTTGAGGGATATTCTCAGCGATTGTAGGGTTTGGGGCGTTTTCTCTGAAGACTCACCAGAAACTCCTCTAGGCGTGAGGGTGAAGTGATCAATTTTATGACTAAAAAGTACCTCTTTGGGGCACTGCTTAACCACTGATGAAAAAAAATGCCCACAGCTTTTGGTAGAAGATGAGCATACCGGGAATATGTTTGATTCTAGGATCCAAAGGCTGGAAAGGACCTAGATGGTGAAACTGAGGCCGATACCTAAGTTGCCTCAGGTATTCCTGTCCCGACATGGCACATTCGGATCTATTCCAGCTGAGGGTGGAGGAGAATTAGAAGGCCGGTTTGAGACAATCTCGGTCTCTCTAGGCCCAGGGGACCATCCTCAGAATGACTGCAAATGCTTGCAAAAGTAAGTTTATACCATCTTCTCTCTGCGGTCTGGCAGAAGAAAGCCAATATCCTTGGCTTGTGGTGAGTCATCACCGCCCAGGGGTCACCTAGGTTTAGTGCCCACCAGCTTCCTCCCTTCCTTCAACAGAAGAGCTACTTTGGCTGGAGAAAGACCTGATCTTGAAGCAGGGCCTTAGAAACGGACTTCCTCCCCAACTACCTGGCTTCAGTTCTTTGGAATGGGAACCTTCCAAATGGTGATTAGGCTCTCCCATCAGATGTGTTTAGTCTATGTTCTAAATCTCTAAGGTCTCACAATATTTTCATACTAGTAAGTAAAAGAATGTTTCTTTCCTCTTCAAAAAAAGAAAGAAAATCCATAGACTCTTGGATTTAGAACCAGAAAGGCCATCTAGCCCAACCCATTTAAGGAAACTGCTACACAGCTAGTAAGTGGCAACATCAGGATTTGAACCCAGGCCCTCTGACTCCAAACCTGCATTCTTTCCACTATACTCCCTTGAATCCTTAGTGTTGAAGCTGCCGAAAACAGTTGTCAGCAACTCACTGGGCTGGTGAAAGCCCAGTGCTTGACCGGGCAGGCAGCTTGATTGGTGAGCAGAGGAGTGACAGCATTCAGGAGTCCTGGATAATCAGGGACCTCACTCTGTACGGTGAGGGACTAGATGAATGCTGGCCTATCAGGTTGTGCCTGCTATTTGGGGACTCAGCACTCATCCATCCCTTTAGCAGTGCAGATTGCAGCCCATCGATAGCTGTCAAGGGGACTTGCCTCGATTCTTCTAGATGCCACAGATCTATTTCTTGCCATGGACTAGCCCATCTTCTCTTCCCATTGACCTTTGCTGCTCTTGTTCATAATTCACTAATTCCGTGTTGTAACTGCTCACGTGCCCACCATCACCCTCTGGGTGATTCTTATGCTTAATTTTGGGGAGACTTTTATGTTCCATGACTCATGGCTGAACATTAACACTGGTGGAACATTGGTATTTCAAAGGATGATTTGCTGCTTCTTGGAGAAATACGGGGTGTAGTTATTAAAGGAGCTTCGTCATTGCCCACAGGCAGTCCAGCCCACTCTCTTCCCATTCACCAGAGGTTGGCTCAGGCTTGTGATCCTTGCCCAATGCAGTCTATTTGAGAGAGAAATATGGATGGCGGAGCTCTAGTTTGTCTTCCTAATGACCTTCCTGATCCACACTGATATTTATATGTTTACAAAATACTTTCCTTCCCTCATTCAATTTTGCATCTCACTAGATATTCAGTGATTAACAGTTATCTGACAGCAGTTAAGCCAGAAGGACAAAACAGTCCTTCTCTCTGGGCTTTAGTTTTCTCTTCTCTAGAAAAGAGGATGGGGACAGCTAGGTGACTCGTTGGATAGAGAGCCAGGCCTAGAGACGGGAGGTCCTAGGTTCAAACCTGGCCTCAGACACTTCCCAGCTGGGTGACCCTGGGCAAGTCACTTGACCCCCATTGCCCACCCTGACCACTCTTCTGCCTTGGAGCCAATACATAGTATTGATTCCAAGATGGAAGGTTTCTTAGATCCCTTCTAGCTCTCAGTTCTGTTGTGCTCCTGTAACTCATTATGTAGAGAGGAGCTCAGAGAGGAGGCTCTAAGATGGAGCAGGATTGGGGAGGGTTTACCAGAGAAGGTGGGATTTTAGCTGATGCTTGAAGGAAGGCAGGGAAACCAAGAAGTAGAGATGAAGAGGGAGAGCATTCTGGGCCTAGGAGACAAGCAGAGAAATGCCTGGGGGCTGGAGATGGCTGACCTCCTCCTTCATGAAATAGCCAGGAGGTCAGTGTCACTGGATCATGGTGAGCGGAAAGAGTTTGAGTGCCAAACTGAGAACTTGATGTTTGATCCTAAATACAGTAGGGAGCCCCTGGCATTGATCGAGTTGGGGAGTGGGAGGGACATCAGTGGAGGCTTTCTAGGCCAAGGCAGCGGACCAGGCTGCCTCATGGGCCCCCTGGAGTCAGTTTCATCATCTGTAAAATGAGGGTTTCTGCAAGGCTCCTAGAGCTTGGAGGAGCACCAAGAGCTAGGGCTGGCAGGGCCCCATCTGTGACACATTAAGTCACCAAACCTCTCTGACTGGACCAGATGATGTCTCTGTCTCCTGTGCCTAAATGTTAGTGGTCCATGGAGCGGTGTGGCCTCAGGGAGCTTGTGTGTGGATCTACAGGTGTTGGTTATATGAATGCCTGGGCAGATTGTGCCTGCCTGCCTGCCTGCCTGGCTAACTTGTGTGTCTTGGGAGGAGACTACATTGCTTGGCTTTTGTATCCCTGTATTCCATAGAGTGGAACGTCCTTCTGCCATGCCAGGCCCTCCTCCCTGTGGTAGGTTCCTCTCTGGGCCTCATGCTGACCCGCTTCCATGCCCTCCTTGTCAGCTGTGCTTCTGGACATCAGTGGCCTCTTTGTTTTTGGGTGCTCTTTACTTTCCCCATTAGAATGTGAGCCCCTCGAGGGCAGGCACTGGCTTTCTTCTTGCTTTAATTTGTAACTCCAGAGCTGAGTGCAGTGCTTGGCACTCTCCAACACTTCATGGCTTCGTTGCCTGCCTGTCCACCTATGTTGTGCCCTTTGTGTATAAAGTGGATTGTGGGATGTGTGTGTCCAAGGCAGGTGAGTGTACTTGCCTAAACACACAGCTGTCACCATCGTGTGTGGCAGGCAGACCTGCTCAACTGAAACTCGATGGGGTGAAGGAATGAAGAAGAAACAAATTGATGTTCTTCTTGGGACCCCCTGCTCCCTGTTCTTAAAGTGGGGAGTCTTTAGCTGGAGGGAAACCAGAGACCTCCAGCTTGGAACTTGCAGTCAGTAAATCAGCCCAGCAGACCTGGTCTCTGTGGGATGGGCTTCAGATTTCTTCTAGATAACTCCGCAGGGAGGCGCTGTCTCCTCCAAAGCCATCATATCACTCTTTTGAATCCCTCCAACTCAGTTCCAGTGGGATTGGCTTCATTCATGTTTTATGATTCCAAAGCAGCTCATGATCTCTTGTCTGAATTTTATGATGACCTTCTCTGACAAACGAAGACGCCAAGGGGCAGGGCTGTGGCCTCATTCAACCCTAGAAACAACCTGTTGAGGTAGTAGCCTGATTTAACAGATGAAGAGACTGAGGGGTGCAGGAGATCAAACAGAACTAGTAAAGAGGCTCCCTCTCTTTCCTCCAAGTCCTGTTCCACATGCCTGGAGAGGCCGGCTTCTTCAGAACGAGGTGAACCATGAAAGAAAGCCATTTAGCTTTTCTACGAGATTGGCACACTTTGCTGGTGGGCATTTAAAACCCTTCGAAATCTGCCCCCAGCCCAGCTTCCCACATCCCTGGGCCAGTGGTTTTTCTGTTAGTAGAAGAATGGAATCCAAGCTTCTCGGTGCCAGTGATTATCGGCTTTTGGCTCTTGGATCTCCAGCATGGTGCCGCACTCCATAAATGTTGATTGAGTTGACCTCATGCCCAGACCTAACCTTGATTGTACATTTGGTGTCTTCTGGCACTTGTTTTTAGCTTCCCACATCCTGGGAATCCAACTTTTCTTGCACATTCCAGCCAAGTTGGATTACTAGCTGTTCCCTGAATGTGATCCACCATCTTCTGCCATTCTGTATTCATTGAGCCCATTTTCAGTACCTGGAATGTTCTTTCTCCTCTCCCAGCTCAGGGACTTCATCTTTGGTAAAGCCTTTCCCCCTGAAAGTGGTATCTTCCTCTTTGGATTTTATTTTATTATTATTATTTTTTTACTTCTTCTATCAATGCCTGGGGTAGCTAGGTAGTTCAGTGGATAGAGCACTGGGCTTGAAGTCAGAAACACCTAAGTCTTCAGTCTCTTGAGTCTGGCCTCAGACACTCATTAACTAAGTGACTTTGGGCAAGTCATTTAATCCCCATTTACCTTAATCCACTCCAAGATTTCCTTCTCCAACTCATTTGGCAGATGAGGAAACTGAGGCAATCAAGGTGCAAGGCCAGATTTGAACCTGGGAAGATGGCCTTTCTGACTCCAGGTCTACCACTCTATTCACTATGCCACCTCGCTGTGCCTAGACTGATCCTAGCATCTCAGACCCTGCGTTCTTAAACATGTGATCATGGATTCTCTTGTTTTGGAAAACTAAGTTGCTGCATGTGTGGATCTTTAAAACCCTCTCGAAATGTTATTGGTAGAAGGGTGGCAAGAGTGAAGAATGAGTACCTAGAGAAATGGGCTATTGGGAAGGGTGGCCAGCTAGTGGTGCCACCTTGTCAGTGAGGGAGGGGCTCTTGGGCAGCTCCGACTTGGGACTCCTTCCCATTGTGAGGCTACAAGCTAAGTATTCTTTCCCCTTTTGCAGGGAAGCGTGACCGCCATGACGGTGTTTTTTCCTTTGGACACCGCTAGGCTTCGACTTCAGGGTGAGTAAATCTCTCTTGGGGTGAGCGTCCATTGGCCTGGCTATCTTTATTCTCTCTTCTTTCTTACAAATACTAGAAGACTGTCAGGACATACGTGACAGCCAAGGAAGATAATTTAGCATTGAAATAATCAGTTCTTGTGTTCAGTCAGCCTTCCCAACTTCCTGGTAGCACTGCCTGAATTCTCAGAAAATTGGCAACTTACGAGGTTGGAATGTATTCAAACTGACTTTTGAAAAGATTGGAGGGGCAGCTAGGTGGCTCAGTGGATAGTGGAGCCAGGCCTGGAGACAGGAAGTCCTGGGTTCAATTTTATTCTCAAGTAATGTATGTGGGTTACACAATCCCAGTTGCCTAGCCCTTACTGGTCCTCCACCTTGGAACTCAATGTCGATTCTAATACAGAAAAGTAATTTGAACTACCCCCAAAGCCCCTAAAGTGTATGTGTGCATTGATCTATGGATGCCACTGCTTGGCAGGCTTATCCCCCAAAGAGACTGGCAAAAGAAGGAAAAGACCCATCTCTTCCAAGATAGAGATTGCAGCACTTTTTTTGGAAACATGTGCTGCTAAATAAATAGAGCGTGTGTGTGTTTGTGTGTGTGTGTGTGTGTTTGTGTTTGTGTGTGTGTGTTTGTGTTTGTGTGTGTGTGTGTGTGTGTGTATGTGTGTGTTTGTGTTTTGTGGGTTCCCCACCCCCTCCACTCCACCGCCCCACTAGCAGAATGTGAGCTCCTTCCGGTCAAGGACTGTTTTGACTTTTCCTTAATAAGTGCCTGTGGCTTATTTGATTGCCCATTGGTTGTGGGACAGAAGGGACGAGAAAGGATGAATTTCGAGAGACCTGGGAAGACCTCCATGAGTTGATGCAGAGTGAAGTGGGCAGACCACCACAGGCCTTCTCTTGTTTTTGCGGCCTGGGGCCTTCAGGCCCTTCTCAGGATCATGTTTTGAAGGCATGAAATGAAATACTGAAGAAATCAGATATCGGCAAATAAAGATGGCTGTTTTTTCCCACCCAAAGTCATAGATCCCCTGAAATTTGGGGGGACCCCCAGTTAAGACATGCTACAAGAGAAAACAACTTTAAAAATGTAATAACTGATCGCTGCAGTGACCAATCCTGATTTCAGACTTACGGTAATGCCTGCCTCCTGCCTGTGGGGATGACTGGCTGGTGGCCAAGAGTCAGAAAGACCCAAGTTACCCTCAGATACCTACTAGATGTTTGATGCTTAGCCTCCTTCTGCCTCAGTTTCCCTAACTTAATTATAAATTGCACTTAGCTTGCACAGTGAAACAATTAAAAACCACCACCACAGCCATGCTTGACATGAGAGAAGATGAAGAGCAGCCACTTCCCTCAGTTTTAATGCAGAGTTATGGGACTATGAATGTGGAATCCTGCATAGAACATTGGACTTTTTCATTTATATTGATTTTTAAAGATAGATTTTCATTGAGATCTTTTGTTTCTGTATCACCTTCATTGACCACCCCTACCTTCTTTCAGAGAGCCATCCCTTAAAATAAGAAAACAAATTCAGCAAACTAAGAAGAGTCTGACGTTCCGTCCAGTATCCCTGACCTTTCTTTACAAGGAAGCTATATGTACCCATTTTGACCTTTTATCTTGGGATATGGTGTAGAATGTTGATCTATACCTAGTTTCTGCCTAACTGCATTCCAGTTTTTCCAGCAGTTTTTGTCCAATGGTGATTTCCTGTACCATTGATCATTTTCTTGGCATAATTCCAAATAGCTTTCCAAAATGCTTATATTCATTCATAGCTCCACAAATAGCACATCCGTGTGCCCATCTTTGGGGCACAATCCCTCTACCATTAACTATTCCTAGCCTTTGTTGTCCTTGCCAGTTTTCTGGAGGTGAGGTGAAGCCTCAGGATTATTTTGATAGGCATTTCTCTCATAAGTGTTTGGAGCATTCTTTTGCAGAGTTGTTCAATCTGCAATTCTTCTTTTGAGAACTGTTTGTTCATCTACTTTGAGCACTTATCATTATAGGGCCATCTATGATATATAGATCTGGCATCTGGTCTTGTAATTTTGTTCCTTGTCTTCATATCTTGGCTGTCAGACCCTTCTCAGAGCGTCTAGTTGATGCCCAGATTTCCCTCCCAGTCACTTGCTTCCCTTCTTGTCAGGGTGCATTGATTTTGTTCATGCACAAGCTTCTCATTTGCCTGGAATCCAGAAGATCTGTTTTCTCTCTTGGGATTGCCAAGATTGGCTTTGGTTCAGAATCCCCTCCCCACCTTGGACTGTTCTCTGGAGGCCCGTGGGAGGCCTCTTTTTTCCTCCTTTTTGAATCCTTTCCTTGCAGTTCTTCTCAAATGAGAATATCAGTTGTTCTCTCGGCATTTTAGATCTTTTGCTCCTCTCAGTAGACTGTTATTTTGTCTGACCCTGTAAAGAGTCCTTTCAGTGCATCATCTGGTAATGGGGAAGGCAGGAACTAGGACAGTTGGATTAAGTTCTGTTTTGCAAGATACTCATGGAGATGGCTAGTTGGGAGCTAAGTAATGTGGAACGGGAGTAAAAACCATCATTATAATAATAATAGCTAGCACTTATATAGCACCTACTATGTGCTTTACAGTTATTATCTCACTTGAACTCCTGTGATATGTGTTCTTACTCTCTTCATTTTGTAGTTGAGGAAACTGAGGCAGATAGGATTGCAAAGCTAGGAAATGTCTGAGGCTGGATTTGAACTCCAGACCTGGGGCTCTCTCTTTTCACTGTAGCACCTCCTTGCTTCTTTCATTCGCATAGTTCTAACCCTAAATTCGTGCCAATTTCTAACCCTAACCCTAAATTTCATTTGCATAGTTCTGAGATTGCAAGGATGCTGGGAGATCCCAGCAGCTGGCTTGTGTCTGTCCCTCCCTTTCATCATGTGAATTATGCCCCTCCTTTGCCATGCGCTGAGGCCTCTACTCTGTGCCTCTCCATTACCCTCAGAGTGGTTCTTATTTCTAATTCCTCAGAGCCTGCAGGGAGAGCCCCGAGAGAAGGTGCTAAGGACCCCACATCCACCGGCGTGCCCCAACTACTGGGGAGGAGCTTTGTCGTTAAGATCTTCGGAGGCTGCTGAGGGGGAGCTGCCACCTGACCTGAGCAAGGGGGAGGAAGGGATGAGGGAGCTAATAAGACTCAGCCACGGAGTGGACTTGAGCGAGGGATTGGTTCTAACCGTCTCTTCTTTGTTCTGCCAGTTGACGAGAAGCGGAAATCCAAGACGACACACATGGTGCTGATGGAGATCATTAAAGAGGAAGGCCTGTGAGTATCTCTCAGTGCGGCCCTGTGATACTCTCAGCACCCCCTGTAGTCTGCCAGGCCTCAAGAGAGGGTTGCCAAACGTTGCCGAATGCACTGGGCCCAAGAGGCTTCTTTGTGATGTCTGGCCAGGGGTCAGGCTAGAGCTGACGAAATCAAAGCCCAGATTCCGTTAGATGGGGGCTGCTTGGCACATGCCGCTTACCAGACATGTCCAGCGAGCAGACAATTGGTGCATTGCACCTCTCATATTCTTATTCTAGCCTCAAACCAGATAAGTTGTTTGGGAAATATTTTTCTGCAGTTTTTTTTATTCAGAGATATTAAAATATCCCAATTACATGTAATAACAATGTTCCACATACTTTTTCCAAAATTATAAGATCCAAATTGTCTCCCTCCCTCCCTCCCTCCCTCCCTCCGAGATGGTAAGCAGTTGATCTGGATTGTACTAGTACTAGAAAAGCAAAATTGTTTGGGAAATATTAATTAGCCATCAGTTGTGGGGCCTACGATGGCATCTGCCTCAGCCTAAGCAGTCACTGGGAGGCACTGAGGGAAACAGACATGGTTGTGTTAGTCGGGAGAGCCCCTTCGCCAGCCTCCTGCCCGATGTCCAGCGGGCCCCTTACCTGCTGCTTTTAGAGCTGGGCTGGGGAGAGCCAGTCTGGACCCACTGCTGATGATGCGTGTCTTTTCTCCTAGCCTGGCACCGTATCGAGGGTGGTTTCCTGTTATCTCCAGCCTTTGCTGCTCCAATTTTGTCTATTTCTACACTTTTAATAGCCTCAAAGCTGTCTGGGTCAAAGGTCAACATTCTACCACTGGAAAGGATCTGGTCGTTGGATTTGTGGCAGGTACTGAGGGTTTCCGAGTGCAGTGGATGTTTTTTAGGCACCGGTTATGTTCTGTATGTACCCAAAGAGCATCTATTTTAGCACTGATTAGTGCTAAATGAGGGATTGTGGGCTTCCACTTGGGTGACCAAGTTAACAAGCATTTGTTCAGGCCCCGTGTATGTGCCAGGCAGAGAGATACAAAGAAACCCCAAAGGCAGTCGTGCCCTCCAAGAGCTCCCAGTCTAATGGGAGAGACAAACATCCAGCAAACAACTGGCGGCAAGTAAGCTAAGTGGGGTCCATTGGAGACCCTCAGCCTAGGGAAGGCGCCAGCATTGAGGGGGTTTGGGAAAGGCTTCCTCTAGAAGGAGGGTCTTTAGCTTGGACTAGAAGGAAGCCAGAGAGGGCAGGGGTGGAGAGAAGGCCAAGCCAGAGGAATGGCTGCCTGAGGACAGGGACCGTCTCTTAGCTTCTGTTTGCAAACCCCCCACCCCAGGTTCTGCTCTGAAAAGACGTCGGATTGGAATATTGTGAGTCAAAGGGACAGTTGAGGGATGCTATACATGTTTCGCCTAAAGGCAGCCAAGTTTTCTTTGAGAAAACTCTTTGTCACCATCCCTCAGGGTGCCCGCGGCTAGTGACAGTATCTCATCGACCCTTCTAGACCTTTGCTGCAATGTCATGATTCAGAGGACAAAGAAAAGGTCCTAATGGGCCAAAAATCCTGTTTGTGCCAGGCTTACTCAGAGGGTGTTGAACTTACTACAAAGGTGCCCTCTTCTGGTCCTTCTTCAGGTTTCCCAGGTTCTCGCTGCACTGCCTGGGTCACAC
This sequence comes from Gracilinanus agilis, assembly GCF_016433145.1. Classification (NCBI taxonomy): domain Eukaryota; kingdom Metazoa; phylum Chordata; class Mammalia; order Didelphimorphia; family Didelphidae; genus Gracilinanus; species Gracilinanus agilis. The sequence continues at coordinate 310,289,284 of NC_058134.1, forward strand.
TTATCTCTGTTACATTTAAATTAGTCACGCAGCAAGGTTGGGGACGAGCTGGGGGGAGGAACAGATTCTATCTACACAGCGCCTTCCTCTTCATCACTTATTTTTCCTATGCCCATTTCCCCCTTCTTCCTTGGCTTTGTGGTCCTTGAGGCCTTGGACGCTTCTTTTAATCCACGTGTAGAGGCCCTTCATTGCCTGGTTGGGGTTGTGCCCTCTCCTGTGGGCACTGGGGAGTCTAGGGAGGGAGGCAGATTCTTGGACACTTACCAGCAGCAGTGCTCCTTCTCTAGCTTCTGGGCCAAGACATCAGGCTCAAAGGCTGTTGGGGAAAGCTTTGTTGGGCTACTAATGGGAAACTTGCCCCTTTTCTGGACACCAAAGAGAATACCCAGGTTATTTTTCTCTTTTATTAGAATGATAGCACAGGACTTTCTCTAACACCTGAAGGTTAGTGAAGCCTTAGACCGCAGTGAGTCTCACAAAAATGCTATAAGATAGGCCTGGGTAAACTGAGGCACAGGTCAGCTAAGCCTAGGGTCTCACAACTAATCTGTAAAGGTTAGAGGCAGGATCCCAGCCCGGGCATTTCTGACTGGATCTACTCTATAGCCCACTCTGTAATTATGGAGTTTCCGAACCCTCTAAGCACTAGTGACTTCATGGCCAGAAGCCTGGCTTTGGACTCCTTTGAATTGGTTTCAACTAAATCTTCCTGTCATGAGAGCAGGATATCTTGGTTATTCCGCTGTTGGGTGCTATAATGATGCAGATGAAGAAATGAAAAATGATGTTTTCAGTCCAACCACTGTGCCTTGCTGTGCTGAGCCTTTCTGAATCTTTCCCCTCTGAGAAGCCCGAGTTTCTGGAGAGCCCGGCCTTCCCTTCCCTAATCTTCCTCTTTCTCCTTGACCTTACCCATTGGCTTGTACCCAGTGAAGGCCTAGGAGCTTGGGCCAGAAGGGACCTTCGAGGTCACCGGAGCAAACCCGAAGGAGGGTCGAACTGTTGAAGGGAGGAGGTTATTCCTTGTGTTGTCAGCAGCTTTTTAGTTCTCATAGTAACTGTTGTTTTGGTTCTTGCAGTCTTATTGCCAATATATTCAAAAAGCAATTAGAGAAAATGTGACTTTTCCTGCTGGGAGCCTTGTTGTATTCTAATACACTGTGTGGGAACCAGGCATTGTTCTCTGCAGACCCCGTACCATACTGTTATTTGAACTCTGCATTCAGCTTGGGAATTATGGCTCTTATTGTGTTTGGGCCTCAGACCCCTAGCAGTGAGCCTTCTGGAACAGAATGTCAGAACCGATCCTTTCTAGATCTTCTCCTCTTCTGGCAGTGGTGTGTGTCAGCTCACCGCTGGCGGCTCTGGGATCCAAGACATACTGTTCATACAGTACGTCAGGGGCTTCCACGGTTGCTTTGAGGCATTGCCCTTCTTTCAGGGGCTTCCTTCCCGACTAAGATAGATCAGACAACTTGGGGGTAGGATTCCAGAGATCCAGGGAGGTCCACCTGTCTATCATTCTCTGCTACTTTTCCCAACTCCCATTCAAATCAGCAGGCTGAGGCCCAGGTCCCAAAGGGTGGCAGGCTTTTCTTCTCGGGGTGCTAAAGGGAACCCTGAGTAGCAGGAAGGTAGTTCTATTAGTGTTGCTCACAAGCCCCCACCAGTGTGCTTCCCATTGGTTAGCTTTGCTGTGGTCAAGTCATTTGATCATATCTGACTCTTCATATCCCCCCTGAGGGTTTTCTTGGCAAAGGGGATTGCCATTTCCTTCTCTAGATCATTTTTACAGATGAGGAAACTGACACCAATAGGGTTAAGTGACTTGCCCAGGGTCACACAGCTAGTAAGTGTCTGAGTACAGATTTGAATTCAGAAAAATGAATCTTCTTGACTCCAGGCCCATTGTTCTGGGCACTGTACCACCTAGCTGCCCCTAGCTAATTATCTAGATCCGTGTTTGCGAACCTATGGCATGTGTGCCAGAAGGGGCTGCTCCCTTCCCCCTCTTCACACATGCCTGAGGACATTTCTCTCATCACCTGCCCCTCTGGCCAGCAGCCCAATGGTGCTTCCTCCCGCCCCTGTCTGGGGGAAGGGGGTGACTCACATGCTGCTTGAGGGTTATAGTTTGGGGTACTCAGTCTCTAAAAGGTTCACCATCACTGACCTAGGTGTGGTAGCAATTAGCCAACCAGTTTATGAGCTTTTCATTAAGAGCATTTGCTGAAGCCTCTGAAAGTCTGGGACCTGCATGTCCATAGAGGTCCAGGGAGCCTAGGTAGCTCTTGGTGAATGGAAGTTCTTTTCTCTTTTCCTGGTAGCCCCCTTTCTCTCAGGTAGAGCTTTCTGCTGGAAAGGCTCCTTAGAGAGGCCTTCCTTACAGAGAGCTGCCCTTCCTCAGGAGCCTGGTTTATCCTTAGGCCACTGTTGCTCCTGGTGCAGTTTGGGAAGGACAGGCAGACTCCCTTATGCATCCTGTAATGGGGGAAAAATGGGGTTTTTTGGTTGAATATATTAAAAGGTTGGTCTCCAGAGGATTGAACAATTATCAATCCTCAATTAAGAATAATCTCAAGTCAGAATTGACTTTTATGGAAGTCTTACAATTTAAGAAGAGAGAAAATAAGAAAATTAGAGAGAATAAGATAGGATAAGTGATCTAACACACTGAGTAAATTGCTCCGGCCCCTGGCTCAAACCAGGCAGATTTTACTAGTCCTTAATTGGAAAGATCAAGCCTTGAGCCGAGGGCTGGAGGCCCCAAGGCCCAGGAGGTGTATGAAGCAAAGCTTCAGCCACAGAATCTCTTTGAAAGGAAAGTTCCTTAAGAGAAGTTCAGGAAGATTCAGTCTTAACACTCACCATGTGGAACAGTCTCAGTCACGAACCAGCAGAGCTCCCTCAGGTCCCCTTCACAAAACCAGAAGACCCAGCCCAGCTGACCGAGGTCTCTTTTTAAAGGGGTCACTTATGTGGCACTTCCTGTTCCTTCCTCCTAGTTTACATGTCCAATCACAACAGACTCTTCTCTTAGGACTGCCCAGGAGGCAGTCAGTGGATTCTGATTCGTCACTCACTCCAGCACACATGGGTTAGGACCTCCCAAAAATGGAGATGTTCTCACCTTTGGTGATTAAATCTAAAGATGGGCAGTGTTGATTTAATCTAATTATCACAATCCCCAAGTTATTCTGTCTCAGTGGCTCAGCTGTCGATTTATGGATTCTATGGAGGATTCTCGTCCTGGAGTAGACATCCAGCCTTAGATTTAGATCTCATTTTTTGCTAAAAAATTCAGTTTGTCATTCCCTCTTCCCTGCCCAATGTATAGTTGGAATATTGTGCCCAGGACTACGTTCCCCAGAATTCCCTTCTTTTCCTTCTGTTTCTGGTTATTGATTCCTGCCTCAGTGTGAAGAAACTCATCTTCACCTTAAAGTGAAAAACCACAATTCACACTTCCATTGTTTGTACCACATTTGGCAATATACAGTTATCCCAAAAGTTCTAGTTTGTCAGTTTCCCAGCTATCACCTCAAAATCTGCACAATTTATATATAAATGAGCTGGGGTTAAAAAGGATGATTGTGTTTGGCTTCAGTACATTTTTTTCTTTTTTTTTTTTTTTTTCCCTTGAGGGACTGCTTTTTCTTGGACCTTCACAGAATTATCCATTTCTGCCCAAGAATTGAGGAGCTACTTCTGCTTCTTTCAGTTAATTTCTGTTGTTGTTGTTCAATCCTGTCTGACTCTTTGGGACCCCATGGGCCATGGCTATCCACGGGATTTTCTTGGCAAGGATACTGGAGTATCTTTTATCAGGCAGAAGTTAAATGACTTGCCCAGGGTTACACATCTAGGAATTATCTGAGGCCAGATTTGAATCCAGGTCTTCCTAAGTCCGAGGCCAGCACTTTATGCACTGAGCCACCTGGCTCAATAAATAAATCAGGGTACCCTATTACGCATTTCTTTTGTGGTAAAGAGAACAGATAGCTGTCCTACATTTGGTAATTATTTTGTACACTGAGTTCTTTTCTCAAAGTAACTCTGTTTATTCTTTGGGAGGAGAAGCTAGACATGAGCCATCCCTAAGCTTTGTTTAGAGATTTTCATAAGGGCTCGCCTCCAGGGTTGGGCCCCAATAATGGTTAGCATTTATCTAGTCCTTTAAGGTTGGCAGTGCACTTTATATGTACCATCTCCTTAGTTCTTACCAACAGCCCTGGGAAGTAATCCTGCACCAAGAAGCAAACCCTCCCTTGTAGCAGCAGACAGCGTACCTGGCATTCTGGCCTCTCTCCCATTCCTGTCATTGCTCCCCGAACCTCAGATACTGTGCTCAGCAGACTCCCCTGCTGGATCAAGTCTGCCCTGGGTGTGTGTGGAAACAGAGAGCAGTCTGCCTCCTCCTTACTCTGGAGAGGTGGGAGATTTCCAGGCCAGGACATCCTGTATGTTGCCTAACAAGGCCCCCGTGGGCTTTATTCCTAGGGGGAGGTAGAGGGAGTGAATCAGCCGTGCCCACGCTGCCGGCACTGCTGCTGCTGCTGCCTCATAAAGAAATGAATGAACCTGCCGATAAGTCGATGAGCCTTTATTAAGCTCTCCAGGCTTAGTCCCTGCCCTCCCGGAGGGAGCTCAGAGAAGATGTGTTCGCACATCTCTCTGAGGCAGCTGGCCAGAGTTGCTATGGCAACACAGGGTGGCCTGGTGCTGGAGCCCACAGCTTGCCCATCCCAGAAGCCTTTTCCCAGGAGAGGGCAGGCTAGGACGTGTCGTGAGGAGCCAGACACCCCCACACCCCCACACCCTGGGCCACCGTGACACCGAGGAGATCATTGAGAGGGGCGCAGGGTTGGAAAATCTGCCCCAGCAGACCCTTTATTTGTTATCTACGTGCTCTTGGGGCTGGGTTAGCAGCCCCACAGGAAACTGAGTCTCCTGGACATCCCTCATGACATTCTTGGAGGAAGGCAGGCACCCTCATGCCCCATGCCTGGAAATTCCTAAAGGCAGATATTCTGTATCCTGCTGCTGAGGCCCTGCGTGTCTGTGGCCTGAGAACCCAGTGGGGTTAGAGCTGTCCCTCCAGGTGGATCCGGCCTGCCTACTTGGCTGTAGTAAACGTCACTCTCCTTTGTTAATTGTTGCAGGGACTGTCCTTTAAAAGAACATATTAAAGGCTCAAGCTGCTGGTAAATTGGGAGGCTAGCCCCTGGCCTCGCTGTGACGTTCCAGCCCAAGGCATCCCTGTAGGACCCAGGTCCCTGCCCCTCCTGAGCCTTGTAAGGAGCGTGCCCGGCGGAGCGTGCTGCCTGTGACGCTGCCGCCCTGCCTGTCTTGGTGCCTTGTGATAGTCCTGCCCCACTGCTTGCTTCCTGCCTGTCTGAGTCGACATGCAAATACCCCCCCCCCCCCCCCCGGCTTACACCGTGCCTCAGTTTGTCTTGGTAACGTGCCCTCCCGACTCCCACTCACTCCCATTAAATCAGGACCTTGGAGCCGAGGAGTTTGCCGCTGCCACCACATGGTCACTCTTGGCTAGCCTCAGTTTCCTCATTTGGAAGGTGGAGGAGTTTTTTCTCTGAAACGCCCCACAGGAGGATGCCCGATGGCATCTTAGGCAGCACCCAGGGGTAGTAGCTTATGCCCTACTTTTCCAGTGAGGAAACACCAGTTTTCTTGGTTGGAGACAGTGTTATCAGTTTTCTCTTTTTGTCTCTATCTCCCACCAGCCAAGTTCCCTCCTGAAATGCTTCTAACATCAGAGGCTTGTGTGGCACCGCAGCCTACTTTGGGTTCAAAGAGGGCTGGGCACCGCTTTGGCATTGTTGGTCTCTGTCCGCCATGCCGTGCAAGAGGTGGCGCTAAGGTGAGCGGTGATGTTCCCTGACCCTGGCTTCTGCTTGCTTTTCTGACCCAGGTGTGGTGAATGTGCTCCTGACCACTCCGCTGTGGGTGGTGAACACCCGCCTGAAGCTCCAGGGGGCCAAGTTCCGAAATGAAGACATTGTGCCCACCAATTATAAGGGCATCCTGGGTGAGTGCCTCCGGGGTGGTGATGGTGGTATTCTAAAGGGCTCATCAATGACCCTGCCTCAGGGGTTCTTATCTGCCCTTCTGCTCCTCTCGTCCTCCGAGTGTTTGGCCTTCAGGGGCCTGGCCAGTGGAGAGGAGAGGCAGGTGTGGAGAAGGGGCACCAGCCAAGCATTCTGAATGGGGAAGTGACAACAGCTGGGCAGGGGTCTCTGGGACATCACATAGCCATCAAAGCTGCAGGGCTGGGATTTCCTTGGTAGGAGCACATGGGTGAGGAAATTCCCTTCTCTGGTGCAGGTGGTCACCACCTCTGTACCTCAGAGCCCTAAAGAGCTGCCCAGGGCTCTGATTAGCAATGGGATGTGCCCAGGGTCACACAGCCAGTGAGGGCTGAGACAGGACTTAAACTCAGGACTTATTTCCCAGGCTATCTGTCTACCCACTACTGCACACTGTCTGCCTCTCTGGTTACTGTCTGTCACGGCTTGTCTGGCCTTTTCTGACAAGCTCATTCCCAAACCATTGGCACAGAGCAGCTCTGCCCAGGGAGCTCTCTCCCCTTGGTTCTGGAGCTTCCTGTCTCCTCTTCCTCAGACGCCTTCCATCAAATCATGCGAGATGAAGGGGTCCTGGCTCTGTGGAATGGCACTCTTCCCTCACTACTGCTGGTCTTCAACCCGGCCATTCAATTCATGTTCTATGAAGGGCTCAAGAGACAACTCTTGAAGAAGCGGGCACAGGTATGGGCACGGGGACGGGCCACATCTGAGAACCAGCCTGCCATGCTAGATCTTCCCCGCCTCCCCTTCTAAAGTGGAGGATTCAGGGGACTCTGGCTCTTGGCCCTTCTGGCCATTGGTGTAAGGGCTCTGACTTTGGCCCTTCTGGCCAGTGGTATGGCGTCTCTGATCTGTTTTCATCCCTCTGCTGAGCAGCTTTCTTCTTTGGACGTGTTTATCATTGGGGCCATCGCCAAGGCCATTGCCACCACAGTGACCTACCCGATGCAGACAGTGCAGTCCATTCTGAGGGTAAGTATGGGTCTGTCCACAGAACCAGTGGCCCAAGACAGTAATTAGGAGCAAACAGGCTCACAAAACTCCCAACTGGGAAAACTGGAAGGCCTTGGCTGTAGCATCAGGCCATGGCCCATAAGAAACTCCTGGTTCCGATGGTTTGCTGATGATGGTAGAGGAAGGACCCACTGGGAAACTGCAGAAGAAAACTGAGAGGGGCCCTGGCTGTGCCCCTCTCATCCCAGCAGAACAGGGGATAGGTGGGCTGGCTCTCGGTAGTGATGGGTGTCAGATAGGAGCTGAGGCTCCCATAGGCTTAGCCAGGAGCATTGAAGGGGTTCATAAAACTGCAGGTTAATTTGAATTCCTTGTGGGAAAGGAGGAATGATGGTTCACTTCTCCTTGCTGAGTTTCTTTTTTTTTTACAAATCATTCTTAATTTTTTATTAAATCCAGTCTGAAAGGGCTTCCACTTGGCACTGGATCAGATCAAATTTTTTTTATTTTGTTTAACATTTATTAACATTTATTTTTTAGAAAAGTTAACATGGTTACATAATTCATGCTCTTACTTTCCCCTTCACCCCCCCGACCTCCCCCCCCCACCATGGCTGATGTGCATTTCCCCTGGTTTTATCATGTGTCCTTGATCAAGACCTATTTCCAAATTGTTGATAGTTGCATTGGTGAGGTAGTTTCGAGTCTACATCCCCAATCATGTCTGCCTCCACCCATGTGTTCAAGCAGTTGATTTTCTTCTGTTTCCACTCCTGCAGTTCTTCCTCTGAATGTGGGTAGCGTCTTTTCCATAAATCCCTCAGAATTGTCCTGGGACATTGCACTGCTGTTAGTACGGAAGTCCATTACATTCTATTTTACCACAGTATATCAGTCTCTGTGTACAAGGTTCTTCTGGCTCTGCTCCTATTGCTCTGCATCAATTCCTGGAGGTTGTTCCAGTTCACATGGAATTCCTCCAGTTTATTATTCCTTTGAGCACAATAGTATTCCATCACCAGCATATACCACAATTTGTTCAGCCATTCCCCAATTGAAGGACATAGCCTCCTTTTCCAATTTGTTGCCACCACAAAAAGCTCGGCTATAAATATTTTCGTACAAGTCTGTTTATCTATAATCTCTTTGGGGTACAATCCCAGCAATGGTATGGCTGGATCAAAGGGCAGGCATTCTTTTATAGCCCTTTGAGCATAGTTCCAAAATTGCCATCCAGAATGGTTGGATCAGTTCACAACTCCACCAGCAATGCATTAATGTCCCAATTTTGCCACATCCCCTCCAACATTCATTACTTTCCCCTTCTATCATTTTAGCCAATGCTGAGCTTCTTCTTAATCATACCTAGTTTCCAGAATGGCTACTTAGCAGAAGTTTGTGCCTGGTAAGGGAACTCCTCAATGCCCCTTGGTGGCCCCGACTTCTCCCAGACAGTGCTGATGGAACCCTTGTTGGGGAGGAATAGCCATGCGATCTCTGGCATGTGTGCCAGGGGCTCCCTCCTAAGGCTGCTTTTCAGCCATGGCCGCTGTGCCTAGGACATCTCCAAGGCCTGCCCACTGGGTGAAAAAAGTATCTAGGAGATACCAGGTGGTAATGGGATTTCAGTAGGTCAAGGAATGATCGTTTAGGGCCAGTATCAGAAGGATCACAGGGTTTGGGAAGGCCAACAGGATAAAGCTTACAGGATACCAAGTGCAGTCCAAACAGGGTTTATTGAAGGGAAGGGAAGAAAAGGAAGGGAATTTGGATAATGGATCTAAAGAATATAAATAACCCTCCCCACCAAATCTAGTTGTTCTCTTCTGAGAGCTGGTATCTGCACTGTCATTAACTTCTACCTAAAAGTCCCAGTTCCTACAATAAATACCCTCCACTAACCCAAATCCCCCCTTAGATGGTGATAGAGCAGATAAGGTTGGAAGTTAAGCAGGAAGAGGGCTCAGGGAAAGATGGACCAGAAGGATAGCCACAGGAGAGGAAGAATAGCCAATCTCACAAGGTCCATCCAAGGAGAGAAGACAGAACTCAACCTCCAGCTTCAGCTGTCTCTTAGAAGAAGCCCTGTCACTTCTCTAGAATTCCAGAACCTTCCTGCTTTTGCTCCTACTCCTATGCTCTTTTCCTTCTAACATGGATCAGTGGAGGGAGGACCAAGCCAGGGCTTATGAGCATTTGAAAGATGGAAGCCCTTGGCCCAGTGGCATCCAGAGAGGCTGATGGGAACACTCAAATGCCTGAGTGAAGTGCCATAAGAGTTGAAGCTCCCCAGCCAGCCCTTTCCACAGAAGGAGAGATGGTAATCAGAATTCATTAGTCTGGGGGGTGTAAGACTTTCTCCAAGGTGCTGCCTCTGCCCCACCCCTACCCCCCATGAGAAAGAGCCTTAATGGAGGGTGAGGAGGCACTTCCAGCTACTTTCATTACTGCCTGTTAGTACTGTTTTAGCCTCTCCCATTCCTCTCTATGTAGACACTAAGGCTGGGGGAAAGCTCAAAAAATAACCTGGGGGGGGTCTCTCTTTGCATCTTTTGCCCAGTTTGGACGCCATAGGCTGAACCCTGAAAACAGAACATTAGGAAGTCTTCGCAATGTCCTTTACCTCCTTCACCAGCGAGTAAGGTGAGCCCTTCCCAGGCCTCTTTTGACGAGGAGATCTCTTTGTTTGGTGGGGAGGGGTGGGGGGACACATGCTTCATCTGTGGGCTTTACTATTCATTTACGAACTCACCATTTATGACTAAATAAAATGGGTTTCCTTTCCTTTCTGGGCCCCCACAGTAAAAAATCTTGAAGAACTTTCCATACTCTCCTTGCGGAATCTCTACCTCTCTCCCAGACAGGCAGCGGTCTTCTCCTCCCGGCTTCTCCAGGGTGTGGGGGCTGGCTGGGCAGGGTTCCCACCCAAGCCGGCTCTCCTTCCCTCTCTCCATAGTCAGAAAGACAAGGGAGGAGTGTAGGCACCTCTGGGGAAGCCCCTGCAGGTCTGTCCCAGAGCCTGCATGAGTAGCATCCCATGATGCATTCATTCATCTGGCCTTCCCCAGCCAGGAAAAACCAGGCGTGGCTCTAACGTGGGTCTCTCCATTTAGTGCCCCTCTTCTTTTTCTGTAGATTCTTACTGGGGCGATGTGTCAGGGGAGTCAGAGGACTGGGCAGTTGGGGGTTGGATGGATGCACCAGGGCCATGTAATTTGGTCCAGGATTCACAGGGAAAAACTGCTGAAAGTAGCTCGGCTTGGGGTGTGTTGGTGAGTCTCCTGTCAGACCTCTGGCTGGAGGCCGCCACACCATGTCACTTCACAAATGGCTTGCCTCTTCCCCTCTGGATTCTGGCCCCAGGCCTTGCCCCAGGGTGGGGTTATGTGGGGCTCTGTCCTGCTGGTAGCTGCTGTTTGGAGGTGGGGAGGGCCCCTGAAGTAACTGAAGCCGAGACTGGGACAGGCCCCTGCTTTTTGGAGTTGTTGGGACCCCACAGCTGCCAACACTTGGAGCCCCCTTGAATCTGGTCATGTCTGTCCCCAACTTGTTAACCCAGTTCCTAGTTTTAGGGTTGCTGAGTCATCCCCAACCAGCAGGCCTCCTGCATTTCAAGGAGAAGGAAGTAGGCTCCGAGATTTCCTCCTCAGACAGTCTGAGCTGGACATGGCATGACGGCTCTCCGAGGCTGGTTCTGACCCAAGGCTAGTGCTCTCGTGCCTTCCATCCTGCGCTCTTTCAAGCTGCTTTTGCCCAATCTTCCCACCCTGTTTCCTCCTAGGCGCTTTGGAGTGATGGGACTTTACAAAGGCCTGGAGGCCAAGCTGCTGCAGACCGTGCTTACGGCTGCCCTCATGTTCCTAGTCTATGAGAAGCTGACAGCTGCCACCTTCACGGTCATGAGGCTGAAGAACGGGCATAGGCGCTGAGAGGGAGGCTGGCACTGGAAGGGGCCAGAAGGAGGAGTGAGGCCAGGGACCTGAGAGAAAGCCCTGACCCTGCTGCCCTCATCACTGGCCCTGCAAGCAGCCCGGGGGCATGTGGCCTGCAGGCCAGCCAGACTGCTGCCAGCTTGGTTATCATGATGGACAAATAGTCTTTGAGAAATCGAAGGTTTATTAAAATCTGCAAATGAAAACATTTCTATTTTACAAGAGTTAGATTGGTTTTCTTGAGAAGGTGGCAGTGGTGTCTGTCCTCTTGGCCTTTATCCTTCAGATTTTCCTCCTTCAAGTTACTGGTGGGGCTCATTCTGTGGTCTTGTCACAGGACCATGGCCACGTAGCCCTGCCATTCCTTTGTCCTGTGCTCTTGAGGGGACAGGCCTTTACTGGGCTCTGGTCTGTGTTCTGCTCTCTGGGGTCTTAACCACAGGCATTCCCATGATGCTCCCTGCCCCACTCCCAAATGAGGAAACTCCTCCCAGTGTGGCTAGGGCCTCGCTGCCACTTCTTGTCTTGGGGGCTGCCTAGGGCGAGGAGATGTTAAGTAAGTCGCCCAGGCTGCCAGGTGGGGTCCAAGGCCAGCTCTGTCCACTAGACCTTATAATGGAGAAGCATTTCAGCGAATTCCACAGCAACTCTGTGTATCGAGGCCTCAGTGAGTCAGATCCAGTGTACTTTCTGGGAGAAAAGAAGGCCTGAGGACTAGCTGGGATAAATGTGGGGCATATTGATAGAGCACTTTATGATCATCCAATAAAGTCTTACCAAACATTCACTGTGTGCAGACTGATCCCTGGGAGTGATGGGCCTGTTAGAACCTCTGATCTGGAGGAGATGCCGGCTCACGCAGCCATGATGCTTGTCATTCTTTCGGAGGGAAAGCATCCAAGAGAGCATTCCTGAAGGGCCACAGGAGGAAGGAAGGGAGGCCGTTCTAAGCAAAGAACCAGACAGGAGAGCACAGAACTCGCCTGCTGTGGAGAGGGAGCTGACTGGGATAAGCCTGGATAGTCAAGGCCATATTGGGCTGCCACAGGTCCTCTTTTGATAGCAAGAGATTATTCAGGCAGTGCCAAGGAGCCTAGATTGAAGAGGAGGAAGAGATGGAGGTGAGGGAACCATAGGAAAACCGTTGTCATCTAGGAGGGCAGTCGTGGGGCACCTGACTTCCTGCCACCCACCAAGGAATTCCAAGCAGCTCTTATAATCCCCCTTCAGTTAATCTAGAAATATCATTTGGTCAGCAGTCCTTGGTGTAGTGTTTGCTTAAAAAAATATCTAGAATAAAATTCCTTTTGCCAAAAGCCTTTCTGGCCTGCAGGGTTCACATTCCTAGGAGTGCCATTTTGGTGCAGTTCTAATTGACTGCCATCTCCCACCTGGCTTGGCAAGACCTTATGCTGGAAGGCTTATGCTGGACCCTATGAGATTTTGGCTAAGTCACCCTAGAGCTGGAAGGGGTCTTAGGGGGATGGTCTTTAAGCGACCTTATCCTCTGCCATTTTACAGGTGAGAGAATTGAGGCCCAGAGGAGAAGTGATTTATTCAAGGTCCCCCATATAGTATAGCAGAGCCCCTGACTCCCATCAACTGTTGCTGACATTATTTTGATCCTGAAACCCTTGACTCTACATACACTCAGATCTCCCGGGCCATTCTCGAGATCTGGCTTCTGTAATAAGGGAATAGGCTGATAGTTGTAATAAGGGGAAAGCAGGTAATAGCTAGAGGTAATAATAGGGGATAAAGGCAGATATGGGACTAAGGTGAGGTAGGGAGATGTAATAGGGGAATTAAGCAAGTAGGGTAATAAGGGGATAAAGGCAGGTAATAAACAGGTGGTAAGGGACTAAAGGCGGGTAGGGAGATAAGGTAGTTGTAATGGGAATTAAGGCACTGGATAGGGGTTTGTGGATCCCTAAGGCAGTAAAGTGGACAAGGAGAGTACAATAGTGGAGCAAAGGGAGATGATGAGGTAGTTGGGCAGGCAGCTGCAACAGGAAGACACAGACTGGGTACACAGGCTTGAGACAGAGACACTGAAGGGAAACAGACTGAGCCCTCCAGGCAGGAAGGGCCTTTCTACAGACAAGGGTTGGGCCAGCCAGAAATGGCTTGAAACTGACTAGAGGGCTTTCTAGTCAGTTTCTCAGGTTCACAAAGGAAGAGTCCAGAGGAAGTATTGAGATCTCACTTCCTCCAAAATGGACGTCCCCAATTCCCTTCAGGACCCAGAGACAATGTTATTCCTTTCTCCCTTCTCCCTCTCTTATCAATTAACTAATGAATTAGCCAAAGGTTTGATTAAGTGACAAACAGGGTTTATTGAATTTCAGGGTTGATTATAAAGGATAGAAGGATACAAGGTAACTCTAACAGCCGCCTAGGGAAAGCTTCAGGTGGGGGAGGGAGACAGGAATGTGAGACTGAGAAAGGACCTGCTTAACTCAGCCCGGAGAGGTTTTGTTGCCTAAAAGGGGTAGGAAAGTTGGATACAGTGATTCAAGAGATAATCTGTATCAAGGGAAGCCCTACTTGACTACAGGGAAACTAAATCTACAAAGTTTGAAAGCTACCACCCAGATCTACCCTCCTTTCAAAAACCCACAGGAAATTCAGGAAGGGAAAGTGATGATTGGGAATAGGGGAGGTCAGGGAGATCCAAAGGAAATAGCTAAGCTAACAAATCTTAAGAGAAAAGCTGCAGAATATAGGCCAGGTTTTCAGTCCAAAAATAGAGCTCAGTTGACCCTCCTGCTCTCATTGAGTCTCCAGGATCAACTGCCACTAGTCAGGGTTCTAAACCCTTTTCAACTGTCAGAAATTTTGCAGTAAGGCTTTGCAGGGTTAATATGCACCCTTTTGCACTACACTTCTGGGCCTTACCCCTGCATCTGGATGTGGTGTCACCTTCCAGTGTCTCACACATCAGAGTGCTGATGAAAAGGAAAGCCTGCCCCCTTCCCCCTCCCCCCTTTGGCTTCCAGGGCACTGCGGTAAGGCTGGGCTTTTACCAGCAGGGCAAGGGAAGCCTCTGCAATCACTACTAAGCTGATTCAGTGGCAGGCCTGGGACTTGTGTCTGTGTTCCTAGAACGTGGCTAGTGGGTTCTCTTCATTTCTGATTAGCCTGTGACCCTCAGGGAGCATTAGCAGGCAGATGATGGGGCCACTGGTAGGCCGTGATCGGAAGAAGGAATGGTTTCACAGCGAGAATATCTTCCAGAAAGAAGGGAACTAGACAAGAAGGCAAGTTCCCTGCCCATGAGAGGAAAAGGGGACCCCCCCCTCCCCATTAAATTTACCTAACAAAGACAACTTTTTCCTCCTCGTGAAACCAAAATACATGCATGAAAGTTCTGAGTTCTTCCTCCCTTCTCTCCTTCCCTTCTTTTCTTTTTCCTTTCCCTGCCCCCTCCTCTCCTTCCCATCTCAGTCTGTTTCTTTCTCCTCCACTCTTCCTCCTTCCCCTTTCCTCTCATCCTCCCTCTCTTCTTCCTCCCACTGGGCTTTCCTCCTAATTGATGGATGCCCGAGTTCTTGGAGAGAGCTTGGCACAAAAGAAGCCCTCCTCCGCAAACACATTTCCATCCCGCCATGTAAGCCGCCCAACGACATTCTGCTCTTCCTCTTTCTGCCCTGTCCCCTCCCCTCCTCTCCGGTTTCCTTTGCTCCCATCAGGACTCTTCCCTTTGTGCCTCTCTCTGCCTTCCTTCTTGCCCTGCTGAAGTCCCACTGGGCATGCCTTGGCATCTCTGAACACGGTGCTCTCTTGGAGAGGCCCTCCTGGCCCATAAGCTATTTTGGAGTCGAGCTCTTAAGCCAGCAGGGTGGCCACTGCCCTGGTTGCTCCCTTCCTGCCTGTGATATAGAATGGCCAGTCCGCACAAGCCACAGTGCATGCTTGAGTGAGTCAGAGCACTTCCTACAGCTGCTGCCTCTTCTGGGAAAAAGGGGCAAAGTGTGGGGAGGCCTGGGCAGCCAGAGGCCATCGAACCAGGAGTGAGGACGAGGCAAGGCCCCAGGCTGCAAATTCTGCCCTGGATAGGATTCCCCCACTGGGGCTGGGATTTGGGGATAGACTTCAGGGAAGCCGGGAGGCAGTGATGAAGAGAGACACAATTCCAGGCACCAGTGACAGCTGGCAAAAAGGCCAGAGCTGGGAGAGGGAAGGTCTTGTTTAGGGAACAGCCAGGAGCCCCCAGGCCCTGAGTGGGAAGGAAGGGACAGGAGAAAATGGAAAAGGCTGATGGGACCGGAGGCTTTAAAGGCCTTTGATCCCCCACCGGGATTTTGTGTTTGCCCCTGGAGACGATGAGCAGCCACTGGGGTTGTGTCTCTGGGGCTGGAGGGTGACAGGACCAAACCTGGCCTTTAGGAAAGTCACTTTGGGGGCTGAATGCTCTGGGGAGGGGACGACTTGAGGCAGGTCCTTCCCCCCCCACCCCGCAGCTACCACTGAAGTCTAGGTAGGTGAGGAGGGCCTCCACTGTGCCCAGAGGGTCAATCAGGCCTTTTTTAAGTCCCTGTTTCCTGGCAAGCTGGAGTCTCTCTTGATCCTGGCATTCCCCCGACTCCCCTCCCAGGAAACATTTTAGTTAATATTCAAATGAACTCCAAGTACAGAATATTGAACTTGTAGGCAGGGAGATATAAACAGGTTTGACCATAAAGCAAACAAACTGGTTTGCCCCTGCCAGGCCAGTGACTCAGCCCTCCGTGTCCCATCTCAGAACCAGCCAGCCTGAGCCTCCCTCTTCTCTCCTTCCCCCACCCCAGCCCACGTAAGTTATGCTTTGGATGGGGAGGGGGCCTTGCCATTGCTTTGGGACAATGGCAGCCGGAGGAGCCATTTCTGTCAAGAAAAGGAAGGCCAGATTTTCTAGAGAATAAGCTCAGATCGAAACTGACCCACAGTCGAGCCCGCTGGACCCACACCAGCACCGTGTTCAGAGATGCCAAGGCATGCCCAGTGGGACTTCAGCAGGGCAAGAAGGAGGGCAGAGAGAGGCACAAAGGGAAGAGTCCTGATGGGAGCAAAGGAAACCGGAGAGGAGGGGAGGGGACAGGGCAGAAAGAGGAAGAGCAGAATGTCGTTGGGCGGCTTACACGGCGGGATGGAAATGTGTTTGCCGAGGGCTTCTTTTGTGCCAAGCTCTGAGGTGACGAAGAGAAAATCAGGGCAGCCTCTGCCCTTGTGCTGCTCACATTCCAGTGGAGAGACCCCACATAATGACGGGCTCATGTTCCCATTTCAACTTAGAGCAGACGGGGAGACCCCAAGGACCATGGGGAGGGAAGGCAGGAGAATGCCCAGCCATGACAAGAAGGCTTCCAAGGCCAAAGTGAAATGGGGCTCTGGATACTCCGGTGGAAGCTAGGATGGAGGGGACAACTTCCAGCTCCCAGAGGGCATCTCGCACCCTGGGAGAATTAGGCAATGAGGGAAGGAAGAGCCCCCCCACCCTGGTCTCCTCAGTGGGCAGGTGGGCAGGTGGGCAGGCTGGGGCAGGGAGGGAAAAGAGCCTTAGAGGAAGGTGGCCCTGTATTTGGTGTGGAACCAGGAGAAACTGGTACCAAAATAGCCAAGAGTACCCTTCTCCTCCTCGAGGTTTCCCATGGTTCTGTGCGAGCCCTCTCCTGGGTCTTCTCCAGAAAGGAGAGAAATCTGACAAGAAGCCAGCAAGTTTTCACGAGGCCGTGGAGGCCTTCGGGGGTGGCCGTGAGAGCAGATTTGTCTGTGGCCTCTCGTGGCCTGCTCCACGAGGAAGCCTATGTTTGGCTCCCTTGGATTCCAGCCGCTAGCACGGCGCCCGCATGCAGGCAGCACTTCCTAAGGGCTGAGTGACCACCCTAAAGTGCCTCCCGGCTGCCCTAGTCTAGCCACCACGTTCTCCCCCTCGGGGCTGCCTGCTGCGGTTTTCTAGAGTACCCGGATGGGTTTTTAGCATTCATTTTCCGAACGCTGCACTCGGGACTCTCCCAGCCCCTAGAAGGGCAGCGGCTCAGGCAGGGATTCTCCAGGACGGAGATGGGCAGGCTAGGAGGGCGAAGAGTCTGCTCATAGCACTGCTAAGGCTAAGGGCGCTGTGTGGAGATCTTCACGAACAGGATCTCAGGGGATTCTCCCAACAACCCAGGGAGGTAGAGGCTCTTCTTATCCCCATTCTACAGTTGAGGAAATGGAGGCAGACTGAGATTCAGTGACCTCTCCAGGGTTACCCAACTAGAAAGGGTCTGAGGTCAGATTTGAACCCAAGTCTTCTTGACTCCAGCCCAGCACATCCGCTGCACCAAGCAGCGAGGGATGAGGCCCCTCTTCAATGTGTACCCAAATGATCACAGGATCCTAGATTGAGGCAGAAAGGGATCGTAGAGGCCATTTGTCCCCCCTTTATAGAGGAAGAAACGGAGGCCTGTGGAGGTTAAGTGATTTGTCCACTGGTCGTAAGGCAAGTCTTGTGACCTGGCCGGCTGGGACACTCCCTCATCATGGAGATTCTGGAAGGATCTCACCTGCCGGAGGAAGGGGGCCAGAGAGGGGGCCTCCCTGCATCCTCCTCCTAATTCCACACAGTCAGTCAAAGACTGCCAGGCCTCAAAGGGACAGTCCTGGGCCAGGCAAAGAAGGGAGAGAGGCAGGGCTCGAGGAGGACCAGGAGGACAGAATCTGAAGCCCAGGAGTCTGATGAAGACAATCCCCAGCAGCAGCAGCTCCCTATTGCTTTGGGGATCCAATAGAAACCCCTTCCCAGTGTCTCAGCCTCACAAATCCCTCTCCAAGGGCTCGTGTTCCGGCTCCTGGGTCTCCCCCATGGAACGAGAGGCTGGTGAGGCCCAAGTGGCCTCGGAGAGCCCAGGACTGTGGAGGAAGAGGCTCTGCCTCCTTTAATGCCTCCGAAGATTCTATCATCTTCTCCCCGAATCCTCCCCTTCTGTCTTGGGATCAGTTCTAAGACTGAAAGTGAGGCAGGGCCAAGACAACAGGGCTGACATGACTTGTCCAGGGTCACACAGCAAAGAAGTGTCTGAGGCAGCATTTGAAGCCAGGTCTGACTGTCCACTGGGTCATCTAGCTTTCCAAAACAGTCAGCCATTGCAGTGGGGCTTTGGAAGCGCCAGTTTTCTTTCCTGGACTCTCCAACGTCACTCAGAGAAGGGCTCCACAGGCCTCCTGAGGCGTCGCTCCCCTGGGGAGGGCCTGAAGAGCCTGGCCCAGAGGGTCAGTCAGTGCAGCTGCGGGAGCCCGCACCCTGCCCGGGAGGTGCCCACGTCACGCCGCTTCCGCCCGGGGACAAGCTGCCCAATTGCCAGATTTGCCCTTGTTTGAAGCAGCAGGAGCTGGAGATCAGCTCCGGGAGGGACCCGATGGAGGAAGCTCAGGTTTCCCATGGCTGGACAAGCTAGGCATTTCCCAGAATCCCTTCCGGTGGCCCTCGGGCTGCCCAGGCCTCCCCACACTTTGCCCCTTTTTCCCAGAAGAGGCAGCAGCTGTGGGAAGTGCTGGCCAGGACCTTGTCACATGTTGGGGGGGAGGGGCACGTGGGGAGAACCTTGACTAAGCCCCTACTGTGTGCCGGGCACCATGTGAGGCACTTTGCAAATATCTCATTTGAATCTCCCAGCTACCCTGGGAGGGAGGGGCTCTCATTGGCTCTATTTTACAGTGGAGGAAACAGAGGCAGAGGGAGGTTAAGGGACCTGCTTAGAGGCCCATAGCTAGTAAGTGCTTGAGGCTGGATTGGAACTCAGGCTTTCCTGAATCCAGGACCAGCTCCATATTCAGCAGAGCTAAGACTTGGAGAATAGAAAGACTTCCCAAACACCAATCTGGTCACGTTATCAATGGGGCAGTCAACAAACCTTAGGTGCTGGGGATGCACAAACCAAAGGGAAAGTCTTTGCCTTCCAAGAGCCAATATTCTATTTTGTAACAACTCTCTGACAAAAATCTCATTCCTCAAATATATAAGGAACAAAGTAAAATGTATAAGAAAACAAGCCATTCCCCAATTGACAAATGGGCAAGGGACATGACTAGGCAGTTTTCAGATGAAGAAACCAAAGCCATCAATAAGCACATGTAAAAGTGTTCCAAATCCCTCCTGATCAGAGAAATGCACATCAAAACAACTCTGAAGTACCACCTCACACCTAGCAGACTGGCCAATATGGCAGCTAAGGAAAGTGATCAATGTTGTAGAGGATTGACAAAATTGGGACACTAATGCATTGTTGGTGGAGTTGTGAATGGATCCAATCATTCTGGATGGCAATTTGGAACTATGTCCAAAGGGCTTTAAATGCCTGCCTGCCCTTTGATCCAGCCATATCATTGCTGGGTTTGTACCCCAAAGAGATCATAGATAAGAAGACTTGTACAAAAATATTTATAGCCACACTCTTTGTAGTGGCAAAAAAAACCCTGGAAAATGAGGGTATGTCCTTCAATTGGGGAATGGCTGAACAAATTGTGGTATCTGCTGGTGATGGAATACTACTGTGCTAAAAGGAATAATAAACTGGAGGAATTCCATGTGAACTGGAACAACCTTCAGGAATTGATGCAGAGTGAAAGAAGTAGAACCAGGAGAACATTATACGCAGAGACTGATACATTGTAGCACCATCAAATGTAACTGACTTTGCTACTAGTAACAATGCAGTGACCCAGGACAATTCTGAGGGACTTATGGGAAAGAACACTACCTACATCCAGAGAAAGAACTGTGGGAGCAGAAATGCAGAGGAAAACATATGATTTATCACTTGTTCATAGGGGTTTAGGATTGGGGGTTTTGGTTTTAAAAGATCGCTCTGTTAACAAAAATGAATGATATGGAAATAGGTATCAAGTGATAATACATATATAACCCAGTGCAATTGCTTGTCAGCTCTAGGAGCAGGGAAGGAAGAGGAGAGGGAGACAACATAAATCATGGCACCATGAAAAACTGCTTAAAAATTAAATAAAATTAAATACTTTTTTAAAAAAGAGCTCACATTGTCCTGGGAGATTCAGCATTGTCTGTGCATACACAGAATGAGCACCCAGAGATTCCCCACAGGGGGAGAGTCCCTGACAACTGGAAGAAGAAGGATGGCTGGGATTCCTAGAGAGCTCTAGAGGACACACATGCAATACTGGGAGGTAGGTGCTATTATTAGTTGCTGAAGCTAAGACAGACACAGGTGAAGTGACCTGCCCAGGGTCACTGAGCTGATGAGTGGCTATATTTGAAATGAGGTATTTAAAAAAAACAAAAACCTTCCCTTCCATCTTAGACTCAATACTGCCAATTGGTTCCAAGACAGAAGAGGCTAGGCAATGGGGGTGAAGTGACTTGCCCAGGGTCACATAGTGAGGAAGTGTCTGAGGCCAGACTTGAACACAGACCTCCCATCTCTAGGCCTGGCTCTCAACCTACTGAGCCACCCAGCTGCCCCCATGAACTGAGATCTTCTTGACAACAGGCCCAGTGCTCCAGCCACCACCCTACCAAGGCCTCTTGTTGAAGGTGCTTCTTAAGCCAGAGGGTTGGGGCAGAAGAGGAGGGAGGCCTCATGGACAGCCTGAGGTGAGGCAGAAGGGCTGTTGTCATCATCAAAGTACAGCGAGTAGCCAGTTTGGCTGAAGGATGGAGGCAGGACAGGGAGTGAGGTATGATTGGCCTGGAAGACAGCTTCCTGTGGCCCACAGAGGAGTTTCTACCTTGTCCCTGGGAGCACAGGAATGCTGTGGACTGACCTGGGATTAGGAGTGTCATTTTGGTAGCTGTGTGGAGGCTGGACTGGAAGCAGGAAGGCCAGGGAGGAGGCCACTGCAATGGTCAAGGCCGCAGTGAGGGAGATTGTGACGGAGCCAGAGAGAAGAGCAAGATAGACGAGAGGCTGTGGAAGCATGCATCTGTAAGACATGGTGAGGAAGAGGGAAGAGTTGGGGACAAGGCCAAGATGGTACTAGGAGAGCTGGAAAAAGAGTGAAGCCTGTGGGAAGCCAATAAGAGAACAGATAAAAATCCGAGACTCCTCTTTTGACCCCTTTTGTGATCCTTGTGATTTCTTGTTGAAAAGTATTGTGGCCTTATTGAAAAGCTTTAAGTTCCTAGCAAACCTGAATTTAAAGGGTTAAGACTGTTCTCCTTTGACCAGGAATGCTGCTGCCTGGTATAGCCAAGGCCAAAACCTTAGCAGGGGCAATTCAACTCTGAGAAAAATACTCCCCAACTTGGCTTTCTGATAAGAACCCAGTCAAAATTCAACCTTGGCCTTGGTCTGTTCTGAAGCCAGTGAGACTTTTTGTGTTTTGATATGACATAATTTGTAACTTCTGCACATCTGCAAAGTTTTGGGGGGTTCTTTTGTGTGAAATGAGTCTTGAAACATATATAATAAACTCCATGCTCCTGGAGCCAGAGCCGGAAATATGAGCTAAAAGACAACTCCTGTGTCAGTCCTTATTTCCTTATCAACTAAACTGTCCTTATCAGATTATCAGAGATGATAGATAGATCTCGACAGAAGCCCTCACGGGAAACAGACGATGGGTGGCCTGAGAGGGGAAGTGGCTCAGTGTGGGATTCCTGTGGGATGCCCAGGGAGGTCTGTGGAGCCGGGGCTCAGAGGAGTGATGCCCGGACCCAGGGGAGCTGAGGAGAGATGGCACCAATGAAAGGAATAGACGGGGCAGTGGAGAGCCAGGCCTGAAGGCAGGAGCTCCGGGTTCAAATGTGGCCTCAGACACTTCCTAGCTGGATGACCCTGGGAGAGTCACTGAATCCCAGTTACCCTGCCTTGGAACTGATCCACGGCACATTCTATGATGGAAGGTAAAGGTTTAAAATAAAAAAGATGTAGAGAGGAGAGGGCCCAATGTGGATAAAGGACTTAGCAGGGTGCCTGGCTGTAGCACTGTTACAAGCACTTATTGGGTGCATGTTTCTGCCTCCCCCGATCCTCATGGCCCCTCTCCTCTGTGTCCCCCCATAGCTCCTCCAGAGAGCATCTGCCCAGCTGCCCCATCCTGTGCTAGACTGTGGCAAAGCTCAGAGCAAGCCTGTCCCAACGGCTTCTCCTTTGTGAAGCTGCTGTTATCCCCGGAGGCTCGGGGAAGAATGGGCCACTTGGCACACGGACAGATGGACAGGTGGACAGATGGATGGACGTCTCTGCTGGGCACTAAGTGGGGGGCTTAGAGGTGCTGCATCTCCTCTAGCCAATTCCACATGGGTTTATCAAGGCCTCCTATGGGGCCTGGTGCTGGGCAAAGGAAGCTAGACTTGAAGTCAGAGAACCTAGGACCCAATTCCTGCCCCCCTGGTTCTGGAGTCATAGAACCTAGGTTCAAATCTTGCCTCTGACACATAGGACCTTAGTGACCTTGGGTAAGTCCCTGGATCTGAGTTCTTCATTAGTAAAATGAGGCAGTCTGTGAAGCCCCTTCTAGATCAGGGACCCCCTAGGAGTCTGGGCAGACTGTGTCTCTTCACCTCCCTTACAGGAGCAAGGCAGTATAGTGCAGTGGAGAGTCAGCTGTGCACCTGAGAGCCTTCTGCCTCAGTCTCCCTTTCTGTACAACTGGGGTCATCAAGGTGCCCACCTTTAGAGTTATGACAAAGGCCCTTTGGAACAGCCCACGCAGAGCCCTGGGGAGCCCTTAGGGTGTTGTGAGGAAGATTAGTTAGTTAATTAAGTATTAAAGTTGACCTAGCAGGAAGGAGCTGGAGCTGGGAATTCCATGATGGAATGAAGGAACAGGAAGAAGTGACTTGTGCTCTGAGAAGGGACTCCATTAGGGGTTAGCACAAACTGTGGTTAGCCCTGGGAGATCTCAGAGTAAAGGACACCTTGCATCCTGATTTTCCCTGGGATCCTGTGTGTTGGTGGCATCTAGCAAAGAGGACAAGATCTACAGTGCAGAACCAAGGGAAGAGGAGAAGTTTGGGATCTGGTGGATAGTGTCTCAAGCACACCCTCTCAACTTGGTACCTGAGACCACCTTGGCTCTTGGCATCCAGAGATCATCAGTGGATTGCAGTGAGAACCCCAAAGCCACATCAGCCCTTAGCTGTGCTGCTCAAGCCTGGCAGGACCAGGTCTGAGGCAGTCACCCAGAGACTCCATTACAGCTCCTTGGGCCCTGTCTGTTTAGGTCACTAAGTTAGTGTAGGGAAATCTTCCCTTTCCCTGTGGGTTTTGTCATTAGGTTTTAAGGTTTTAGAGTAGATATCCCTATCCCACCTTTTAGTTGTACATAATTAAAACCAGTTAATCCCTTTTACCTTGCCTGCTTGTTTCTAGACTCTGGCCTAGGGGAAGCTGTGTGACAGTTAAGACCAACTGCCATTCCTGTTAATCCAGTAAACTCTGGTCTTTCCATCCTGGTCCAGTCTCTCCTAAACCTCAGTGTGTGTACCCACAATCACTTAGTTTTATTATAATATCCCTGGTGTCTCCATTATCCATTACCTTTGCTTATCATTTCTACAAGAGGCAGAAGAGACTCAAGGTATGGGGCCTCCTCATCCAGGTTCCGAAGGCCTAGGCGCTTCTCCTTTCTTGGGCCCCAGCCCCCTCTGGCAGTGAAGTCTGTGGATCCCTTCTCAGATTGTGGCCGCTTTTCCCCCTTTTAAAAAAATGCTCTTTTTTAATTCATTTTTAAAAAACCCTAGTAGCTTTATATATCCTTCTATATTAATTTTATTTGTTACAGGGCTAAGCAACAGGGATCAAGTGACTTGCCCAGGGTCACACAGCTAGGAAGTGTCCGAGGCCACATTTGAACCCAGGACCTCCTGTCTCTAGGCCTGGCTCTCAATCCACTGAGCCATCCAACTGCCCCCTCTTTTTTTATTCAGTTCCAGGGGAAGCAATTTGTGACCGTTGTTTTCTGACATTTTATGGCTCAGATCCTCCCCCTCTCTACACCCCCTTCTCAATAGTGTGCCAGAGGTTATGCCAGTGTGCCAGTGGGGCAGTCTGTATTTCCATATTGCCCATGCCATAATCAGATGCTCATACAGTAAAGGTCTCAGGAGGGAACTGCTGGGCCGCAGGCTCCAGCAGCTGCTTCTTGGGCACAGGGTTGCCCTGGCAGCCTGGGGCCTTTGTTGGTACTGGGGAGCCTGGGGGGCTTGGGGCCCTCATGAATGTTGGGGTGCCCTGGCAGCCTGGGGCCCTCATGGGTGTTGGGAAACCTTGGGAGCCTGAGCCCTTGTGGGCACTGGGGAGATCTTCCAGCCCAGGGCCCTTGTGGAAGCTGGGGAGCCCTGGCAGCCTGGGGCCCTTGGGACTGTCTTGGGAACTCGATTTGCTGAGAATGGCCCTCGGCAGGCCATGGTGGCCCGGTATCTCTGCTCACTGCATCAGCTCGTGCCAGTCTTCCCAGGCTTTGCTGGGCTCCTCCTGTTGGTCAGTTGGGTTCCGTCCCAGCCATAGACCACAGCCCGCCCTGCCATTCCCAAGCGCTTCACACCCCCTCCTTTCCCAGTTCTTTGGGAGCCACCATAACATTTGGGTACAGGGAGGTGCTTCCCGCTTTCTCAGACCAGGTTTTTCAATAATAAATATAAATGTCATGAATAGATAGAGCAAACCCCCCAGATCCCAAAGGGAGCCAAAGGTTAGTGACAGCGGGGACGGCAGTGCCCTTTTCCCATCCGAGCTCCCAGACTCCCTGGATACAGCTGGGTCCCCCTCCTGGGAGGGGGCAGGGGCAGGGGCCACAGATGCCAGGCTACGGTCTTTCTTTTGTACCCTCAGGGCCGGGCACAGTGTCTGGCACCTAGGGAGTGGCCAGACTTTTACCTCAGGAAGAGCTCAGATTTAGACACTTCCTGTCTGAACGACTGCTCTTAAGGTCTCTCCCTGTTCCAAATTCTGTGATCCTGCGAGCCCAGCTGGGCCGGGGCCTGATGCCCGGCCGGGGCCCGATGCCGCGGCTGCCTGGCCGTTGGGCGCCCCCACGTTCCTCTCGATTCAGAGGGCTTGGTTGGTGGTGTCTGCCCAGTCCCTGCCCTTGTTTACAGCAGAGCCGTCTGGGGTGCCCAGAGGGGCTGAGAGGCCCAGCCGAGTGGTCAGCAGTGGCCTGAGCCACAGACCTGGGTGATTGATCCTCTCCTCTGAGCCCGGCCGGGCCCTGGACCTCAGCTGGCGTCTCCCCAGCTAGTGTTTCCAGCATGTAAAACACACGGCCCAGTCGGGCACGCACAAGGTTGCCCTTATCAGCGACTTCATTAAAACCCGTTTTATCTCTCTGTAGGGCCTCCTCTGGTGGATAAAATCTCCCCAATCCCTTTGGCTGTCTCCCCAGAGCTGTGTGCTCCTGTCTCTAGCCCTCACGGCTCCTGTGTCTGCCTCCACATCTCGGCCCTCCGTCCATCCATCTTTCTGAGACGTCGATTGGGTGCTAAATTGGGTCCTGGCTCCAGACAGCTAGGAGAGTGCTAGATTTGGACATGGCAAGGCCTCAGTTCAAGTCCTGCCTCAGACATCTGTTAGCTGTTTGACCCTGGGCCAGCCACCCAAGCTTTATCAGCCTCTGTTTCCTCATCTGTCAAAGGGTGTAGGCTGGCCTAGATGGCCTTTCACATTCCTCCTGGCTCTATCCTCATGAGGATGGTTCTTTCTTCTTTTGTGGGCCTCCGTTTCCTTCTTTGCAAAGTTTAGCGGCTACGTTTGGCGGCCTGCAGGTTCCTTTCCAGGTCTCGCTCTCTCATCCTCTCCCATAGCTCACTGGGCCTTGATAGCCTTCCTGGAGGCAGCGGGCGGCTGGGCTTCCCCAGGCTCCCTCCTTCCCAAACACCAAGCACTGGGCCCGGGTCTCCCTTTATACTTTGCAGTTTTCCCCGGCCCTGCCAACTCTCATCTGCCCTCCACCCGAAGCCCAGCTAGAGGCTGGCCGGGGCTGGGGCCCTCCAACGGCTGACGGCTGATGGTGAAGCATCCCCCGGATGCTCCTTGTTCTCTTTCTGCCAATCAGGGCTTGAAGGCACCTCCACTATCCACTATACTATCCACATGAGCTATTCTCCTCTTCTTCCTCCTCTTCTTCTTCCTCCTTCTCCTCCTTTTTCTCCCATTTTCTGATGCTCCCCAAAGGACTGCCCTAAAGGCTACAGAGGCCTGGCACCCAAGGCCAGGGGGTTGTTGCTTCTCAGGCAGCAAAGAGCCATGTAAAGGTTGTTATATTGAATCTCTGGGAGCTTGAAGTTCACTTTGATTGACAGATAAGTCAGTTGGATAGAATGTTCCCAGAGAGGCATGCGAGAGGCAGAAGGGGGCAGTTGAGAACCCTGGGAGAGGTTCTGGGGTCTTTTTCCTGTCCTGAGGCTAGAGATCAGTGTAGATCCTGGTCTTGGAGATAGAGAGTTGTAAACACTACTCTGCAAGGTCCTCCTGTGTTTCCCTGTACCATTATCAACTTGTATTTGACCACCATCTCTGTCTGCTGCCCCTAGATGTTAGGAGTTTCACCATCTTAGTTATCTAGTTTCCCAGGGCCCGAGAGGGATCCGGGAAGTGGGCAGGAGACGAAGAAGAGGGTGGACAAAGGCTGGATATAGCTCAACTGTTAAGGCTAAGATCTACAGAAGAAGAAGCTGAAGATTTCCCAGCAGTTTACCTACTCTGGTTTAGCCCTGGCCAGGCTGGACCAGAGGGAAGCTATCATTTGAGTCTTCATTGCCTGCAGTTAGAGATTCATTAGTAGCAGTTTAAGTAGGGTCTCCTAATACCTCAATCCTTACCATTATCCTTCTTACCAAATATATTTAAAGTTTAAAGTACCTCCTAAATCAGTTTCAAAGCTTATTTGGGAAGGGAGCCAATGCAGTCAGATTACCAACGTTATCCCATCCCAGCTGAAGAGCCCAATTTAATAATATCAATTAACCCCAGGTGGGTCCTGAAGGGATAAACCACTTTGACCTGAAGGATCCTGCCTGGGCAACTGTTATAAAGGAGAGGTGCCATCTTATCATCTCTCTGTTCTTCAACTCCATATACATCAAAAAGAGATAGTGACCTCTTTAAATATAACAGTTTTTGGCGTAGCCAGGCTTTGGACCTGTTGAATCAGCTAAAGGATAATGGGGATTGTAAGGATTGTGTTTATCTTAAGCACTCTAGCCATGTTCTTATATTCCTTCACTCAGGGAGTGATGAGGCTTTGGTTTTATTCCATACCAGAATATCTGATGAAGCTGGTACAAATATATGACACCTATAAATATTTAACTATATCACTGGCAGAGTTTTTATCCTACCTGCCGAGGGGGGTTGTGGCTTTGGTGACTTTTATACAAGCGCTATTGGCTATGAAGAAGGTTTATTCTTGGGTTTTTGGCAAAGCAAGATCAGACAAAGATAATGGCATGTCCTTGATGAGAGACCAATTGAAAATGATGATAGAAATTAATAATAAAATCATACTGGGACAGGAATTGGATAGACACATGATTTTACAACTTGAACTCATAGAAGGCATGTATCTCCCTAAAGACAATAAGGCTCCTAAGAAAGTAATCGTTGACATTAAGTACACAGACTGAGACTGCAAATGAGATAGAGACTGCTGTTGCTACACAAACTGAGGAGTGGGCAATGGCATTGGCTATTGTGATATTGTTTCCCATTGTGGATCAGACTCAGTTTAGGGCTGATGGTGAAGCTGTAAATTTGAAAACTTACAAGGCTTTCACAGCCCAGGATTTGGAGGTGCTTAGGAAAAGGTTCCCCAAGTTTTTCCTTTCACCTTACAAGGCGGCTAAAGAATTAAAGAGGACATTCAGCCTTTTTAACCCTTTGTATCAGGACGTGGAATTCATGTTAGAGGAATTTTTCACACCTAGTGAAAAGGCTAGGTTTATTGAAGAAACTAGGTCGAATCCTAAATTGATGGACTGGCCTAGAGACCATTCCACGATTGACTTAAGCTTTCCTGAGAACATGAGGACCCTTCTAAAGTGTAGATCAGATCTTTTGGAAGCGGTAAAGAAACACACTAAATGTCCAAACAGCTGGAGTAAATTTGAGAAGATGAGGCAGTCTGAGGAGGAACATCCTAGCTTATTTTTGGACAGACTGATGGAAAATTCAGAAAACTTGTTGGGTTTTAATAGAGATCAGGCAGATGAGGCTGTACCACCCAGCCTCATTACACAATTTATAAAAGGAGCAAGCATCCCAATACAGGTGTATTTCAGGCAAAGTTGTCCTCAGTGGGAAGAGTTGTCTTTGGAAGAAATTAGAAAGCATGCTACTTACATCCATGAGTCCAGATAAAAGGAAAATCAAATAAAGCATAAGTTAGACTCTGAAAAAGATAGGACCATCCAAGATCTGAAGCGTGAACTCCGGGAATCTCGTAGAGAGAGAGAGTGAGAGAGAGAGAGAGAAAGAGAGAGAGAGAGAGAGATGAATTTCGCAATTTTGCTTTACAAATTGCTAGGGATAGAGACTCTAAGCCTAAATCCACCTATTATAGGCAAAAGAAATCAAATAAACCAGTTCCCAAATGCTACCTTTGCCATAAACCAGGTCATTTTTTGAGGGAATGTATATTCTGGAAACAGATTGACTTTACTAAAGATAAATCAGATTCCTACAAGAAATCCTACGCTCCCCGAGGCTGAGAGTTTTGAGCCTAAATACAATGTAGCCAGTGACTTGTCAGCCCATCCGGCAGCCAGCAGAGGAAAAAACTTTGGCGGTTTTAAAAAGAGGCTTGAACAGACAGGGCCATCCGGGACTGTTAATAACTTAGATTTTAACACTCAAACAGGGTTAAAACCTCAAGTCTTGGTGAGGGGGGGGAGGATATTGCACCTAATCCTGTCCCTGAAGCCATGATTAGAGACTTACAGAGCCCTGGAATGGTGGAAGAAACTGTCATATTTCAGAATCTGGTTCAAGAGAAGCCATCTTGTTCTCAGTACTCTGCAGAGAGGCAACAAGGGGAGGGGAAGACTTAGACTCTTACCATACAGAGGATGTGCTAAGGGGAGAAGACATTTCCCAGGAAGTGAATTCTTGTTGTTACCATGGACCTTTTAATAGAGAGGAAGTAAATTCTAAAGCCAGCACCATCCAGCCATTGGAGAAAGAGACACAGCTATTACCTTTGCATAACGACAATGACCAGAAAGATCCTTTAATCACCATCCAGATTAATGGAGAATACATCAGTGGTATCATTGATACAGGGGCAGATATCAGTTGTTTGAGGAATCTCCCTAATGATTGTGAAATGCTTGGTTCAGTCATTGTGAAAGGAGCATCTGGCATTCCACAGACTGCACCAACCGAAAATGGTGAAATTGGGACCAATAGAATTTGACCATCAATTCTTATTATTACCACAGGGTCCTAACAATCTCATAGGTAGAGACATCCTGTGCAAACTTGCAGCTACAATATATTGTG
The DNA here is from genome assembly GCF_016433145.1 of Gracilinanus agilis. NCBI lineage: Eukaryota > Metazoa > Chordata > Mammalia > Didelphimorphia > Didelphidae > Gracilinanus > Gracilinanus agilis. The sequence continues at coordinate 310,318,714 of NC_058134.1, forward strand.
AGCCAAGTGGAGAACTTTATTCGCACCTGCCCAAAAGGTCATTGAAACATCATCCGGACTTATGCTTAGATAGTATAACAGAAGATCACACAGTTTTAGTTCTGGATCAAGACAGCTTATGCAAGATTCCAGATACTCTACCTGTAGGAGTCTGGGCTGATAGTTCATCAGACGTGGGTAGAATCCTATCTGCTAAGCCAGTGAAGATAAGAGTGAAAGAGGGAATGAAACCACCTAGAATTCCTCAATTTAAACTGAGCAAAGAGGCTGCAGAAGGAATAAAACCTATAATCCAAGGATTGTTAGATCAAGGCATCCTGGTGCATGGTTTTTCTGAATTTAACACTCCTATTTTACCAATCAAGAAGGCAAAATTAGATGCTAGTGGTAACATCCAGTGGAGAATGGCACAAGATCTTAGAGCAATAAATGCATATGTGGAAGAGATCCATGCAGTTATTCCAAGTCCATCACAGATAATTGCAGGGATTACTCCGGACTTGAGATGGTACACTGTGATTGATCTGTCCAATGAATATTTCAGCATTCCATTCCACAAAGACAGTCAAAGATTGTTTGCATTCACCTGGGAGAACAAGACATTATTCTGGAGTCGTCTTCCTCAAGGGTTCAAAAATTCGGCTTCGATTTTTTGTCAAATACTGCAAAAAGATCTAGAATCCATACCTTTCACTGCTAGCAAATTGGTGCATTATGTAGATGACACCCTGCTAATGTCACCACAGGAGAAATCTGTCACAGAGACAGCATCCATCTAGTGGAAGAACTATATAAGAGAGGACATAGAATATCTAGAAACAAAGTCCAATGGGTAAAAAACAAAATCGAGTTTTTGGGATTCACACTGCAGGGTGGAACTAGAAGTATATCAAAGAAGAGAATTGAGGATATACAGAAACTCAGCTTACCTAAAACCAAGAAACAGGTAAGATCAATAATTGGCATGACTAGTTTTTGCAGACAGTGGATACCTGGGTTTTCTCTAATTTCTAAGCCTTTAACAGAGTTAACCAGGAAAGACATCAAAGAGCCACTGAAGTTAACAAGAGAACACATACATGCCATTGAGAAGTTAAAGTCAGCAATTATTTCTTCTCCTGCACTAGGCATTCCAGATCACAACAAAGTTTTTCATCTATTTATCCATGAGGATAAGGGAATTGCTTGTGCAGTGCTCACTCAATATTTAGGAAGCAATTTAAGACCCCTGGCTTACTATAGTTCTACACTAGATCCTGTTATCCAGGGAATGGTTTCCTGTTCGAAGATTATTGCTGTTGCAGCTTTAATGGTTAGGAAAAGTTCTAAGCTGGTTCTGGGTGGGAACTCAGATTGTATTCCCAGCATCAAATAGAAACCACACTGAGGAATGCAAATCTTCAGGCTTTCACATCTCAGTGGATCTCTCAGTATCAAGCTGTTTTGTTAACAAATGAAAACGTAACCTTCCACAAGTGTAAATCCATCAATCCAGCGACTCTTATTCCAGAACTTCCATTAGAAGGGGATAGCCTTCATATTTGCGAGGATACATTAGAACTAGTACAAAAGGGCTAGAGAAGATCTTTCTGATGTTCCTATGGAAGATGCCAACCTCACACTTTTTTGTGATGGTTCGAGTTATCATTATGGTGGGAAAAGAGTGACTGGTGCATCTGTAACTACCCAAAATGAAACCCTATGGTATGCAGTGCTTGGCCCAGACATCTCAGCTCAAGGAGCAGAAATTTTTGCATTGATTCAGGCATTGAAAATTGGTAAAAAAAACAAAGCTCTGAATGTTTTTACAGACTCGAAGTATGGATTTTCGATTGTTCATTCTTCGGGAGAAATTTGGAAGAAAAGAGGGTTTATAACAACTAATGGGAAAGCAATAGCATATGGGAAACTAATTAGCGAATTGTTAGAGGCCATACAATTGCCAGCAAAGTTATCTGTAATACACTGCAGGGCACATCAAAAGCTAATGGGACCAATACAGATAGGCAATCACAGAGTGGACATCATGGCTAAATTTGCAGCCAGGTGTGGGGAAAAAGCTATATTTCACCTAGCCTTAGTGGATAGAGATGAATTATTACAAGCCTATTCACAAAAGGAAGTGGAATATTGGCAGAAAAATCTTGGAGCCACTCTGGTGAATGGAGTCTGGAGGTCAATCTCTGGAAAACCGTTTTTGCTGAAATTATTGTACCACACTGCATGTGCAGCAGTGCATAGAAAAGGCCACTGTGGAGTTTTAGGAGTGGTAGATACAATTCGCAAAAGCTGGATAGCAATAGGCGTGACTACAGAAGCAAAAAGAGTGTGTGAGGGGTTGTTTCATATGCCAACAATACAACAAGGCTGTAACTAAGACCAGAGCCTTTGGAGGGAAACCTTTAGCATTCACACCATTTGAGTGTCTACAGATAGACTATGTCACAGTGCCTAAATGTCAACAGTATAGGTACATACTCGTGATAGTGGACAAGCTGACCAAATGGCTAGTAGCATTCCCAGCTAAGAAAAATGATGCAGCTTTTGTAGCAAAGATGTTATTGAGGGAGATAATTCCAAGGTTCTCTATACCATCAGTAATTTCATCTCACTCTGGTAATCACTTTGCAAATTCTATTTTAAGGCAAATTTACCAGGTGTTAGGGATCAAGAGACACTTGTGTTCTATCTATCGACTGCAGTCGTCAGGAGCTGTGGAATGGACTAACCAATCTCTGAAATCTATGGTTGGAAAGCTATGTACAGAGAGTCATCTTAAATGGCCAGATGTTTTACCTATGGCACTTTTCTATTTGAGAAGTCAACTAAATAGTCAAACTCATTTGTCACCATTTGAACTATTATATGGTCAACAGCCATGGATGGGAAAAGCTCCATGAGACACTAATTATCTATCACATTTAGGGATTTAGTGCAAAATCTATGAGTATGTCACATTGTTAAAAGAGAGATTGGATGAACTACAGAAGTCATCTCTGATACAACAAAGAGTTCCTTTTGACTTTAATCTTCATGATTATCAACCTGGAGATAAAGTATATATTAGAAACTTCACAAGAAAATCAGTATTACAACCAAAATGGTTAGGTCCTCATGAAATAATCTTGGTAACACCATCTTCAGTAAAGATTAAGAACAAGAATTCGTGGTATCACTACAGCCACCTAAAGAAAGACCTCAGGGAAGCAAAGTCCTCATCAAGAAATCAGTCTGAAATGCAAGAAACAGAATTTCAGCTAGACATGCAGTCTCACTCACAAGATACAGAATCTGACCTAGAAATAGAACCTCAAAGTAAGAAATCATACTTGAAAAAGCCTCAAACAAGAAACATCAAGAAACACATAAATATCAAGAACTTGATACTCAAATCAGTGATTTAGATCACACAAAGTCCTCATTCATGTACAAAGATCAACAGTTAAGTTTATCAGAAAGTAGTAGTGAAGAAGAAACAGAATATTAGTTTAAACATTATATATTTACATCTAAGACAAGTGCAAACATAAAGACTCATAAAGGAATCTTATGGCAACACAAAATTCTGACATAACATCATACAGTCATGCATTGGTTCCTGATTCAGGGATTCTTCAATCAAGTTGACGACAGACAAGATGGGTTTCCAGCAAAGGAGAAGAGTGATGAAATCCCGAAGAGTTCCAGAGTTCCAGAGACATCAGGACATCAGGACCAGTGCAAGGACAAGAGGAGACATTGTACTGACAGACTGTACAAGGACCCGAACTGTGACAGCACTGTGACTTGGACATCATCACCGGGAGACTCACAAGAAGAGAAGATCAGCGGATGAAGATTAGGTTTGGATAAGGGTAAGGATTTCACATTCAGACACTAATCACAAGGGAAATGCACATATAGAATGCATGCAACAGAACATAAGCTGATTGTCAGAAGGATTCTTAAGAAGAAGGTGAGTATAAATCCAAACAGGATATGTTAGGTCATGAGTCAAACACATAGTTGAAATAAAGTCACTTCACATGTACATAATGTATATAGTTGAAGAAACTACAATGACCCAAATGAGCAAGAGAGTTGTTTCCTTGCAAGGTCTAAAGTAGTCATTTCATGAGAACATCACATGAAAACCTTGTACATATGTAATATTGTTACTAACATATATTGCATAAGTCTACTAACCCACAGGGAAAGAGTAGATGTAGGGAGGTTCAAATTTTAGTTAGTATAGGGTCAGTCGGACCACCAACTCCTGGTGGCAACTTTTAGAACCAAGTTGAAATCATTCAATGACTTTTCAGGCAGATTACAGTATAAGTTCAATGTGCAAGATCTAAAGACCAGAGAGGAAAAAGAAGCATTCAATTGCGAAATCAAGAACAGGTTCGCGGCCTTGACAGGACTCACGGGAGAGACAGTTGAAAACCACTGGACCAAACTCCAGCAGACCTGGAAGACCACCTGCGCAGAAGTCCTGAGAAAGAGAGAGAGAAAGCGCAAGGAATGGTTAACACAAGAGACATGGGCCAAGATACAACAGAGAAGAGATTTGAAACAGAAGATCAGCCAGTGCCAGGATCAACAGGAGAAAGAAGAACTTCGAACACAGTACTGGGAAATTAACTGTCAAGTCAAGAAGAGCGCAAGATATGACAAGAGTCGGTTCATTCACGATATGACCGAAGAAGCAGAAACAGCAGCTGGGCAGGGGAACATGAAGAGGCTACACGAAATAACAAGAACTCTATCGGGAAAGAACTACAACCCTAGCAAGCCGGTGAAGGACAAGACTGGCAAGACAATAACAAGCGATGCAGGGCAGAGAGCCCAATGGGCAGAGCATTTCGAGGAGATCCTGAACCGACCACCTCCACCAACTGTTCTGGACATACCACCAGCCACCGAACTGCTTCAGGTGAACACGGGCCCACCTACCAAAGTTGAGATCATCAAAGCCATCAAGACCATGAAAAATGGTAAGGCTGCAGGTCCAGACGGCATCCCCCCTGAGGCACTCAAGGCAGACCCAGAAATGTCAGCGGAGATGCTACAACCCCTCCTGCAGAAGATCTGGGAACAGGAACAAGTCCCGACAGACTGCAAACTAGGCTACCTGGTGAAGCTACCCAAGAAAGGTGACCTATCCCAATGCGGCAACTGGCGAGGAATCATGCTTCTATCCGCTCCCAGCAAAATCCTGACCAGAGTCATCCTAGAAAGACTGCAGGAGGCCTTGGACAAGAAGCTGAGAATAGAACAAGCAGGGTTTCATCAGCACAGATCGTGCACCAACCACAGCGTCACCCTAAGAATCATCATCGAACAGTCCATCGAGTGGCAGTCCCCCCTCTGCATGACTTTCGTGGATTTCGAGAAGGCATTTGACAGCGTGGACAGGAGCATCATCTGGAGATCGATGCAGCATGACGGGATTCCCCTGAAGCTCACCAACATCATCCAGCGGTTATAGGAAGACTCTACCTGCCAGGTCATCCACAATGGGAAACTGACGGCTCCCTTCACAGTGAGGACCGGAGTGAAGCAAGGCTACATGCTTTTGCCCCTTATCTTCTTGCTGGTCATAGATTGGACCATGAGAAGAATTACCAAGGACAGCAATGCGGGCATTCAATGGACTCATACCAAACAGCTCGAGGACCTTGTCTTCGCAGATGACATCTGTCTCCTTTCTCACAAGCAGCAGGATGCGCAAGCCAAACTTGCACGACTCTCTGAAGAGGCGGAGAAGACAGGTCTGAAGATCAACAAGAAGAAGACCAGGTGATCACAGTCAACTGCAGACGGGACCTGCCCATCCAACTACAGGGAGAAAACATCAAGGAGACAGACCACTTCACCTATTTGGGTAGCATCGTCAGTAAGGACTGCGGAGCAGATGAGGACATCAGAAGCCGAATCAACAAAGCCAGACAGGCATTTAACACCCTGCGATCTGTCTGGATCTCCAAAGCACTGTCCCTCGTCACTAAGCTCCGAATCTTCAATACTAATGTAAAGGCCGTCCTCCTATATGGATCAGAAAGCTGGAGAGTGACGAGCGCCAACACCAACAAACTCCAGGTCTTTGTTAACAGATGTCTACGCCACATCTTGAACATCAGATGGCCTGAAAAGATCTCCAGTGCTAGTCTCTGGGAAAGAACAATCCAGTACCCCATCAGTCAGGACATAAAGAAACCTAAGTGGAGATGGATAGGACACACGCTACGAAAACCGGAAGACAACGTAGCCAGACAAGCATTGAGCTGGAACCCTTCAGGGAGGAGGAAAGTCGGAAAACCAAAACAGACCTGGCGAAGATCTGCCGAAAATGAAACAAAAACAGTCGGAATGACATGGGCCCAGCTGGGGGAAGTTGCCCAGAACAGAGTCCGCTGGCGTGAGATGGTTGCGGCCCTATGCTCCTAAGGAGTCAACAGGAATAATAATAAATAATAATAATAATAATAATAATAATAATAGGATCAGTGTAAAATAGTTATAAATGTTCAAATAGAAGAGTTTGAAAGAACGTTAGGTAGACATTGTGTAGAGTAGGTTAGTTAGAAATGAAAACTAATTGACTAACACATTAACTATAGTATAAGAATTACTGACAGACTAATCTTTCTAACTATAGATTAGGGAATAGAAATGTTAGCGTTTAATATGAGTTAGGAATGTTATTTGAAGTTAGTATTAGTAATATAGACAGAGTTGTTGCAAATTTTTTGTCTTAGAGTAGAAACAACATAGATGATTGTTTTTAAATGTTATGATAATGTTCATATGTTATGTTGATGTTCAACTGATGTGTTCATGAAACTATTGTATTCAAATCCCACACTTTCCCACAGAGAAACCTATCCTAAACCCTTGTCATTAGCTTTAGGCTAGTTAGTTAGCTAAGGCATCAGATAAGGTAGGATTTATTATTTTGGGAAGGGATAGTTAATGGGATAGGAACACATAGTTAAGATTTGAATAGTGTAGACATCATCCATGGACAAGAATAGCTGGAAATTTACAGGTTGAAATTTCCAAAAACAAAATGGCATTCATGTTATATTGAATCTCTGGGAGCTTGAAGTTCACTTTGATTGACAGATAAGTCAGTTGGATAGAATGTTCCCAGAGAGGCATGCAGGAGGCAGGAGGGGGCAGTTGAGAACCCTGGGAGAGGTTCTGGGGTCTTTTTCCTGTCCTGAGGCTAGAGAGCAGTGTAGATCCTGGTCTTGGAGACAGAGAGTTGTAAACACTACTCTGCAAGGTCCTCCTGTGTTTCCCTGTACCATTATCAACTTGTATTTGACCACCATCTCTGTCTGCTGCCCCTAGATGTTAGGAGTTTCACCATCTTAGTTATCTAGTTTCCCAGGGCCCGAGAGGGATCCGGGAAGTGGGCAGGAGAAGAAGAGGGTGGACAAAGGCTGGATATAGCTCAACTGTTAAGGCTAAGATCTACTGAAGAAGAAGCTGAAGATTTCCCACCAGTTTACCTACTCTGGTTTATCCCTGGCCAGGCTGGACCAGAGGGAAGCTATCATTTGAGTCTTCATTGCCTGCAGTTAGAGATTCATTAGTAGCAATTTAAGTAGGGTCTCCAATACCTCAGCCCTTTACCCTTAGCCTTCTTACCAAATATATATAAAGTTTAAAGTACCTCCTAAATCAGTTTCCGAGCTTGTTTTGGGAAGGGAGAAACGCAGTCAGATTACCAACGTTATCCCAGCTGAAGAGCCCAAATCAATATATCAATTAACCCCAGGTGGGTCCTGAAGGGATAAACCTCTTTGACCTGAAGGATCCTGCCTGGGCAACTGTTATAAAGGAGAGGCGCCATCTTATCATCTCTCTGTTCTTCAACTTAATATACATCAAATAGAGTTAGTGACCTCCTTAATTATAACAAGGTGTGACGAGCAGCTGGAGGGGAGGAGGCTCTTCCATCCATTTCCATCGGATCCAAACCAGAACCTGGGAGATGAGGGAAGACTCCCAGACACTGGCATCATGGCCTCCTTGATCATTTAGAGCCAGAGGTGTCACTTCTGACCTCCCCATTTTAGAGATGGAAAACTGAGACCCAGAAACCTGCCTAACATCAATCCCGCAGGATTTGAACTCAGAGCTACTGATGTTCAGTCCAGTCTCCTGATGCAAGATCTTATCCTCTGGGCTGAGTGTGGTACCTTATGTTCCGTGAGCACTGCAGAAGTTTTAGGGTCATAAGATCCTAGGCTTTGAGCTGGAAAGTGCCCTAGGACTCAGCTAGTCCAGGCCCCCCATTTCACAGGGGAGGAATTCACTGAGGGTTTCAGAAGGGAAAGGGACTCCCCTTGCTACGACATGGTAGGGGCAGGATTTGAACCCAGCCCCTCGGACTCCAAATCCAGCGTTCCAGACCCTGCTTTCTGGCAAGGTCCCGTATCACCCTCGGAGACCAACAGCACTGCTGCAGGATCTGGAGGAGGCGCCCCTCGGCAGAGACAGCGACAGAGAGAGATGGGACCCGCGCCGGAAAGCGGCAGCCATTGTCCCCCGTGTGGAAGCCTTGGAAAGCAAACAGGGGCCCACCAGCTCGGCTGCATAGCCCGGCTCCATGGCAGAGCCGGCCACCTCCCGAGGTGTCTCCCTGCTCCACAGAGGAGGATGCCAGGCAGGAGCTCAGAGACGAGCAACCCTCCTCAGTGGAGCCGGTCCAGCCTCAGCCCCCTGCCAGCCTTCCCCATCAGCCCACCTATGGCGCCAGGCTCTCGAGACCCTCCTTCCCTTCAAGACTGAGAGCTGTGAGGACCATCGAGGACAGCCAGGCCAACAGTCCCTTTCCACAGAGGAGAGACCGAGGCCTGGAGAACAGAAAGGACTTGCTGAGACAGGGAGCAGCTAGCAGAGCCAAGATTGGAGCCCAGGAGAAGGACCGAATGAATAAATGAATGAAAAGTGCTTATTGAGTCCTTTCTTCTATGGCAGCAGAGATCCTAAGAGAGAAGCCATGAGAGCCCAGCCAGGCCCCTGGTCTCTTTTTCTGTCTCTCTCTCTGTGTCTCTCTCTCTGTCTCTGACTCTCTGTCTCTGTCTCTGTCTCTGTCTCTCTGTCTCTGATTCTCTATCTCTCTCTTGCCTTCTGACTTCCTGGCTTCCTTCTAATCCTAGCTTGGACAAGAACCCTTTCCCCACTTCCTTGCTTGCTTGCTGTTTTTCCTGTCTGCCACTTGATTCTGCATAGCTGTCTGCATGCCTCTCCCATTAGTCGCCCTCCTCAAGGCCAGAGATTTCCTTGACTTTTTTGGTATCCTCAGTGTAGACGCGGTGCCTGGTACATAGAAGGTATTTACCAAAAGCTTACTGACTGACTGACTTGGCCAGGATCACACACTAACTGGCTGAGTCTGGATTTGAACTCAGACCTGTCTGATTCCAGGTCCACCCATCACTCTAACCATCGTACTCTCTAGATGCAGTTACAGTAAGGTCCAGTGGCCCAGAAGACCTGAGTTGTTTATTGATGAGACCAGCTGGTTCAGCCTTCGTTTCGGTTACTTAAACATCTTTGACCTTTTGTTTTACTTGGGGTGGGGGCCTCTGGGGGCCTCACCAGTTGTACATTTATCAGAATTCTCGAGGCTTTCCAAGCTGTTTGTGTCTCTAGGCAGGTTTTCGTCATTGCACCCCTTGTTCTCCTGGTCCTGCTTACTTCACTCTGGACAAGTTCATGTGAGGCTCTCCAGGTCGCTGTGAAAGCCCAGCCTAATCCAGGGCAAAAGCTGATGGCTCCCCTCTGAGCTCTGCGGCTTCCTGCCCCCCCAGCCCAGGCCTCATGCCAGCTCTCCAGGTTGCCTCCTGGACTGGAAGAGATTCCTTCTGGCTCCTCCTTAGATGCCCAGTGTCTTCTGTTGGAGGCTCCACCTTAGGCTGTGGGGAAGCCCTTGTGGCAGAGTTGGACTGAACCACACTTCTCTCTCCTCACTGCTCCCAATTCCCTCATTTGAGATGAGACATGGACACACGAATAGACAGATAGAAAGACAGACAGACTGACAGGTGGGTAGATAGACATACCTACAGGCAGACAAATAAATGGAGAGACATAAAAGGATAAGACGGGTGAATAGAAAGAGATAAAAAGATGGCTAGATAGAGAGAGAAATGGATAGACAAGGCGACAGGTAAACAGAAAGAAAGACAGAGAATGTACAGGCGGACAGACCAATAAGTAGACAGGTAGCTAGAGAAGGACAGAGAGAGATAGGAAAATGGCCCAATAGTTGGTAGGGAGAGAGATGGATATATAAAGGATGAATGGAGATGTGGGAAGCCAATAAGAGAATAGATAAAAATCTGAGACTCCTCTTTTGTGATCCTTGTGATTTCTTGTTGAAAAGTATTGTGGTCTTATTGAAAAGCTTTAAATTCCTAGCAAACCTGAATTTAAAGGGTTAACACTGTTAACACAGCAAGGAATGCTGCTGCTACCTGTTATAGCCAAGGCCAAGATACTCCCCAACATGGCTTTCTGATAAGAACCTAGTCAAAATTCAGCCTTGGCCTTGGTCTATTCTGAAGCCAATGTTTTGTGTTTTGATGTGACATAATTTGTAACTTCTGCGCATCTGCAAAGTTTCAGGGGAGTTCTTTTGTGCGAAATGAATCTTGAAATATATATATAATAAACTCCAGGTTCCTGGAGCCAGAGCTGGAAGCATGAGGTAAAAAGACAACTCCCTTGTTCTGTCCTTATTTCCTTATCAACTAAACTGTCCTTATCAGATTATCAGAGATGATAAAGAGATCTCCACAAGGAGATACAAACCAAAAGAAAGATGGAGAGACAGAAGGGTAGATAAACGCCCAGGCAGACGGGCATATGGAGAAGTAGACAAAGAGAACTATAAAGGTGGCTCCATGGTTGGACGGTAGATGGCTGGTTGGATGGCCAGAGAGGCAGCTAAGTGGATGTGCAGGTAGATTTCTTTTTTTTTTTCTTTTTTCTTTTTTTATTTTTTAAACCCTTAACTTCTATGTATTGTCTCCTAGGTGGAAGAGTGGTAAGGGTGGGCAATGGGGGTCAAGTGACTTGCCCAGGGTCACACAGCTGGGAAGTGTCTGAGGCCAGATTTGAACCTAGGACCTCCCATCTCTAGGCCTGGCTCTCAATCCACTGAGCTACCCAGCTGCCCGCAGGTAGATTTCTTAAGCGTTTACTAGGTTCCCATCTCTTAAGTGCTGGGACACAAATTCAAGCCGGTGTGATAGTCCCTGCACTCAAGGAGCTTACCATCGATTGGAGAAAGATGGCCCATAAAGGGAAGCTGGAAAGCAGGGGCAGCACAGCGGACATCAGGCAGCATGGCATATATTATAAAGAAGGTATCTTTGTCTACTATTATGGTTATTATAGGGTATATTAATCAGGGAAGCTATGCCTTGGATTCCCTTGATAGCTGGTACAGGGACACCCGAGTCCTGTCACTCAGCTGGATGTTATAATAACTGCCCCTTCTCGATAACAGCACCCAGGCAGGATCCCTAAAGGTCAGGTGGATGGGTAACCCTTTCAGGTCCCACCTGGGGTTGGATTGATTATTAATATTGGGCTCTATTAGCCTTGAATAATGTTTTCATGTGACTACATTGCTCCCTCCCCAAGGGTTGTGATATAATAACCACTCAGGAAGGTACTTAATAAACTTTATCTATAGATGTTAATAAGGGAAAGGAATAATCAGGAACGGATTGGGGATAGGAGGAACTGATGGGATTTGTTGCATGGAGCGATCCAGAATGAACTTTGGGGTACAACTGATTGGACTGATAGGGTTTGAACAGCTACTTTAAATGTACATGTTATGCCAATAGGGGACTGCCCCCAATTGGTTTCTTGTCAATGCGCTTAGCAAACATTGGTTTTGCTTTCTCTCTCTTCCATTTCCCCTCTTATCTCTAACTATTGTAGTTAGGAGACCTTTGTGAGTATAAGATGATTATGTAAAATGATCACTTGGAGTGACTAGGCACCCAATAGGATCATCAGGGGGGATTGTGTAAATGGAATTAGCTCTAGTCCATTCATAGTCAAAACTCTACTACCAGAGATGATGTCATCCCCACCTCCCTTAGTGGGGAGGGGAGATGAGTTACCCACAGGTGACAATAGGTAACAAATCAAGAACAAGGGACTGCCCTTTGGGCAGTCCAAATCAGTGTAAAGGCTGCCATTTGTCCACTTGAATTAGAGGTGGACCCACAGGAAGTGAAGGGAGACACTATCTCTTCAAGTATGTCGGTTACTTCCTGTTGGGGCAGTTCCTCATTTGAACTTGGTGCTGAAGGTTCTCGGCTGAGACCTCAGACTGCTTCCCCTCTGAATGGTCACGTGGGTAAGTTAGGCTGACTTCCTTGGCCTACCTTGGCGTTTTCCAAACTCTACCTCTGCAGGCCTGGACTAGCCTCTCCCTCTCTTTATTTCCCTACCTTTTACCATCCTAATTGTATATAAACTACCTTAAACCCGATCCTGACTTGGGTCTATTTTAATTATGGAATCAATCTGAATTATTGATTCCCGGCAGCCACACTTTAAATATATATCTATATAATATCTAAAATCTCCCTCTTACATTTAGGATAGATTTTTTGGGTAAAGTGTGGGGTTTGAATACAATATTTCCATAAACATATTATTTGAACATAAGTAGAACATGTAAACATTATAAGAACATTTAAGAATAATTATCTATGTTGTTTCTTTTATATTAATGCAATTCTTGCAATAAATTTGCTTAAATTTCTAATACTGAACTTCAAACAACATTCCTAATTCACAATAAATTCTAACATTTCTTCTGTTCCCTAATCTAGGGTTAGGAAGATTAGTGTGTCAGTAATCCTTAAACTATAGTTATTGTGTTAGTCAATTAGTTTCATTCCTAATTAACCTACACTATACAATGTTTGTCTAACATTCCTATTAACAGTTCTATTTGAACATTTTATAACTATTTTACATTGACCCTATGCTAGCTAGAATTGAATTTCCCTGCATCTACTCTCTCCCTACGGGTTAGTAGACTATGCATTACTTGTTAGTAACAATATATTACATATGTACAAGGTTTTCGTGTGATGTTCCTATGAAATGAGTACTTTTGATCTTACAGGGAATTTTAGTTCTCTTGTTTATTATGGCCACTGTACTTTGTTTTCAAACTATTTACATTTATTTACGTTATGTACATATGATGTGACTTTATTGTGACTATGTGTTGGACTCATTACCTAACATTTACTGATTGGTTTTATACTCACCTTCTTCTTGAGAATCTCTCTGTCCATCAGCTTATGTTCTGTTGCATGCATTCTAGTTTGTGCATTTCCCTTGTGATTAGTATCTGAATGTGAAAACCTTGCACCTGTTCAAACCTAATCTTGATTTGCTGATCTTCTCTCCTTGTGATTCTTCTGGTGATGATGTCCGAGTCACATAGGTGTTGTCACAGTTCAGGTCCTTGTACAGTCTGTTGTGCAATGTCTCGTTATCCTTGTGCTGGTCCTGATGTCCTGATGTTTCTGGAACTCTGGAATCTTTGGGATCTCATCTCTCTTCTCCTTTGCTGGATACACATCTTGTCAGTTGTCAACTTGATTGAAGAATTCCCTGGATCAGGAATGACTGTTTAGTGTTATGTTAAATCTTGTGTTGCCACAAAATTTCTTCTTATGAGATTTTTATGTTTGCACTTGTTTTTAATGTAATGTATGTAATGTTTAGTCTAATGTTCAGTTTTCTTCTTCTTCATCACTGCTGAGTTCTGATAGGCTTAACTGTTGATCTTCATGTGTGAATGAGGTGTTTGTGTGATCTAAATCAATGATTTGAGTGTCTTGTTCTTGATAGTGAACTGTTTCTTGTGTTTTATTTGTGTCTACATCTGTGTCTTGGTGTCTTTCTGTTTGAGGCTTTGTTTCTGAGTGTGATTTTTTTTGCTTTGAGGCTCTATTTCTACATCAGATTCTGTTTCTTGTGTTTGTTGCATTTTGAGGCTGAATGTTTGGATGAGGTCTTGACTTCACTGAGGACTTTAAGTGTGCATAATGGTACCAGGCAAAAAATCCTTTGATTTTTACAGATGTAGGTGTAACTAAGATTATTTTTTGTGGTCCATACCATTTTGGTTCTAACACTGATCTTCTTGTGAAATTTCTGATATAGACTTTATCTCCAGGTTAATAATTATGTAGGCTAAAATCAAGTGGAACTCTTTGCTGTATTAAAGACAACTTTTGATATTCATCTAATCTCTCTTTCTTTTTTTTTTTCCAAGCCCTCAACTTCTGTGCCTTGGCCCATAGGTGGAAGAGTGGTAAGGGTGGGCAATGGGGATCAAGTGACTTGCCCAGGGTCACATAGCTGGGAAGTGTCTGAGGCCGTATTTGAACCTAAGACCTCCTGTCTCCAGGCCTGACTCTCAATCCACTGAGCTACCCAGATGCCCCCTAATCTCTCTTTCAATAAGGTGACATACTCATAGATTTTGCACTTGATTCCTAGATGAGATAGGTAATTAGTGTCTTGTGGAGCTTTTCCCACCCACGGTTGCTGTTCATACAATAGTTCAAATGGTGACAAATGTGTTTCACTATTGGGCTGACTTCTTTAGTAGATAAGTGCCATAGGTAAGACATCTGACCATTTAAGATGACTTTCTGTACACAGATTCCCAATCATTGATTTCAGAGATTGATTAGTGCGTTCAACGGCTCCTGATGACTGAGGTCGATAGATGGAACATAGATGTCTCTTAATTCCTAGCCCCTGGTAGACTTGCTTTAGAATAGAGTTTGCAAAGTGGCTACCAGAGTCAGATGAAATGACTGCTGGAATAGAGAATCTTGGAATTGTCTCCCTCAGTAGCATCTTTGCCATGAAAACTGAATCATTTTTCTTGGCTGGGAATGCCTTTGGCCATTTTGTCACTTTATCCACTATCACAAGTATGTACCTATATTTTTGACATCTTGGCATCGTGACATAATCTATTTGCAAGCATTCAAACGGTATGAAAGCTAATGGTTTTCCTCCATAGGCTTTGGTCTTAATTATAGCCTTGTTATACTGTTGGCACACTGTACAACTTTCACGCACACGTTTGGCTTCTATCGTCACGCCTGAAGTGATCCAGCTCTTGCAGATTGTATCCACAATTCCTAAAACTCCATAGTGGCCTTTCCTGTGAATTACTGTGCAAGCAGTGTGGTGCAGTAATTTCGGCAAAAATGGTTTTCTAGAGATAGACATTCATACTCCATTTATTAGATTGGCTCCAAGGTTTTTCCGCCAATATTCCACTTCCCTTTGTGAATAAGCTTGTAGTAATTCATCTTTATCTACTAAGGATAAGTGAAATATAGCTTTTGGTCCAAATCTAGCTGCAAACCTTGCACTGATGTCCGTTCTGTAATTGCCTAGCTCTACTGGTCCCATTAGCTTCTGATGTGCTTGGCAGTGCACGACAGATAATTTCGATGGTAACTGTATGGCCTGTAACAATTCACTTATCAGTTTCCCATACACTATTGCTTTCCCATTTGAATTTATGAACCCTCTTTTTTTCCAGATTTCCCCTGATGCATATACAATGCCAAAAGCGTATTTAGAATCTGTAAAAATATTCACAACTTGGCCTTTAGTGATCTGGAGAGCCCGTATTAAGGCATAAATTTCTGTGCCTTGAGCTGAAATGTTTGGCCCAAGTGCTGCATACCATAGGGTTTCATTCAGGGTTGTGACTGCTGCCCCTGAAACTCTTTGCCTATTATGTTGGTAGCTCGAGCCATCTCAGAAGAGTGTGAGGTTGGCTCTGTCCATAGGGATATTGGACATATCCTCTCTGGTCTTTTGCACAATTTCAAGTGTGTCACTACAACTGTGAAGGCAATCCCCTTCTAGTGGTAATTCAGGGATGAGAGTTGCTGGATTAACAGTTTTGCATCTACAGAAAGTCAAGTTCTCATTTGTTAGTAAAATTGCTTGGTACTAGGAGAGACATTGCGATGTAAAGGCTTGCAGATTTGTATTCCTCAGTGTGGTTTCAAGTTGGTGCTGGGAATACAATCTTAGCTCCCCTTCCAGGACTAGCTTAGAACTTTATCTAACCATCAGAACTGCGATAGCAATAATCTTTAAAAAGGAAACCATTCCTTGGATGACTGGATTGAGCGTTGAACTGTGGTAGGCTATGGGTCTTAACTTGCTTCCTAAGTACTGTGTGAGCACTGCACAGGCAATTCCTTTATCCTCATGGATAAACAGATGAAATGTTTTGCTGTGGTCTGGAATGCCCAATGCAGGAGAAGATAAAATTGCTCTCTTTAATTTTTCAATGGCATGCTTGTGTCCTTTTGTGAGCTTCAGTGGTTCTTTGATGTTTTTCCTGGTTAACTCTGTTAAAGGTTTTGATATCAGAGAAAATCCAGGGATCCACTGCCTATAGAAGCTGGTCATGCCAATTATTGCTCTTAACTGCTTTTTGGTCTTAGGTAAGCTGAGTCTTTGTATGTCTTTGATTCTCTTTTTGGATATGCTCCTAGTTCCACCTTGCAATGTGAATCCCCAAAACTCGGTTTTATCTTTGACCCACTGGACTTTATTTTTGGATATTTTATATCCTCTCCTATACAGTTCTTCTACAAGATGAATGCTGTCTCTCTGACAGATATCTCCAATTGGTGACATTAGCAGGATTTCATCTACATAATGTACCAATTTGCTGGCAGTGAACGATACGGATTCAAGATCTTTTTGTAATATTTGGCAGAATATAGATCCACTATTTATGAAACCCTATGGAAGATGCTTCCATAGTAGAGTTTTATTTTCCCACGTGAAAGCAAATAATTTTTGGCTTTCCTTGTGGATTGGGATACTGAAATATGCGCTGGAGAGATCTATAACAGTGTACCATTTTGAATTGGGTGTAATTTCTGCCATTATTTGTGATGGACTTGGAATAACTGCATGGATTTGTTCCACATATGAGTTTATTGCCCTACAATCTTGTACCATTCTCCACTGGATGTTACCACCAGCATCTAATTTTTCCTTTTTTATTTGCAAGATAGGAGTATTAAATTCTGAAAATCCATATATTAGTATGCCTTGATCGAATAGGCTTTGAATTATTGGTCTTATTCCTGCCATTGCCTCTTTGCTTAATTTAAATTGAGGAATCCTAGGTGGTGGCATTCCTCCTTTCACCTTAATCTTAACTGGCTTAGCAGATAGGATCCTACCCACGTCTGATGAGTTACTAGCCCAGACCCCTATGGGTAGTGTATATGGAATCTTATAGATGTTATCTTGATCCAGTACTAAGATTGTGTGATCTTCCGCTATCCTATCTAAGCACAGGTTAGGATGGTGTTTCAATGACTTTTTAGGGTAGATGCAAGTATATTTCACCATTTGGCTTGTAATAGATTGTTGCAGCTAATTTACATAGGATATCTCTGCCTATGAGATTGTTTGGGCATGATGGTAAGAACAAGAATTGATGGTCGAATTCTATGGGACCCAACTTCACCAGTTTTGGTTGAAATTTTGGTGCAGTTTGGGGTATGCCTGATGCTCTTTTGACTATACCTGATCCAAGCATCTCACAATCTCTAGGGAGATTCTTTAAGCAACTTATATCTGCCTCAGTATCAATTATCCCATTTATATACTCATCATTGATTCGAATTGTGATTAATGGTTCATTAGTGCTGTTGTTATGCAAAGGTAATATCTGTCTGTCTTCTTTTAGTGGCAGTGTAGTAATGGTTTCAGAATCTAATGCCTCTCTATTAGGAGATATATAGTAGCCTGGTGATGAATCTACTTCTGGTAAAATGGATGCCCCCATGTGAGCTTCCTGTTGGATGTCAGATTCTGCCCCTCCCCCTTTCTGTTGGGTTTCTGTGCCTAAAATGGAGAATGGCTTCTCTTGGACTACTGTTTGAGATCTATCAGTTTCTCCCCCCACACCAGGGCTTTGTAAGCTTCCTTTCAAGGTTCCAGGGAAAGAATTAGGTCTATTTTCCTTCCCTTTCACCAGGACTTGAGGTCTCAGCCCTGTGTGTAAGGTATTTTTGAAGTTATAGATGTCTGTCGGCAAGCCTGTCCTTGACAGCCTTGGTTTCAAACTGTCAGCTGTTTTTTCTCTTGCTGGCCACTTTGAAACTAAGGGACTTGCTACATTGTATCTAGGCTTGAAACGTTCATCCTCAGGGTTTAAGCAGAAATGTATCTCTCTTGCTGTTGTTATAATCCTCCCCGAGCTAGAGGTTTGAGTCTGAAACAGTGTTTCTCTCTCGTCCTCTATTTTGGTAGGGGGGGGGTCAATCTTAGTAAAGTTACTTCTTTCTCCCTGGCAAAACACTTCTCCCAGGCCTTGACAATGTTACCAAGTCTTTCCCCTGGGCTTCTCACATTGTCCAACATAGCTTTTGATTGGCTATTTGCAACAATGTTACTATGACTGGCTAGTTCAAAGTGTAAATCACTTGTAACTAGGCTCTTGTCAATTTCTTCCACTCCTTCCTTTGAAGTCTATGAAAATTCAATGCTTTCCACAAGAGAAGAATTGTTCCCATAAATATGTCTATGCAACTCTCTCAATTCATCTTCCATCTCTAACTCAGCAGTGGACTTTTGTCTTTTCTCTAGTGTGGTGTATTGATTTCCCTCATTAATGTCTACCAATAATATTTGAGCCTCATTCTTCCCTTTGAGCTGTCTGCTCTCTCTATCTGCATTTTTCCTTGATTGGTATGTATTACAGGTTAAACTTCATGCTATATTCCTAGGTCTTTTCCCCATCTTCAAATATTTCTCCGTTTCATCTAGGGATGGTTTATCTGAGTTTTTACAATCATGTTGGCAGCAAGCCTGTAATTTTTGAGGTTTGCCTGCCCATTTACTATTAATATAGGTTTTCTTGTAATTATTACTTCTATCCTTAGTAAAATCAATTTGTTTCCTAAATCTACATTCTTTAATTCGATGACCTGGCTTTGTGCACAGATAACACCGAGGAATTGAATTATTTGATTTCTTCTGATTGTAATAGGTGTTTTTTGGCTTATATTCTTGATTTTTAGTGATTTGCAAAGCATAATTCCTAAACTCTTCTCAGTCCCATTCTTTTTTCGTTTCCTTCAGCTACCTTTTCAATTCTTGAATGGTTCTGTCTTTTTCTGAGTCCAGCTCATGCCTAATCTGTTGTTCCTTTTGTTTTGATTCATATATATACATGGCATATTTCTTTATGTCCTCTAAATATAGTTCCTCCCATTGTGGGCAACTCTGCCTGAAGTAGACTTGGATTGGTACACTAGTTCCCTTGATAAATTGTCTCTTGATATGGGGTAAAGCTTCTGCCTGGTCTCTATTGAATCCCAGGTTTTCTGAGTTTTCTACTAGCCTACCCAGGAACAAACTTGGGTGTTCATCCTCCACTTGCCTCATCCTTTCATATTTGTTCCACCCATTTGGTTTTTTCCCGTGTGTCTTTACAGCTTCTAGTAGGTCTGCTCTACATTTAATCAGTTCTCTCATGTTTGCTGGTGAACTCAGATCTATTCCTGCATGATCACATGGCCAGTCAGTCAAATCCCTGTTAGATCTTATTTTCTCAATAAATTTAGCCTTTTCACTTTGTGTAAAAAATTCATCAAGTATAAATTCAATGTCAGAATATGACAGATTGAAAAGACTAAAAGTACATTTCAATTCTTTTGCTGCTTTATAGGGGGACAGGAAGAATTTGGGGAACCTCCTCTTTAAAACCTCTAGGTCTTGTGCCGTGAATACTTTGTAGGTTTTCATGTTTACCACTTCCCCATCTTCTCTAAACTGTGTTTGATCAATGATTGGGAAGAAGGACATGGTGGCAGGTGCCATTGATCCATTCTCTGTCTGTGTAACTTCATTTAAATCTAGTTCAGTTTGAGTTCCAGACTCTACCATATTAGTCTTAGGGGTTTCTTTTGCCTTTGGTCTATAGGTGTTTTCAATGATTTCCAGTTGTATAATTGTATGATTGTCTAGAGCCTGACCTTGTTTAATTTTGTTGTTAATTTCAATCATCAATTTAAGCTGTTCTTTCATTAATGTGGCCATATCCCCATTATTGTTCTTGTCTTTGCCAAAGACTAGTTGGGTTAGCTTTCTCAGTGCCATGAATCCTTGAATTATTGTTACTAATGTCACTACTATGGCTGGTAAGTAGGATATAAACTCTGCCATTGTCATTGTAAGGTATTTATATGTGTCATATATTGTTAATATCTTCATAAAATAATCAGGAATCACATAAAACCATAATCTAATCACTCCCTGAGTAAAGGAATATATAAACATGGAAATGGTGGTTAGGATGAAGGTTGCTCTAGCCAATCCCATCTTTCCCTTTGTTATTTCAACTATCTCTTTCCCTTTTGTCTAGGTTCTTTATCTGGCTATGCGAAAAACTGTTATAAAGAAGGTATTTTTCTCTACTATTATATTATTATTTATTTTTATTTTATTATTCCTGTTGACTCCTTAGGAGCATAGGGCCGCAACCATCTCACGCCAACGGACTCTGTTCTGGGCAACTTCCCCCAGCTGGGCCCATGTCATTCCGACCGTTTTTATTTCATTTTCAGCAGATCTTCGCCAGGTCTGTTTTGGTCTTCCGACTTTCCTCCTCCCTGAAGGGTTCCAGCTCAATGCTTGTCTGGCTACGTTGTCTTCCAGTTTTCGTAGCGTGTGTCCTATCCATCTCCACTTACGTTTCTTTATGTCCTGACTAATGGGGTACTGGATTGTTCTTTCCCAGAGACTAGCATTGGAGATCTTTTCAGGCCATCTGATGTTCAAGATGTGACGTAGACATCTGTTAACAAAGACCTGGAGTTTGTTGGTGTTGGCGCTCGTCACTCTCCAGCTTTCTGATCCATATAGGAGGACGGCCTTTACATTAGTATTGAAGATTCGGAGCTTAGTGACGAGGGACAGTGCTTTGGAGATCCAGACAGATCGCAGGGTGTTAAATGCCTGTCTGGCTTTGTTGATGCGGCTTCTGATGTCCTCATCTGCTCCGCAGTCCTTACTGACAATGCTACCCAAATAGGTGAAGTGGTCCGTCTCCTTGATGTTTTCTCCCTGTAGTTGGATGGGCAGGTCCTGTCTGCTGTTGACTGTGATCACCTGGTCTTCTTCTTGTTGATCTTCAGACCTGTCTTCTCTGCTTCTTCAGAGAGTCGTGTAAGTTTGGCTTGCGCATCCTGCTGCTTGTGAGAAAGGAGACAGATGTCATCTGCGAAGTCAAAGGTCCTCAAGCTGTTTGGTGTGAGTCCATTGAATGCCCGTATTGTTGTCCTTGGTAATTCTTCTCATGGTCCAATCTATGACCATCAAGAAGATAAGGGGCGAAAGCATGCAGCCTTGCTTCACTCCGGTCTTCACTGTGAAGGGAGCCGTCAGTTTCCCATTATGGATGACCTGGCAGGTAGAGTCTTCGTATAACTGCTGGATGATGTTGATGAGCTTCGGGGGAATCCCGTAATGCTGCATCAATCCGCCAAGGACGGTCCCAAGCCCGGCTGAAAAAGGAGGAGGGTTGGGCGTGGGGCTAGCAACCCCATCCCGTGAAAAATCACATTTGCTATAGAAACCGCAACCTCACCAAAACAACAAAACCGACGATCGCTGGAGGATTGCTCTCCCACAGAGTCCATGACGCGTGCTGGTGAAAGCCTCTGGGAAGCCAGCTCGCCGATAAATCTTCTGACGACCAAGGCAAAAACCAGAATAGCGACATGGAATGTAAGAACATTATACGAATGCGGAAAACTCGCTCAGGTAGTAAAAGAGATGAAAACATACGACATCAGGGTCCTCGGTTTATGCGAGACCAAATGGAATGGAAGCGGCCAGACCAGTCTGATATCAGGCAAAACCATCATTTACTCTGGCCATGAAGACCCGGACCATTCCCACACCCAGGGAGTAGCGCTGCTCATGACACCTGAAGCAAAAAAGGCGCTGATAGGTTGGGAACCTATCTCGTCAAGGCTTATGTCAGCAAGGTTCAACTCAAATGGGAAGAAGATCACCATCATCCAATGCTATGCACCCACCAATGCAGCAGAGGAAAAGGAAAAAGAAGAGTTTTACAGCTCCCTACAGGCAATACTTGACGGCACACCAAGAAGAGACCTGAAGATCGTTATGGGAGACTTGAATGCGAAGGTAGGAGAAGACAACACAGGAAAGGAATTCATCATGGGAAAGCATGGAGTAGGCACCTGTAACGAAAATGGAGAGCTCTTTACGGATTTCTGCGCCTTCAACGATCTTGTTATTGGGGACACTATATTCCCACACAAGAAAATTCATAAGTCAACCTGGACTTCGCCTGATGGAAGGGCGGAAAATCAGATAGATCACATCACAGTTTCCCGCAAGTGGAGAAGAAGCCTTCTAGATGTTAGAGCAAGACGTGGTGCAGATGTGGCCTCGGACCACCAACTCCTGGTGGCAACTTTTAGAGCCAAGTTGAAATCATTATATTATTATAAGGTATATTAATCAGGGAAGCTGTGCTTTGGGTTCCCTTGACAGCTGGTGCAAGGACACCCGAGTCCTGTCACTCAACTGGATGTTATAATAACTGCCCCTTCTTGATAACAGTGCCCAGGCAGGATCCCTAAAGGTCAGGTGGATGGGTAACCCTTTCAGGTCCCACCTGGGGTTGGATTGATTATTAATATTGGGCTCTATTAGCCTTGAATAATGTTTTCATGTGACTGCATTGCTCCCTCCCCAAGGGTTGTGATGTAATAACCACTCAGGAAGGTACTTAATAAACTTTAACTATAGATGTTAATAAGGGAAAGGAATAATCAGGAACGGATTGGGGATAGGAGGCCCTGTCACTAATGGCTATGATCACTAATCCCTCAGGACTGTAGGCTGCTTCAGTAATGCTGGAGCTCTTGTTCCTCACCTCCTCTGGCTCAGCTTGACCACGGCCAAACCAGAGAAAGCAATCTTCTTGGTTGATACAGATATCAATGGTCCCTCTCAGCTTCTTATTGCCAGTTATTATGTCAGTCCTACAGCCGTCAGGAAATATCTCCCTTACCTCCCTCTGCTTCTTCTCTTTCCCTCTTCCCAGTTCCCACCTGGGCCCAGATACCTAAATATCTAATGATGGTTCAGATGTCTAAATATCTAGGGGGAATCAGAGAGAACAAGAGGACCCATGGTCAGATCCACAGGTCAATCCTCCAAGATCAGAGATCAATGTCCAAGGCCAAGGGTTCTGGGCCAAGGGACCAAAGCCAAAGGGCCCTTGTCAGATGGCTGTCAGGGTATTTATATCCTCTGGCCAACTGCCTTTCCTCTTGTCCTCAGGCATCTGGGAACATTCCGATGTCTCCAACTGTCTTTATCTGTCAATCAAGGTGAGACTCACAACTCCCAGAGTTTGAATATGACATGTACAATGGACAGACGTGATGGGGAGGGATGAGGGGATGGCTCTTGCCAGAAGCAGGAAGGGAGATGAAGATGCTGGCTGGAGCGGAGCAGAAATGGTCCTCCAATTCCACGCCCACACTCTTTCAACAGCATCCCCCGCTCCATAGCATCCTCAGGCTTCAGTGTCCCCCTCTATAAAATGAAGGGTTAGATGAGGCAGGGAAGGAGCCTCTGAAATCCCTTTCGCTCTCAGTTTTCTGTTGTCCCTCTGCCTCTCTGGGCTCATCATCTTTCTCATCTGTAAAATGGGAGGGTGGTGCGAGATGGCCCCCAAGGTGAGGCCCAGCTCCAGCAACAGAGTCCTCTGATCCTGCAGATCCCCAGAACTCCTCATCAGGTTTCCCTCCCAAAGTACTTGCTGTCTTCTTTCCTGAAATCATTTGACTGGGCTGCCCCAGCAGGCATGATAAGCCTTCATATTAGATGGGAGGCAGCCTGTCCCCCCTGACTCAGTGGGGCCTCTCCTGGCAGCTGGCTGAAAGGGGGGGCCCTTCTGTCTGGCCCTGTACAAGCTCCTGCGATTCAGCCCGTCAGATAATGACTCAGGACAGTCAGGGCTGGAGGGCTGCTTCTTCCCTCCTCTCATGATTTGGGCCCATGACTTTCACGGCTCCCAGGGCTGCCATCCTCCTGCTTTCCACTGGCCTGTTATGAATGAATTATAGCGCAGGGGGCAGGAGCAACGTCCCTGCTTGAGGCTGAGACAGGCCCCTGTGTCAGGGCATGCTGGATGCTGGCCCATAGCCATGGTAACCAAAGTCTTTGCTGGGCCTCATCGTGGCACATTTGGAACTTGGTTGCCTTTTCTGGGCTTCGGGCCCGAAAGCCTGTCGGGAGCATGGAGGGCGTAACCGTGCTCGTGGGGTTTCCTTCTGCCTTGGTGCGAAGAGACACCACAGGACAGGCCCAGGATGGGGAAAGAGGCCCAAGACTAAGGACCAGAAGCTCTGGAAGGCAGGAGATGATGCCTTCGGGCCTCAGCATCGGGTGTTGTGCCTCGCTCCGGGTTCATTTCTCCTGCCCTGTGCAGGACCAGCCGGTTGTGGCGGGTGAGCCCTGGGCAGAGGAACAGGCTCCCAAATGCTCCCCATCCACTGTCTCATTTGATCCACAGGACGACCCTGGAGGCCAGCTGAGCCCTTGCTTCTCCCCAGGCTCCGTTCCGGGCCAAGCATCATCATGGCGGACAGGGCCAGGGCCTTGGAGTAGAACTCGTCAGGAAGATCCCAGGTGAAGTGGAATTGGGGGGAGGGGGAGCTCATACCCCCAGAATCACTCTAATGAGCAGACAGGAGACTTGATAAGATNGGGGGAGCTCATACCCCCAGAATCACTCTAATGAGCAGACAGGAGACTTGATAAGATGCCAGCAGAGAAAAAGCAGCTTTATTTAGAGAAAACAGTGGACAGTGGGATGGGGGGGAAGGGGAGGAGGGAGAGAGATTCTGCCCATACAAGCGCCTCCCTCTCAGGGCAAAAATGTCCTCTTCTTCCTGGCACAATCTCAGCCTTTGGTAATAATCTCCTCCTTCCCTCAGTCCATCCCCCAGAAGGGGGGGACCTGCTCCTAAAGACCCCACGATCAAGAGAAACCCGGGCCTACCTCGGGGTGTTCAGCCTGGGCCAATGCAGGTACTTCTGAAACTCCCTGTTCCTTCGGATCTTGCACTTGGCTTTCCTCCCCAGCCAGACACAAACTCCTCTCAAGGTTTTCGAAACCAGGGCAGGAAAACTAAAGGCTTTACGGGGTGGGGGCAGTTTTAGTCTAAGGAGTGGCAATCCCGAGGGGCCTGGAAAATTGGGGTTACAAGCCAAATACTGCAGCAAATGTCATCCCGCACAAGCCCCCGGCTGGAGCTGCCCATTGCCAGAGACAGGCTTCTTCCTAACTTGAAAGGGGCTCAGGAGGAGTGGCAGGCTCCAGGCCCAGCTCGGGATGGGCCCTCGCCTTGGCACTGCTGCCCCCAGAGGGCATGGGGAATGCCTCCTACTGTGGCAAGAAGGCCTCTGTCTCCCCAAACCACCATTCCCTTCCACATTTCCCAAGAAGCAGTCTTGAGGAATCTAGAGACGCTACTCCCAGCCCAGAAGGGTTTGTGATGTCTGCCCGGGCCCATCTGGACACAGCCCCATGGAGGCCAAGTCCAAGGTCAGTGAGAGCCACAACTCCTGCTGGAGCCATCCCAGAGCCCCAGGATAGAGTAAAGGAGAGGGCACCGGGCCCTGATCCCCCCTTCTGCCACTTACTAGCTGTGTGGCCTGGGGCAAGGTTTTCATCTCTCTGGGCCTCATTCTGTCCAGAAGAGGAGGTGGTGCCAGAAGCCTTCATGATCTCTCCCAGCTCCATCTTCAGGTACTTCCTCTTTCTTCTCAGATTCCTCCCAGTGTCTTGCAGACCTTCCAGCTTCTGAACTGTTTGTAGGTGTTCAGGCTTCATGCCCAGATGCACAAGGCCTCTTTGGCATGAGAGTCTCAGGACTCTGCCCCAGGAGGGCTGAGCTTCTTCAGCTGGGGTCTGCTGACTTTCAGAAGACAGAGATAGACACGTGGAGGTGGACGGCTCTTTTCTGAGAACTGTAGTCCAGAACAACTGCTTTCCTTTGTGATCCCATGGATTTTATCTGAAGGTTTTCAAAAGGCATCCATGGAATTCCCCAAAGGTCAGAGGGCTCCCACAGATGAAAAATGGGTAAGGGCCCCCCTGCCCGAGAAGCCCCTCTGGCCTGAAGACATTGTAGGCATCTGCCAAAAGGCCCTTTCTAGGAATAAGGATCACCTCAAGGATAAGGGCCAATTAAATGATTATTAAATAAGAGGTGTCAGGCACCAGGCTAAGTGTGGGGGATACAAATACAAAAACCCACAAAAAAGTCCCTGCCCTCGAGGGGATTACAATCAATGGAAGATGATCTAATGACAACAATTATGATGAGAGAAAGAATAACCTCCTTGCTATAAGGCCAAAGGCGTTCTCTCTGCTGGACAACAATGCCTTTGAAGCCTTCTCCCTCCACCATCTTTGTTGTAGCCATCACTCTCTGTCAACTCAGCTTCCTCAGCCTTCCCCACTCCAGCCCATTCCCTCCCCAGCTGCTCAGACTCCTCAAGCCCATGTGTGGCCCCATGTGAAAGAGAATTTTTAACTCCCTTTGTTTATCTTAACTTAATCAATCAAGTATTTGGAGTGCTCCACTCTGTCCACTTAATCAGTCAGACACTTGAAGAACCTTTTACTAGAAAAAGCTCAGAGAAAGGAAGTTCACACCCTCAAGAGACAGGAAGTGGATCCCACAGGCACTGCGGGGGGGGGGGGGGGGGCAGTGCCAGACAAATTAAGAAACTATGATTGGTTCCTAAGATGTGATGTGAGAGAACTGTTGGGTGGAGAAAAGTGATTATAAGGTGAGACCCAAGAGGAAGTGAGGTTCTCTCATTTCGGATTGGGATTCCTGCAGTTGGTGGCTTGGGCCAAAGAAGGATGCTTACTCTAGTGAGACTCTTGGCCCAAAAGGCTACCTGACTCCTGGCTGGAGGTTGGGACCTGAGGGAGCCCTGGCTGGGAGGTGAGCTGGATCTCTTCAGATCAGCACTTAGGGTATTTTAGGCTAAATAACTCCTATCTCCTTCCTACATTTCTCTCTTTACTATCTCTACTTTGCTGTAATAAAGCTACTAACAGCCTCGTGACTTAAGAGTTAATTTTTATAACGGCAACCACAACAACTTCTTAATTTGACCAAAACTCATTTTCATTATTAAACCCATCACCCCCTATTGGACACATCTTCAGTGGCTCCCTCTTTCTTCTGGGAGAAGGTAGCAGCAGCTTCTCTGGCCTTTAAGGCCCTTCAGGATCTGGTTCCAACCGATCTTTCCAGATATATCTCTCCATTCCTCCCTTTTTGGCACTGTCCAGTCCAGCCAAAGGGACCCTTGGCCATTTGGCGAGCCTGGCATTTCCTTTCTCACCTGGCCTCTCTGGGTCTGGTTGCTCCCATTCTTCACTGCTGCAGCCTGGAGTGCCTATGAAGGGCCTTTCCTTTCCTTTACGTGGCCAGATCTCTCCACACCCCTGAGCCTGCTTAGCTGGGGATAGGAATAGGAGGCCCTTGGGGAAGGGACGGGTCACTCTTCTCCTTCCCATGGGAGGCATCCCCAAAGCCAGTGTTCTTTCTCTTTATCCCTTCCCTCCCCATGTCCTTTCCTGGCACATAATGGGTTGGGTGTGCTAGGATGTGCCAGAGCTTCCAGCCGTTGGCTTTGCCTTCTCCACTGTCCCCCAGCTAAGCAGCTGGATTGGATCTGGATCATCACTGGCAGAATCTCATTTCACTGATCTTGGCAAGATTGTTTTTGAATGTTCTCCTCTGTTCATGTCATGTTCTGACAATGCTCCTGATGTCTCAGATGACTCTGTCCTCTGTCTTCACCTCCGTAGACTAGATGGCAGCTGGGTTATTCAGTGGATAAAGTGCTAGACTTAGAGTCAAGAGGACCTGAGTTCAAATCTAGCCTTAGGTACTTCTTTGCTATATGACCCTGAGCAAATCACTTTACCCTGTTTGCTTCAATTTCCTCATCTGTAAAATGAGCTGGAGAAGATGGCAAACTGCTCCAGAAGCTTTGCCAGAAGCCCCAAATGGGGTCACAAACCACAACGACAACCCTCAAAGGGTCCCTGAACCCTTTGAGATCTGAATTCTGGGATTCTGCCACCTAAGTAGAGGAAAGAGACACCAGCTCCAGCATTTGAGCTCTCTGCTTCCCTGGACTATTGCAGAGTGCAGATGAGACCATGGATGGAAGGGTGTCGAAGTCAAGACTTTCTTTTTCGAGGACCGTTGGTATAGGGTACTTCCAGTAAGGGAGCTCCCTCTACCAATGCAGATAAGATGTAGAGCCTGCAATGTAGAGCCCAGGAGAGCTGCCTGGGCTCCCAACAGGTCTGACTTGTCCAGGGCCACACAGCCAGGATGCACTCAAGTTTTCCCAACTGAGACTTATCTTTCCTCCAATTCAACAGGCCCAGTGGGATTCTTGCCCACATGGGATTATCCCTGCCTCGCTGTCCATGGAAGAGTCCTTTTGAGGCTTTCTGGCAGGCGTGAGGAGCTGTCATCAGCAGGTAAAAACCCACTTTCTAGACTCTCCTGTGACCAATGGGTGGCATCCTCCAGAGAGCAGACGGTCAGCTGATCAAGAGTGGCCCCTGGAACTCTCCAACAGCCCCATGCTTTCATTCTGTGAAGCCGGACATGGATTCGGGAGACTTGGGTTGGAGGCTCGGCCCTGACACTTCCTTAACAGAGGACCCAGGCAAGGTTCACGCATGTGAGCCTCAGTCCCCTGATCTGTATAATGGAGATGACGAGGCTCTCAGGGTTTGAGGAGAGGCCTTCTTAGACCTTAAATCCTTCTGGAAATTGAGCTTTTGTGCCTGGAATAGACTCTGAAATTTGGCCTCAGCCTCATGGTCTAAACGCCCTCGGTTCTCAGTATTCCCCGGGCCTCCTGGCTTTTTTCCCCTGAAGCCTTGACTGCCTTTGGTCGTGGTCCCTGGCGGGGCTTCTCACCTGCTAACCACCAGGCTTCCCAAGATCTTGAGCTCCTTCCATTTTTCTAAGCAGTCTCAGTATCTCCAGGAAAGCCTCCAAAGGCTCCGAGTCACCCTCTCTCCAGTCTGGTCTGTTGTCTCACTGGCGCTTCATCTGGCATTTCCGCCCCCCAGTGTCGGTGATTCACTCCCTTCATTATGCACTTGGGCCATCTGAGTGGGAGAATCTCTGAGAAGATGAGAAGAGCAGCCCCCCCCCCCCCCGGGACCTTGTTAAATAGGCCTCAGCCTGGGCTGCCTATTCACTAGGAAGTGACTCAGAGAAGGGGAGCGGGAGCCGAGTTCCATCGGGGAGCCGCCTGGGCTGGGGCTGCCTTCAGGGTGTCGTCCCCACATGACAGGATGCTGGAAGCACACGCAAGCCGGGTTCCAGAGCCCTCAGCTTTGACGGATCAGAAGCATCTCATTTACTGCCTGCTCCGGCCCCCCAGAACCTCCCCTCCACTGACTGTGCAGGAGGGCGTATGCCTAGTTCTAGACCCGCAGGCCTTGGCTGCTTAACAGGAGGGGTAGAATAAGGCCGTGCTATCCCCATGTTACAGATGAGGAAACTGAGGCAAACGGAAGTTCAATGACTTGCCCAGGGTCTCAGGAAAAGTCTGAGGGCCAGCTTAATTCCTGATTCTAGCCCGATCGTTCTATGCACTGTGCCAGGAGCTGCCTCAATATTTTCTGAAGGGGAAGCTGGCGGCACCTCATCTTGATGTCACACATTTCGCTGAGGCTTTTAATTTGGGGGATAACAAAAACCTCCACCTCCCTCTTGTCCAAGGGAGGCGCGTGGCTGCCCCTCGGCAGTCCCTTGGATTAGGATCGGGCTCTTTAAGCAGGCAGCCATGGCTTTCCCTCTCCCAGATGGTCTTCCTCCCTGGGATTGCCTCTCCTGCAGACAAGGAGGCTCCCTGCAGGGCCCTCGCCACCCACTGCTCCCCCCACAAGGCCCTCCTTTGTTCAGACTCGACCCTGGGGATCAGTCAAACCCAGAAACTAATTTGGTGCTTTACTGGCTCAGGCACAAATAGGGACAGAAGGAGAGAGGGAGAGAGGAAGGAAAGAAGGGAGGAAGGGAGGGAGGCAGGCAGGAAGGAGTCCTAAAAGCCTAGACTTAGAGCTTGGAGGGACCTTAAAGGAGACTTAGTCCAACCACCCCATTTTACAGATAAGGAAGTGAGGCCCAGGTGGCAGTGTTCTTGCCCAAGCTCTGTCCCCCAGGCTGTGACTGGAGGCCTGGAGGCCGGGGTCCTGATTCCAGCTCAGAGGAAAGCCTGGCCCTTGAGCAGTGGAACTCCTGTCAGGCTCCGCGCCCAGTCACCAAAATGGGAAGCTCTCGGATGGTTCCCCCGGTTAGGCCGGGGGCAGAGGAGCTCCTCCCGGCCCTACTGACAGTAATGTCCGGCCGGTGTCCCAGAGCTGGCCCTTCACCCCCTTCCATCCCAAATGAACAAAGGCTACCTTCCCTGCTGCCTGCTCTGGCACAAAACATGCTGCTTATGGCTCAGATGCGCAGTAAGCTAGGGAGACGGGATTCACACCCAGGGCCTCCGTTTCCCCAGGATTGCTTCTCCCTTGCTAGGTTAGAGGCTGTTTCGAGGCTTCCTGGGGGCTGTGGAGTTCTGGTCCAGCAGTGCTGGCGATGCAGAGAAAAGGAAGCGGCCCCTGCCCTCCAGCTGGAGGATGATGGGAGGGCCTGTCGGGCAGAGATACTGGGTTAAATCTGGCCTCAAACACTGTTTCGCTGTATGACTCTAGGTGAGTCATTTAACCTCAGTATTGATTCTAAGGCAGAAGATAAGGGGAAAAAAAAATAAAATAAAGCTGAGCATGGTCAGTGAGGTTATCATGAGAACCTCAAAGCTCAATTTCTAGAGAGATCAGGGTGGTGCAGCAGAGAGTCCTAACTTTGTGGTCTGAGGACCTGAGTTCGAATCTTCCCTCTGACATCCCCCGGAGGAGCTTGGGCCAATTGTTCCACCCAGGGAACAGGAAGACCTTGGACCAGACAGCCTCGGAGGCCCTTCTCCCCTCTGGATGTCTGGGGATCCTGTTCTACTCGGCAGGAGTGAGTCCAGGCCCTGGGCTAGTCATTGGACCTGCCTCAGTTCTTCATCAGTAAAATGGGGATGATGACAGCACCCGTGTGACCGGGCGGTCAGGACAACCGGATGAGACAGCACGTGGCAAATGCTCTCTGGAAGTTCCAGGGATTTTGCTGCTCACATTTACATCGCCTTTGGGTTTTACAAAGCCCTGAACATCCGCAGACTCGTCCGCTTGTCTGTACGACATGCGTGTACACAGGCACACACACTGCACACCAGTGGCCGGACGCTGGCATTCCCCATCCACTTGGTTTTCCCTCTGTGGACGCTCGGGCCAGTGTCTGGTTACGCAGGATGGAAACTGTGCCGTCTGGCAATGGGAGCTCCTGGGGGGCTCTGGGGAACCCCTCCTTCCCTTGGGGGGCTCCTCCATGACGGGAGCGACTCACTCCTGTGGACAAGGGTCTCCTCTTTTTAGTGCCTGCTGGGTATGGATGACAAGAAGGAGAAGCGAGTCATTTAAGAACTCGGGGCCTCAGTTTCCTCATCTGTAGAATAGGGATCATTACAGCATCAGAGAGGTGCGTAAGGGATTTCTCTTCCTGCATTTGAATGTGGCCTCACACTTCCTGGGTGAGTTCCTTACCCCGTCTGCCTCCGTTTCCTCACCTGTCAAATGAGCTGGAGAAGACCATGGAAAACTCCTCCAGTGTCTCTGCCCAGATAACCCTCAATGGGGGTCGCCTGAAGACGACTGAATAAGGGCTGCCCTGGTGGAGCCCTTGCAAGGATCCCAAGAGACAAAGAATCAAGTGCTGGAGAAAGGAAGGCAGACTGGAGGCCCTGGGTTCAGATCCAGGCTCCGTCCTTTCTCCTTGGCTTGGGTGGCCCTCCTGTTGTCCGACTGTCACATGGAGGGGTGGCCCTTCCACCTCTGGGATCCTGGCCACAGAGTTCTGTGCGCGTCTGCGCCTGGGCATCCCCCCGCCCCGCAGGGGCCCGCAACCACGTGGGTCCCCTCTGACGGGGCAGGGAGAGCACCCTGAGGTGAGAGAGGCCCGGCTCTACCTCCCACCGCCAGGGCGAAGGGAACATCGATGGAGCCGATAATCCTGGCGCAGTGGCCCGGCAAGAAGGGAACAAGGGCGGAGGAGGCCTGGCGTATGGGGGGCGCCTGGGCAGGTGGCCTCTGAGCCTCTGAGCTGCCCCTGCTGCTTCTGGCAGAGGAAGGGAAAGGGGAGGATTTCACAGGCCCTGTGGAAGGGCCAACAAACCCAGCCAAGCATTCCTTCTCCTTATTTGTGGTTCAGTCACGGCGGACTCTGTGTGACCCTATTTGGGGTCTGCTTGGCCCAGTCTGCCGTGGCTGGCCATTCCCTCCTTTGGCTTCTCCTACAGATGAGGAAACGGGGTGGACAGGCAGCAGGGACTTGCCCAAGGTCACCCCGCGTGTCGGGACTCGAGGACAGATTTGAACTAGAAAAGGCAAGGATTTGGTGAATTTTAGGGGCAAAATCACGGTTCTGTCCCAGCTATCCATCGATAAACATCTATTAAAGTCTGACTGTGTGACAGGAACCATGCCAAGAGCCAGGAATACAAGAGGAGGCAAACGATGGTCTGTGCCCTGGACAACCTTATAGTCTTACGGGGAGGCCATGAGCAAAGGTGCCGAAGGCAAACTTGGTCCTGGTCAAAGAGAAGTGAACAGAGGGGAGGCCCCAGGGGACCGGGAAGAGCCCCTGACCAGCCCCATCACCATCGCCTGGGATGGGGTGACAGAAAGCGGGAGGCAGGAACGCATAACAAATTGGATGTGGAGGAGGGGCGGAGGCCCCCTGCCTCCCTTTCCAAACTGGGAAGGCCTCCTTGCTTGAACTGGAAGGGGCGGCTGCTGGGGCTTGATTGAGGCCCAGGCCAGGCTGGGGAGGGAGACTGATGGAAGACAGAAAGGGCCCCGCACAGCTCGGGGGCTCCCCTGACCTCTCCTGAGCTGGGCTGGAAGAAGCCCCAACGGGGGAGACGGGAGCTTGTGTATGTTGCCTGCTTGCTGCCTTGTCAGCCGGCCCTTGTTGGCCCTTCCCTGCAGTGCTCTCCTCCATGAGGGGAGTAAACAGCTGCCTCTATCCCTCCGGCCTTCTGGCTGGCCATTTGTATGTCACAGCACCTACCCCGCTGTCCTGGGGGCCCACACTCCCAGCCCTCTTGTTGGCAGCCCCCATTCCACAAGTCCTTAACCTTTTGGTTAAAGACCAGTTATTAGCCTCTAAGGTGACCTCATCAATACTTTGCCTCTGTCTTCTCATCTGTGAAATGGGGATCTCCCTCCTGGGCTGGTTGTGAGGATAATTGTGAAGTGCCTGGCACAGTGCCTGGCACCCGGTAGGTGCTAGATAAATGTTAGCAATGGCATCATTGTGATTATCCAAAGGCCGCTCAGAACGCCCATTTCCATCACACTGGGGTCTTTAGCCCGGGAAGAATTCAACCCAAATGAAAAGGAAACTCAGAGCCCAAGTGGGGGGGCTCAGCTGTCTGTCATCTGTTCAGACCCCGAGATGGAGGAAGGAGAAAGGAGGAAGGAGGAAGGAGGAAGTGGGGCTGGGCACCTCGGAGGAGCAGATAAGCCTTTGGGACAGTCACTTCTGCAGTTGGTCTTTCTATCCCATTCTTGCTCTTTTCCACATGGGTTTCAGAGAGAGACCGAGAGGGAGAGGGAGAAGGGAGAGAAGACCAGAATAGTAATGATGAAGGGACCGCAGGAGAACCACTTCCAGGCCCAAGTTTTCCTGAGAAGCGAGCTAGGGCTCAGGGGACTTCCCCAGGGTCCCACATGCAGCGGGTGCCCCAGCTTAAGCTCTCGCTTCTCATAGGACACCTGGGCTCAGGACCCTCTCCCGGCTTCCCTCTCTACCCCCACCTTACTTTCTGTATTAGCATCGGTTCTAAGAAAGAGGAGTGGTGAAGGCAAGTAGGGTGACAGCTAGGAAGTGTCTGAGGCCAGATTTGAACCCAGGTCCTCTGATTCACTGCCTACTTAGCTGCCCCTCCCACCTGCCTTTAAGAAAGGCAGGATGGCATAGTAGCATCAGGGTCTGGGTTCAAAATCTGCCACCTACCGGCTGTGTGATTTTGGGCAAGTCATCATGCCTCAGTTTCTTCATCTGTCAATTGTAGGGCTTGGATTAGGTGGCCCCTGAGGCCCCCTCCATCCCCCTAGGGAGGCTCCCTTGGGGTTCTCTGGCTCTTTAAAGGCTCAGGGATGAAATGCTGCAGCAGCCACAAGGGAAAGCTGAGGCTAGGCTTGGGGGAGGCTTCGGGGAGGTTTCGGGGAGGCTCCTCCACATGGGCTCCCGCAGGAGGGGGCAGGAAAGGGAATGCTGCAGCTGGTGCATCCCAAGAAGCCAGATTCCAAAGCTGTGAAATGAGTGGACCGTGGAGGTAGCTGGTTGCTGTGGCAATGCGCCCTGCCCTGCCCTGCCCTGCAGCCTGTAGTCCTGCCCCTCCTCCAGCCCCTGGCATTAGTCATCTTTCAGTGTGTCCCACTCTGGACCCCACTGGGGGTTGGCAAAGATGCAGGGAGGTCAGCCATTGCCTTTCCCAGCTCATTTTACAGAGGGTTACAAGCTGGGTTAAGGGACTTGCCCAGGGTCACACAGCTACTAAATGCCTGAGGCCAGAAGAGGAGTCTTCCTGACTCCAAGGCCGCACTGTCCTGCTTCTGCACACATCCCTAGAGTCGTCTGTCCGTCTGCCTCTGGCCGGCTCTGTTTAATTCCTGTAGCTCTGAGCACTTCAGACCTCGTCCCTTCTGCCTGTCTGCCTGCCTGCCATTCCTCCCGCTGACGCTGGCACAGTTGGGTGACCTTCCGGGATTTGAACTCCCCACCCCCCAAAGAGGAGGGCCCCTGCCAGCCAGGAAGCCCTTTGGTGGCTTCACAGGGGGGAGGCCTGGGTCCCCTCAGGCTCTGGAGAGGGAGGTTTTCCTGTTTCTCTGGAAGTCTCCATCGTGCCTTCTGGGGCCTCCTGCCAGCAGGGCCGGCCTGAATGAATGAAAGGATGAATGTGCCCAGTTCTGCGGGAAAGGCCCGCAGCCAAATCTGGCCTCAGACATTTCCTGGCGGGGTGACCTTGGGCCAGTCACTCCCCGCCCCCCCCTCCCCCCGGCCTGTCCTGACCGCCTTGGAATGGATTCTGAGGGGAAGGTCAGGGTTTGGAGTAAAAGAACCTAAAAAGGCCCTCAAAGGTTCCGGGCCACCGATCCCGGGAAGGCAGAAATCGGAGAGATTCCATTTACCCGGCCAATGGGTGCATCTCCCGGGCTCCCAGGCCAGCGGCGGCGGCAACGCTCGCTTTGACGGATCAATGCAATAAAGGTAGACGAGAG
Source organism: Gracilinanus agilis (assembly GCF_016433145.1). Classification (NCBI taxonomy): domain Eukaryota; kingdom Metazoa; phylum Chordata; class Mammalia; order Didelphimorphia; family Didelphidae; genus Gracilinanus; species Gracilinanus agilis. Next base: position 310,354,325 of record NC_058134.1, read on the forward strand.
CCCTGGGAAGCCGTAGCTGGGAAGGATTAATGAGCGCTCGAGCTGAGGAGAAATCGTTCGCTTCTCCTCGGGCTGGCGAGGAGCAACCGGAAATGGGCGTGTTCCAGCCTTGGTTCCTCAGCCAACGTTTATGTGGCGCCTGCTGTGTGCAGCGGTCACGCCGGGCGCTTTTCAGACCTCATCTCCGTGGACGGGCGGGATGGGGGCTTCTGTGCCGCTGCAGGCCCAGAGCCCATCGCGTGCCGATAGGGCCGCTGAGATCCAGCGAGGCCAGAAGGCTTCGGGCCACTCTGGCCTCTGCGCAGCTTGGAAGCTTTTCGGTGGGAGCCGGGAACCAACCACATGGGAGAGCCAATTGCACTTCCGGAAGGGAGGCGACCCCGCCCCAAGGGGACCGGAAGGGGAGGAGAACCACCTGTTCCCGAGGCCTCGAGGAATGGCTGGGCAAACGGTGGCGGAACAGGAAGCGCTGCTTTTAGGAGAGGGCGAGAGCCGAGGAAGAGTGATGGGAGCAGGGCCACGAGCTCCCCCGCGGGCCCAGTGACTGAAGGAAGCAGGCGGGCGGCGCTCTCCCTGCCTCTCTGTTGGCTGAGGATGCCTTCCGTGGTGCGTGCGGAGGGCGGCGAGCCAAGATCCCCGGAACAAAAGAAAGAAATCCAGAGGAAGTGGAGGATTCCGCTGGATTGCTCCGTGACGGGGCCCCAAGAGCCATGTGCAGAGCCCGTACCCGGGTTGGGGCCCCTTGGCCGGGAGAAGAAGTCTGACTTGCCTCTTTTTCCTCCGAGGGGCGTTTACAGTCAGGGTCCGCCGTGGCCCTTTGGGTTAAGTGTTCGGTGGCAGGCGAGATAGTTTCTCTACTTCTTCCGTGGCGTGTGCTGGCCATGCCGAGCCGGGCCAGAGAGGGAAGGAGAAGGCTTGTGCGGCATGTGGCGAGCCTGGAGAGGCTGGAGCAAGGCCGGCCTCAGCCCGTCCTCAACGGAGCCCAGAAGAACTCCCCAGTGGGAACGGGGACCGTCAGGACAGGAGGTACTAAGCCAAGGTCCAGAGAGAGGCGGGAGCTTGGGGCGGGGCAGCTGACCCGGGGAGTGAAGGAGGGAGCCAGGCCTTCTGCGAGGATCTGCCAAATTTGCGGTGGGAGAAGGCGGTCATCTTCCAGGGTGCGAATCCTTCTGGGGCCCGATGGAGAGAGATGGAAAGGAGTGAAGGCCTGTGATTGCTCCGAGAAGTCCCCGTGACAGCGAGTGGAAGCCGAGTTCAGTCAGTGACATCCTTTCTGGAAACGTGGCTGGATCTGATCCTCGTTCCCAGAGAAAGGGGAGGAAGGCTTGGGCAAGGGTGTTAGGCAGAACTCTCACCCCTCAGGAAGGAGCTCCTCTCTCCCAGTGGAAATACAAACAATGAAGTATTCATCGTCTTTCTTCGAGGTCAGCTCAGGGGCCTCTACTTTCAGGAAGCCCCCCTTGATGACCACTCCCTTCCTCGGCCTCCCTCACAGTGGTCAGAGTTGTCTTCAAAAGACAGGCAGCCACCTAATGGAACTGTCTCATTTTACCGAAGAACACTGTGGTCCAGGAGGCCCAGGACATTTAAATCACTCCCCGTAAGTGGCAGAGCTGGGATTCGAACCCTGCACATCCTCATCTTAGTCCTCTTCTTTGTGCTGTAACCCCCAGGAGAAATGGAAACCCCTGGAGGGGAGGCCAAGTTCAGTTTCATCTTTGCACTGGAGGGCCTGCCCCAGTGTTTGGCCTGTGGGGTCGCTCAAGAAGCCTTCATTAAAACGAGCCAAAGAAGGAAAAATCTCCCAATTCCTGCTGGCTGGCAGGCCTACGTAGAAAATCCAAGAGGAGACAGAAGAGCGGAGGTGATGGTGTCTTGGGCGAGGCCGTGGCTCTGGGCATTCGCGCACCAAGCTTCCATTCTGTGGATCACTGAGGCAAGGAGAAACTCGTCGAGAAACATTTCTGGTGACGAAAAGGGCCAAACTTGGGGCCATTCGCCTACAAGGGTCCCCAGAAGGCCGATAGAAGAAGCCAGCTGAAACAGGACTGCTGGGCCGTGGAAGAATGGAGAGCCTTCCCCTGGGCTGGGGCGGCACAATGCCCTGCGCTGCCGGCCCCCTGACCCATGGGCTGAAGACTCTCTTTGTAGACTCCTTCCAGTTCCTTCGGGTCCAAGCTTGCCGCCTCTTCCTCTTCGGTGCCCTCCATGAGCTCAGCTAGCAGGCCTGCCTGTTTGTCCAAGCTCTTCTCCGCATGGCAGCCCTCGTTGGTAAAAGGCGCCATGGGGCAGAAACCCAGGGCAGGGGCTTCTCCCCAAGTGGAGGCCATGCGTCATTTTCTAGAAAGACTCCCGAGGGCTCTTTAAGACTTAGAGGCTCTCTGGAGCTTTGGCGAGGGACTTGCTTTACCTCCTTACCACCTCGAAAAACGACAACCTGTTGAAGGGACTGAGAATGTTTATTTGGGAGAAGAGCAAAAATTGGGAGAAAAAGGAAAGCTATTAAAGATGGAATGGGGGGCAGCAAAGTGGTTCGGTGGATAGAGAGCCAGCCTGGGGATGGGAGGCCCTGGGTTCAAATCTTGCCTCAGATACTGCCTCGTTGGGTGACCTGGGCAAGTCACTTAACCCCCACTGCCTAGCCCTTACCCCTCTTCTACTTTGGAATCTCTACTTCACGTTGATCCTAAGACAGGAGGGAAGGTGGAAAAAGAAAAAGAAAAGAGAGAAGATAGCTTCAAGCTGAAGGCTGACGACACTTGAGGGGGCCAAGGGGATGCCTTTTCAGAGTCCGGCCGGACTAGATGGCCAGAGATTACATGGCCGCCCTCGACTGGGACCTCACTCAGGGTCGCGATCCTCTGGGAGGGCGCCCCCTGCCTGGGGGATGAGGTCAGGACTGTCTTATTGCTTCTTTGTGTTAAACCAAAGCCCCATCATCAAAGACTGCTTCTATGTGAAATGCCCACCAGGCCCTTGACAAAGGCCCGTTTCCTTCCCTTGTTTCTTCTTCCCTGTGCAGGGTTCTGAGGGACGAGACGTGTAAACGTGAACGCTTTGGAGAAGTGGGGACGTTATGACTGAGCACACAGATGGAAAGGACGCCCAGGACCAATATACGTTCTTCTTAAGGAGAAGCCAGAAGACCCAAAGGGCAGTGAAGGCTCAACAGAAGGTGTGTAATAATTAAAAATAATATAGACTGAGAGTAAAAGGAGAAGCAATACTTTATTCAGGGCCATGTTGGTAAAATAAAGAAATGGCCACACGTGTGCCTGCTAAAATCTATTCAAATTGCTGCCATTAGCCATTGCCCTCTCTCCCCTCTCCTACGCACCAAAGAGGAAGTCCCAAGCCCAACCCCCCAATTTAAGCCACGCTCCACCTTGGTACACGTCCTCGCGTCAAAACCGGAAACACGTTGAATCATGGAAAATGTAGTTTCAAAGTCCCCCAAATGTCCACAGGAAGTCTGTCACACATCTAAGTATTCCAAGGCTCAAATAAGCCTCAAATACCTCTCAATGGAACCCCCAGAATTCCAAATAACACAGGTGGAAACCAAGGACAAATGGAACAGGATGAGGAAGTCGGGGCAGTCCTCTAGCAGGGAGAAGGGCTAACAGGTGGGCCACGTAAGTGTCTGGCTGATATTTAGAAAATATTAAAAGGGGGGGGGGTAGGGCAGCTGGGTAGCTCAGTGGAGTGAGAGTCTGGCCTAGAGATAGGAGGTCCTAGGTTCAAACCCGGCCTCAGCCACTTCCCAGCTGTGTGACCCTGGGCAAGTCACTTGACCCCCATTGCCCACCCTTACCACTCTTCTGCCTTGGAGCCAATACACAGTATTGACTCCAAGATGGAAGGTGAGGGCTTAAACAAACAAACAAAAAAAAGAAAGAAAGAAAAGAAAATATTAAAAGGCCTGGAGGAAGGCCTCTGACCCACTGGGTACCATGTCCAGGGCAGGATCATGGGAAGGCATGGATGGGCCATGATCTGCCAGGCACTGCAGGAGGTGTCCTTGTTGAAGGCTCACAGATCCACTGAAGAATGCAAGTTATTCAGTTTGTCATTTAAAATGATTTTTAAAAAGTAACCTTTATGAAGTATCAGTCCCAAGGCAGAAGAGCAGTAAGTGATGAGTGATGGGGGTTAAGTGACTTGCCCAGGGTCACCCAGCTAGGAAGGGCCCGAGGCCACACTGGCACCCTGGCCTGGCTCTCTAGCCACTGTGCTACCTAGCTGCCCTTTCTAAAATGATTTTAAAAAACTTCTCAGAGCCCATTGTTTGGATCTCTCCTTTGTCTTGCTCATATGCTGTGCTCCACAGCGTTAGGCCCTTGTGGACTTGGTTTCCTATTTTAGGGGCTTCTTAGAAGCTCCTGTGGGCCCAGAACTGGATTCAGAAAGCCTGTAGGTGAATGCCCCCAAGTCGGGCGCATTTTACCCTTACGAATGTTCTTTCTCAACACGTTTTTCCTTGCCTTAGCAATGTCCAAAATGGCGGCTCGGTGGGTGTGCGGCTCCCGTCGCGGCCTCACCAAAGATGTTTTGCCTTCTCTTGGATTTTCTAAATAAACAGCCCCTCTCGTGTGGAATGGAGATGTTCTGGCTTCTTCAGCTCACTTTAATGAATCCTTATGAAGCCACCCCACAGGCCAAGCACCGGGGTGGGCACTCAGGGGCAAAAATGAAAAGCAAAGCTTGCCTCTGCCCAAAGGCTCTCCATTTCTCCTGGGGGGACGCAACCCACAGACAGTAAGACTTCTCATAATCCAGCCTCCAACACTTAGTAGCTGTGCAAATCTGGGCAAGCCCTTTCACCTCTGGCTGCCTCAGTCTCCTCCTCTATAGGATGGGGCTCCAATAAATGGCTATTGGCGCAGAGCTCTGCCTCAGTGGCTTTCCTTGCGCATTGGATGGATTTTCCCAGGATGCTGCTGAGGTTCTTTTCAGCTCCAGATCTGTGATCCCATGTTTCCTACAAATAACTGAAGCTGACGAGAGGTTCTAATGGCAGCCAGTCTCCCAGCCACTCCCGGCTGGAGGGCCAGCCCACCCCACTGGGATCTGTAGGGGCCAGCTGGGGTTTTTGCTGATACCTTTTATTTTTACGTGCCTCCCTTTCCCAGTGTAACCTTCTCTCTGCTCCTCCCAGAGAGCCATTCATTATCACAAAGAGGGAAGAAACAGAGAGACTTCAGGAAAACCACCAACCCATTGACAAAGTCTGCCAGGCCACGCGGAATTCCACAGAAGGAGAGAGACTGGCTATTTGTTCTGACAGAGCGTTTCTGCCCCAAGAAAACAAATAACCGCCCCCCCCACACACATACAAAATACATCCCCACCACAAAAGCCAATGCAAAGAAGAGTGGCCTGGAATGTGGCCTTGTGGTACTAACCTGGCCTCCTCCAAGCTTCCCGCCTTGGCCCACGTGCCTCTCCTTCACACACTCTTAGATGGAGCCTCGCTGGCTGCTTTGCTGTCTCTTGAGCACCCCCAGTTCCCTCCCATGAGCCAGTGTTGCTCCCCACACCATCAGAATTCTCTGTGTCCCCCCCAAATGCTTCTAGTAATAGGGAGGAGATTTCCTTGTTCTTCCACTAAGGGGGCCTTTGGGGCAGGTTCCCACTCCCTAAACTGAGAGTTCTCACCTCATGTGCAGGATTAAAGTTTAAGAGACTTTCGAGTTCATCTGGTTCACGCCTTCACTCCTATTTTACAGAAGAAGGAAACTGAGGCTCAGCTGAGGTCACACATAGTTGAGGCAGAGGCTTCAGCACTGGATTTGGAAGCAGGAAGACCTGAGTTTCAATTCCACAATCCTTTCATTGTTCCATCCTTTCAGTCATATCTGAGTCTTTGTGACCCTATTTTGGGGCAGAGATCCTGGACTGGTTTGCCATTTCCTTCTCCAGCGTATTTTATAGATGAGAAAACGGAGGCCAACAGGGTGACGTGACTTGCCCAGGGTCACACAGCGGGGACGTACCTGAGACAACGCAAGGTCCAGCCAAGGGCCCAATCCTGGAAGCACCATGGTGCCCCTCAATGACCTGATTTCCTGAAGGGCACGTGCCTGGCCCTCCTCCTCATCCTTTCCCCAAACCACTAGTTTGGTCCCCAGTGGAAAGAAATCCCCCTTGAACCCACCTGCCACCTGGCTGGCCTGACCAGCCTCTACAGGAAGACCTGGAGGAGGAGGACGCCCCTCACCTCAGGGCGGCCCATTCCCACCAGAAGCCTAGTGTGGTCCCTGGGCTACTTGGAGCCGACCTTCGGAGCTATCCAAGGTAGGCAAGTGTCATGCCATGTGTGGCCCCCATTGCTGCTGCTGCTGCTGCTGCTCAGTCTCTCTTTGGCTCTTTTAGGCCCATCGGAGCTCCTTCCTCTGCCTTCGGGGAGCCTGGGCACTAAAGGGAGAGGAGAGGGATGCTGGTAGAGGGGGCGGCCTGAAGTTAAAGGCTTTCCAGGATAGTGAGTGACCTCCCCCTCCTCCCTCTTGCCCTCCCCTTCCTGCAGAATTTGTTTGGAGATCCGGTGGTCCTGACAAGCCCAGCTGCTCTTGGTTACCCCCATCCCTCCCCATCACCAGGCTCACTTTCCATCTAGATTTACTTGGCTCCATTTGTGGGGGGGGGGCACTGCTGCAGGTGAAAGAGAAAGCTAAAGCTGAAGGACTTGCCAGCCACACAGAAGCAACAGGATGCTTCCAAAGCCTGGTTTCAAACCCCAGCTCTCACTGCTGGGTAACTATAGGAGACTCTGATTCTTCACTTCTAAAATGAAGGGGGAAGGAAACATTCAGTTAGGTTTTTGTAAACCCCTACCTTCTGCTTTAGAATCCGTCCTGCCCATTAGTTCTAAGGCAGAAGCTCAGTAAAGCCTAGGCAATGGGGGAGGGGAGTTACATGACTTGCTCAAGGTCACCCAGCTAGGAAGTGTCTGAGACTAGATTTGGACCCAGGACCTCCCATCTCCAGACCTGGCTCTCTATCCACTGAACCACCGAGCTGCCCCTAGTTGGTTTTTCCCCCCCAAATGAAGGGCTTTAGATATCGCATCTCCCACCTGTGTGCTTTTGCATAGGCTGTCCCTCTGCCTAGAATTCCTTCCCTCCTCAGCCCAACCTCTTGGAATCCTCCCTTCAAAGTCAGGGAAAGCCAGTTCTTTCTTTCTTGATCCTTAGGCTTATAAGGCTAGAAGGGCCTTCCCTGACCATCTGGTCCAATCTCCTCATTTTACAGGAGAGGAAACTGAGGCCCCAGAGATGAAGTGACTTGATCAAGGTCATGCAGGCAGGAAGTGGAAGAGCAGGGATTTAAACCATAGCCGCTGAGCAATAGACTTGGAAGCAAAAGCCCTGAGTGAGCTTCAGATTCTACTAAGCTTCCTAACGGGGTGACTGTTCAAAGGACCTTAGAGCTACAGCAGGAAGAGACGGACCTGTTCCCAGCCTCGGAGCCCCAAGGTTCAGCTTTATTGGGCCTTGCCTGGAGGGCAGAAGGCAGAGCAGTGGGCACGAGTCCACAAGAAAATCTCTTCGGGCTTCATATAAGGGGAGCTGCAGGGTGCTGCTGGGCACGAAGCCTCAATAGATCCCCAAGTGGAATGGGCCGCCTCAAGAGGTGCTGCCTAGCCTTGCTGGGACCTCCAAGAGCAGTGAATCTGGTCCCTGGCTGACCCGAGAGCCCTTCCCAAGCAGCCCCTGGGGAGGCTGCGATTCTGATCTCAAGATGAAGGAGGGTAACAGCTTCTGCCAGGGAAAGCCACCCAAAGGACCAGACACCTCTGGGCCTGCGGGGGGGGGGGGGGAGCCAGTTGGGCAGGTGGGCCCCCTCCAGACCAGGGAAATAGTCCGGCTTGAGGAGCCAAGAGGAGCGAGAGATAGGGCAGCGCAGGGACTGGCCCACGGAGCTGCCTTCTCTCCATCCATTCGCCAGGCTTACGCATTCGAAGTCTACACTGTGGACAATTTGAAACAGTTGTTTTGCATTTTTAAAGTTTTCAGATGGAGAAACTGAACCCGGAAGAGGTGAAGTGATTTATCCAAGGTCACAGGGACAGTAAATGCTAGCGGTAGGATTTGAACCCGGGACCTCTGACTTCAAACCCTTTGCCTGGGTCAAGGCTTCCCCTCCTCTTATTGGGTGACCTTGGGCCGGTCCTTCTCCTTTCGTGCCCTGAGGTTCCTCAACTGTCAAATTAAAGAGGCTGAACGAGTTGGCTTTCAGGTACCTTCGAGCTCCAAATGGCCGCTCCTCTCGGTGTTCTGCTTCGCTGGCGTGGCATCATGCCATCACAGCGGCTTGTTAAAAGGAGGTAGGAGATGACACCCCCCTCCCCCCTCCCTCCCCCCCCCGCCGCGAGCGCCCTTCCCCCAGGGGCTTCGGCCGTGAATGAGGAAATGAGCCCAGCGCTGAGGAGCGGCTCGGTGCGCGGTGTAGACGGCGCCTTTGTCCCATCCCTCCCAGGGGTTCAGACCACAATGGTCTGACCGCGAGTGAACCCCGCTGGGGCTCCTAAGGGAGACCTGCCGGAGGAGATGGAGGGGGAGGGGGCGGGGGCGGACCCTGAGCTCTGGCCGTGGTCCTGAAGGGGAGCCTGCCTGCCTGCCTGCCTGCCTGCTTGGAGGGCATCTCTCTTCCTCTTTTCCTCTTCTCTAGCGCTGCCTCGAGGGCTTCGCTGTGCCAGAGCCAGCGGCTCCCGCGCCTTCTCGTCCTCCTCCCAAGAACTGGGGCACAGCGAGCCTCGGGCTGGAGGTTGAGGGTGCGCGTGCGCGGCCGCGCGTGCGGGCTTTGGAAGGAATCCTAACTATGCTGGCCACAGAGCAGGGCCGGCCCCTTCGTCACGGGCATCACCAGTCCCTCCCAGTGGCTGGCACACAGTCCGGAACCTCTGCTGATTCTCCTCGCCGCAGAGGGCATCCCCTGGACCGGAGCTGGTTTAATTGTCCTGGCGGGGGGGGGCACTCAATTTAATTCTGTCCAATTCTGCAAGCATTCGTTGTGCCAGCTGAGTGCCAGGCAGCCGGAAATGGAACAATCCCTGCCCTCCAGAAGCTCTCACTCAGTGGAAGGGGGTGAACCTAAACCCAGCAGACACTACAAAAGGCTCTGCTCCCCCCCCCCTTCCCTCTAGGTCTTCCGGCTGGGAATTTCCGGCTTTCTGAAGATTCAGTAGCGAAGGACACAACCTGAGAACTTCCGGCGAGGCGAGCGGGGCTCCCTTGGGGGAGGGGAGAGATGGCCAAGAATGAAGTGCCATAAGCATTTATTAGGTGCCTTTTGCATGCCAGGCACTGTCCTTGTCACTAGGGATACACAGAGGGCACAGCAGCCCAAATGGCCCCTGGCCGAAGGGAGCTTACAGCAGCAGTACCCGGATGAGCAAACCCTGCCTGGATTTAGCCAGAGGCTTTCCTCTCCTTTCCCGGAGCCCTCTCCCACCTTCCAGACCCCCCCTCCCCCAGATATTAGCCGTCTTCTTTTGTTTTGAGACCTTCAGAACTGCCACCAAGCACTGGTTCCAAGGCAGAAGACTGGTGACGGCCAGGCAACTGGTGTGAAGTGTCCGATGCTAAATTTGAACCCAGGACCCCCTGTCTCCAGGCCTAGCTCTCTAGCCACTGAGCTAACTGGCTGCCCCCCCCCCC
>NC_058134.1:310368975-310403479 GCF_016433145.1 Gracilinanus agilis
CTCCCGCCCCATCCCCGGCCCCCGCCCCCGCGCCAGCAGAGAAACGGAATGAAGCTCTGCCATCTCCCTTTGGCCATGGGCCGGCTCCTCTCTCTCCACAGCCGCCGCCGCCGCCGCCGCCGCCGCCGCTTAGCCTGGCGTTCGTCCCCTTCCCCTCCGCCTGGCTCCGTGGGGGCCACCTCCCCGGCTCCTCGCCCCTCTTTCCCCTCAGGGGAAGACCAGGGCACCACAGGATCCTGGATCTCGGGCCGGAAGAGACCGCAGGTGCCGGGTCGTCCACCTTCGCCCAACTTTACAAATGGGGAAACTGAGGCCAGTGAAGTTAAGCGGCTCGCCCAAGGTCCTACCTACTCATTTTACAGAGGGGGAAACCGAGGCCCAGGGGAGGCGGAAGTGGCTTGCCCATGCTTACATCACTGGTAAGCTCTTAAGGTGGGATTCGTACCTCTGGATCCGAAGCCAGGGCTCTTTCCACGGTGCCCGCATCCCCCCTCCGCCTCCCGCAAGTTCCCAGGCCGCTGGGGCCCTCCCATCCCACCGAGTGCGGGCCCTGAGGCCGCCCGCGTCCACTCACAGCCAGAAGTGAGATTGCCCCCGCCGGGCTCCGAGGCGTTGCTGTCATTGGCGGCGAGGGGCAGCAGGGCTGCGGCCAGGTCCATGGTCCCTTCCCGTCCCTTCCCGTCCCTTCCCGTCAGCCTGGGAGCCGGCCGCCCACGCAGGCTGCGGCAGCTTCGCGGCGCGCCCGCAGGGTCTTCCCGGCCCCCTCCCTCGCCTCTCCGGCTCCTGCCCAAGCGCTCCGCCCCCCTCCCCCGCCCGGCTCTCCGGGGGAGGCGGCTGCGGGCGGCCCTGCGGCGTCCCAGGCGGAGGCAGAGGCAGAGGCAGAGGCAGAGGCGAGGGCAGGCGCGCACACCCTCCCTCACACGCGCGCACTGAGCCAGCCGCGGGGGAGGCTGCGGCGGGCGGCCCACAGTGGGGGAGGGGGAGGAGGAAGAGGGGCTTCTGGGAGCCCGGGCCTCCCCCGAGCAGAGCGGATGAACTGAGGCACGGAAGGAGGGGCCGGCGAGCGGGGAGCCCCATCCCTTCTGGGGTGCAGGGCCCAAGGGGAGAGCCTGCGGGGGGCCTCCCTCCCACCCTCCTCTTCTGCCCCAGCGACACTCAGAGGCAGTAAGTGACTTGTCCAGGGTCACATTGGAACTCGGGACCCCTCCACTTCCCGCGGGGATAGCCCTGCTCCTGGCTCCGCCCTGCTCAGAGGGATCGGGCACCGGGTTGCCCCCAACCCCCAGAGAAGGGCCAAACTCTCCGGCGTGTTGGGGAGGCAGGAAGCGTGGACGGCCCCCTCCCGTGCCAACCCCCCCAGTTACCCTCCTCTAGTTAAAGCTTTGGTCGCCCTTGACTCTGAACCGGAAGCTGCCAGCGTCTCGACTTGGAGCCGAGGGCGGACGGGAGTCTCACTGCCTCACATTACAAAGGAGAAAGCCCAGTCTGGAGTTATTCATTCCTTTGTCCAAAGACAGGAGGGTGTCAGCCGGTGTGACTGTCAGTCCAGCGCCCTTTTCTCCTGGGGGGATGGGAGGGGCAGCCCAGGGAAGTGCAGGCTCAAGCCCAAGCCCAAGCTCGCTCCCCCTCTCTAGGGACCCTGCCCGGCATCGCTGCACATGTCCGTGTCCTGCGTCGGGCTCACCCCCCCCCAACCAGGGCGGCCCTCTGAAGGGGTCCTCGGAAGCCCAGCTCCCCCCGGCCTGGCCCGACTCTCTCCTCTGCCATCCGCCCAACAGCAGCCGGCATCCTGCACGCCAAGCACAGGGCCTCAGGAGGCCTCCAGGCTCGGGACTCCTGTTTGGGGCCTCACCTTTTGGGGGAGGTCTTGGAGGAAGTGGAGCCCCAGGAAAGTCGTCTGGCGCAATTCTTTTACAGTGGAGGAAACTGAGGCCCAGGACGGTGAAATGACTCACACAGGGTCACGCAAGGAGTGACCAAAGGAACCCCGGTGCTTCATGCTGCTCTTCGCTGTTCTGGATTCTCATCTTTGAGGCTCTTCAGAGTGGCGAGTTCCAGGATTCGCAGCGGTAGGAAGGCCCTGGGAGAGGCTGGGCCGCCAGCACCAGTTCTCGGCTCCTCCGCAGCCATCCCTCTCCCTCCTCCGGGGCTTGGTCTGCAGAGTCCGCCTGGGCCCAGCCCGTGCCCTGGAAGCCGCAGGCCCATTTCCTTGGGATCCGTGGCGGCTCTTCCTCCCATCTTTCTCAATGGAACTCGGAGAAAGCCGCTGGCGGGCACTCATCCAGGCTTAATGCTGGCCCCAAATGGCTGGTTCTGGCCATGGATGAAGGCCTGCAAAGGTTCCTAGAGAGTAGCCAGAAGCAGGGAGGACCACGGGGCTCCCGGGCTCCTTCTCCTTCCCTTCTGTCTTAGAAGACACACTGGGGAGCGATTCCAAGGCAGAAGAGCTGTCGGGGCTAGGCAACTGGGGAGAAGTGACTTGCCCAGGGTCACACAGCCAATAGATATCGACTTAACACCCCCCTGCAGAAAAGGTTGGCTCGAGATGAGCCTTGAAGGCAGAGCCTTCCCGGCACGAGGGATAGCCAGTGCAAAAGCCATGAAGGCAGAGATGGGAAGGGGCCAGGTGGTCAGAAGCCCTGAATGCCAAATAAAGGAGCTGATCTTTGCTCCAAGAGGTTTTAGGGAGCCACTGGAGATAACTGACTGGCTGGCGCGTGCCCGTGTGTGCATGCGTGTGTGGATCTTGGATGGATCGGAGTCTGGACACACGGAGATGGGGAGCTCAGTTAGAAAGCTGTTGCCCAGCCAACCACTGGGGACCCCATAAGGAAAGCGGCCGCCCACGCCTCGACAGAGAGGTGAGACACGGCCTGCATGGAGACAGCCAGGTGGTGCCACAATGGATCGAATGCTGGGCCTGCAGTCAACCTCAGACATTTACTAGTTGTGTGACCCTGGCCAAGGCAGGAAAGTGCCACCTGCCTTACTTTCTTCATCTGTAAAATGGGGATAATAATAGCAACTATCTCCAGAGCGGCTGTGAGGCTAGAATGAGATCGTGTTGGAAAATGCTTCGCGACCCTTAAAGAGCCGTATAAATGCTAGCTCTTGCTATCATGTGGGAATTTGTTCTTGACTGCACAGATTTGTCACGAGAGCTCAATTTTCCTTTCCTTTTTTTTCCAGCAGAGAAGTAGAAGGCCAAGAAGGGAGCGAGTACAAAAAAGGGGGGCCATTGAGGCGTCTTTTTTTTTAAACCCTTACCTTCCATCTTGAGGCAGAAGAGCCGTAAGGGTAGGCAATGGGGATCAAGTGACTTGCCCAGGGTCACCCGGCCAGGAAGTGCCTGAGGCTAGATTTGAACCTAGGACCTCCCATCTCTAGGCCTGGCTCTGCTTCCACTGAGCTACCCAGCTGCCCCCAATAAAAATACAGTTAATATCTTCAGCAAAGTTGAAAGCTCCAAAATATATCCTCAAAAATCAACAGCTTTTCTATATAATACTAATAAAATGCAAGAAGCAATCATTGAAAGAGAAATCCTAATAATGATGACCACAAAATGCAAAAAAGACCTGGGAATTGCATAGATTCAATTACAAAGTGCTTTTTTAAAAAATTAAAAAAAAAAAATAAACCCTGACCTTCCGTCTTGGAGTCAGTACTGTATGTTGGCTCCAAGGCAGAAGAGAGGTAAAGGTAGGCAATGGGGGTCAAGTGACTTGCCCAGGGTCAGTCACACTGCTAGGAAGTGTCTGAGGTCAGATTTGAATCCAGGACCTCCCGTCTCTGGGCCTGGATCTCCATCCACTGAGCTCCCCAGCTACCCCTATTGAGGCATCTTTTTAAAAAAATGTTGGGAAGGAAGACTAGGAAGAGACAAGCAGGACAGCTTTGAAAGCTACAGTTTGAACCTATATGATTAAAAAGAGAAGCAAACAACACATGACGGAGACCTGAGGCTTCAGGCACGCTCCTCTTTTTCGTGTTCTAATAAGTACATGGAAATGCCCATCTTATTTGGTGTTTTGAGTAAGACTTGGGAATGGATCGGATCGGAGGGGTGCAGGACAGTGAGAGGACGACGCCACATGGAGCAACTTTTTCCAGGGGACTTTCCAGGTGTGATTCCGGAGGGCATTACGTCCATGCCAATCGCTTTAACTCTCTTCTTCCTGACAGGCTTTTCTTTGAGAAAGCCAGGAGTCAGCCCCGTCCCATACTCAGCCCTGCTTCATTCTTCCTGTGTTTCTGTGGAGAAGCCTTGTAAGGAGGAGGGTGCCTGGCAGCCTTGATCTGCTTGACTCTCTCAAAGACAGTCGAGTGTTTTGTTAGCCCCTTCTCATCTGCCTTCGCATCAATTCTTTTTATGGATTTATTTCCCCCAGTTACATATGCTAACGATTTTCTACATGTTTTCTGAAATTCCAAGATCCAAATTGTCACCCGCCCTCCCTCCCCGAGATGGTATACGATGGGATCTGGGTGGTACGTGTATGGTCTTGCAAAGACACACTTCCACATTGGTCATTGCTGAGAGAAAATACTCCTTCAAAGCCAAATCCCTCCAATAAAACCCCAAATAAACTAAAGTGAAAAATTGTCTGCTTCGAGCTGCCATCTGACTCCAACAGTCCAGTCTCTGGAGGTGGACAACATTCTTTGTCCTAAGTCAGTGATGGCAAGTCTTTTAGAGAGCGAGTGCCCAAACTGCAACCTCATGCCCCATGTGAGCCCTCCTCCTTACCCCAGACAGGGGAGGGAGGAAGCGCTCCCATTGGGCTGCTGGACAGAGGGGTGGGTCGTGTGAGAGATGTCCTCAGGCATGCGTGGAGAGGGGGAGGGAGCAGCCCCCACCGGCACACGAACTATCGGTCTGCCAACACAGTCCTAAGTCCCCCAGAATTGTCCTGGATCATTGCATTGCTGAGAGTAGCTAAGTCTATTACAGTTGATCATTGTACAATATTGCTGTTAACTGCATGCATTGTTCTCCCGGTTCTGCTTATTCCACTCTGCATCAGTTCACGTAGGTCTTGCCAACTCTTTCTGTAATCATCCTGTTCAGTGTTTCACAGAGCACAATCATTTTCCATCACAGCCATATGCCACAATTTGTTCAGCCATTTCCCAATGGATGGACATCCTCTCAGTTTCCAATTCTTTGCCACCATAGAAAAAAAGCTGCTATAAATATTTTTGCACACATTGGTCCTCTCCCCTCCCCACCCCCACTTTTAAAAAATCTCTTTGGGATTCAGACTTAATAGTGGTATTACTGTATCAAAGGGTATGCACAGTTTATAGCCCTTTGGGCATAGTTCCAAATTGTCCTCTGGAATGATTTTTATCAGTTCACAACTCCATCAACAATGTATCAGTGTCCCAATTTTGCCACATTCTCACGAACGTTTATCACTTTCTTTTACTGTTATACTAGCCAATCTGATGGGTATGAGGAGGTCACTCAGTTGTTTTAATTTACATGTCTCTAATCAACAGTGAATTTGAGCATTTTTCATATGTCTATTGAGAGAAAGGAATAAAGGATACAGGAAAATGTGATGAGTAGCAGATTTTGCCAGAGTGCAAGGGACAGACAGAATGTTAAGAGGTTTGGACTCTTGGAATTCTGAGAGAGGCTTGTGAAGGGGTTGAATTGCCAGCCCTTGGGGGGAGAACTTTGGGAGCAGTGAACGAGTTCACAGCTCCTGAACTTTGGTCTCCTCCAATCCTATTCGAGAGTGCCCTGTATACTGGTTTTGTCTCATGTCCGGTCTGCTATAGTCCTGCCACTATTTTCATGACTCTAGTGAATTTTTTCTATTTGAACTACTTGGAAGAGAGAAACCCAGCTTGACTGAACTGAACTGCCACAGTACCTCCACAGGCTTAGCCTGCATCTGGATGACCAGGTCATTGTGGTCACCTACCCTGATCCAGCCACTTGTTCTATTCCTCGACCAAAACTGTTTGGAGAGGCCACAGAGTTAGGTAGCAAGACTTAGGAAGATTTTGGGAAATGTAGATAGAGAGGTAGATACTGAAGAGACCCTTGCAGGCCAGCAGGTTCTGGGATAAGTATGGTTTTATTAACTTAGGGATTCCCTTAGCCCTCCTTCCTTACCTATTCTGTGGTCTTCTATTCTATTAAATCTTGATTTTAGCATTTAACAACAGTCTGGTCACGTTTTTAAGATCCCAGGCGTGCGAGTAGCCATCTTGCTCTCTGTGCCTGAGAGGATACAACACCAACAGACTTAGGTTCCACCACCCTTTTTAATCAGTAAAACCCACCTGCTTCACTATAGATAGCTTTGATTACTTTGCCTGAAAATTGCCTATTCATATCCTTTGACTCTTAGTATCAATTTTAAGACAGAAAAGTGTCAAGGACCACACGATTGGGGTTAAGTGACTTGGGCAGGGTCACACAGCTAGGAAGTGTCTGAGGTCACATTTGAACCCAGGACTCCCATCTCCAGGCCTGCTGCTCTATCCACTGTGCCCACAACATTCTTTAAAATTGAATCTCCATGATTAACATTTTCTCCACCATTTTTTAAAGTGTAGACTTTTAGCAAAGCAATAAATCAAGCTACTTTGTAGCACTGGCTGACTTCTAAGGCACAAATGCTCATGAAGGAAGTGTAACAAAATGAGCTGGCACTAGCACACCCTGATTTTGTAAGCACCCTCTTTTTTCACTGGCTCAATTTGACCTCTGAACCCACATTCAGAGCCTTCAGTCTCTCTCTGTCCTTTACACTTATCCAGGACAAATCATATTTTTAAACCATTAGAAAAGATGTTCCAAGCCAAAGAAGTTGTTTAACATAGTTTTTTGGTGGTTCCCTAAAGTTTTGTGACATCCAGGTGCAATGAATAAGAACGCTTGGTTGGACTCCCCCTTTAATTTCCATGCTATACTAAGTTCCATTTGGGAGAGAAGATACTGGATTTGAGGGTAGGCAGAATCTTTGTCATCGTTAAATCCTGACAGCTCCCAGCTCTAGTGCTTTTCATGTATTATCATCTCCTTTGATTCTCAGGATAGATCTGGGAGGTAGACCTTGTTTTTAACCTGAACATCACAGGTTGTCATGATCAATGTAAAACTGAATTTTATCTGTCTTCTTATTGAGCCAAGAATCTCGTATCTCTCTAACCTTTGTTTGTGCTTTACTTTGGATGACGTCAAATGATACCTTCTCAGAGATGGATGAACTGTCCTGCCTGTATACCAGGTGGAGTTCTTGTTTTTTATTTAGCAACTTCTGAATTTCCCCATCATTTTCATTGAACAATCCAGATATTTGTGAATATTCTGACTCAGATGAACAAATGCGGTACTATACACCAAATCTCTGAAAGATGCTCCCTCCTTTTAGGCTTTCCTATTGCCAGCCATGAGTTGGCTAAGCTGACTGGCAGAACCAGCCAACTCAGCTTTCCCTACAAGTCGGGAAGAAGCTTTGTGCATGGAGAAGCACTCTAATCTGTTGATATTGTCTTGACTTGGGGCTGCCATTTTTGTTGAATGGGCTACTTAGCTTGGAGAGGATAAGTCTATAATCAGTCCAGCACTCTGCACAACACATCCCCTTTGGCACTTTCACATCCTGTCTGTATCAAATCAAATGCCAGATGTGCCTAAAAGATTCTTTTACAGAGAACTCACACAAGGCAAGTGGAGGTCAGAAGCAAAACAAGGACACTCTGAAGAACTTGGGAAGCACTGGAATTGGACTGTCCAGGACACATGTTGTGTCCACATCAAAGAAGGCACTGTGCTCTATGAGCAAAGCAGAATTGTAGTAGCTAAAAGGAAATGGGACATGAACAAATGTAGAGACATCTCCATCCCTAGTGGGATCTAGAGTATTTGTGGCTGACCTTCTGAGCTTGTATTGGTCTGATCAGCCATAATCATATTCCCTGAACAATGACCCTGACATAATGATGTCATTTTGGTTTTCTTCAAATATAAAGGACAACAACCAACCACCCGATGTCTCTCCGTGTCTATGCATCTATATTTATATCATTACATGTTTACTATGTGCCAGGCACCAAGTGTTAATGTTTTCCTCTTCTTCTATCAATTTCTCATTCTTCAACATGAATAACTTGCTTAAATAGGTTAGAGTTGTTTTTATTGTATGCTATGTCTTAATCATTATTTTTTTTTTCAAAATTTCTATCATTTTTTTATCTTGGTCCTAATAAGTTGACAATCTGAGTATGCAGGCAGTAATTCAAGATTGACTCCCACATTGATCATTTCCAGACTTTTTAGTTTGCTTTCTTAAAAAAAAAAACCAAACAAACTCTTATTTTAAACTTAATGTTAAATATCAACACAATTCATTATACTTGCTTAGTAATTGTAAAATTTAAATCAATACCAATAACTCCAGGTTCTTATTTTTCCTTAGAGTTTTATTAATAATCACTAGACATAGAAAAAGCAAATTAAAGCCTAATCTAACCTAACTGGCCACATGTATGCATTCTCCTGTCTGGCTCTCAGCCCAGGCTCTGCAGCTGCGTTCTGGGAAGTAGAGAGAGTGGGCGGTGCCACACCAAAACTTATATCTTCTGTCCCCCCATGCACATGTGTTCATGTCTATTCATGCAGCATAAGCATGCAAATGGGATGTTCGGTAAGACTAGCTGAGTCGGAGTGAATTCTATCTACACATAATGATTTACATTTATTTTAAAATTTTTATTTTTATCATCATGCAAAGCGCATTTCCATATTGGTCATTGTTGTAAGAGCACACTCATCCATAACCAACCCCCCCCCCCCAAACAAAACCCTAAATACACTGATGTGAAAAATAGTCTGCTTTAATCTGCATCCATCCATCTGACTCCATCAGTGCTTTCTCTGGAGGTGGATAAAATTCCCCATCATAAGGCTTTCAGGATTGTCCCAGAACCCTGCATTGCTGAGAGTTGTCAAGATTTCACAGTTGATCATCATCCAATATTGCTGATACTGTGTACAATGTTCTTCTGGTTCTGCTGATTTCACTGCATCAGTTCCTGCAAATCTTTCCAGCTTTTTCTGAAACCATCTGGCTTATCATTTCTTATTGCATAATAGTATTCCATCAACAACATGTACCACAATTGGTTCAGTCATTCCCCAATTGATGGACAGCCCCTCAGTTTCCTATTCTTTGCCACCACAAAAAGAGCTGCTAGAAATATTCTTTTTAGAAAATTTTTTTCCATGGTTACATGATTCATGCTCTTGCTCTCTCTCCCCCCACCCCCTCACCCCCCAGTAGCCGACACACATTTCCACTGGTTTCTTCCTGTGTCATCGATCAAGACCTATTTCCATAATATTGATAATTGTTCTAGGGTGGTCATTAAGAGTCTACATCCCCAATCGTGTCTGCATCAACCTATGTGTTCAAGTAGTTGTTTTCCTTCTGTGTTTCCACTCCTGTAGTTCTTCCTCTGACTGTGGGTAATGTTCTTTTCCATAAATCCCTCAGAATTGTCCTGGGTCATTGCATTGCTGCTAGTACAGAAGTCCATTACATTTGATTTTACCACAGTGTATCAGTCTCTGTGTACAACATTCTCCTGGTTCTGCTCCTTTCACTCTGCATCAATTCCTGGAGGTCCTTCCAGTTCACATGGAATTCCTCCAATTCATTATTCCTTTGAGCTGTAAGGGGGAAAAGGGGGTTTTATAGGTTCAATATATTAAAAGATGGTCGCCAGAGGATTGAACTATTACCAATCCTTGTTGGACCCAGATTTTAAGGTCTGGCCCAGATTCGGTCGTGGCAGGAGGAATCACACTGACAATGCAATACGCAAGAAGAGGCTCATTTATTGACTAGCAATAACGCTAGGATCAGTAGGCCGAGAGGCTTGCCTTACTGACCCCTTGGATATCTTAGCCAAAGGTTTTTATAGGGTTTCTGGACAAAGGGGTCTGGGCAGACATCATCAAGGGGGAGTGTTAGGGTCAGGGGGTCAGGAAGCATCTGGTCATCCATCAAGGGGGTGTCAGGAGACATCTGGGCATCCATCAAGGGGGTGGCAGGGTCAGGGGGTCAGTAAGCATCTATCAAGGGGATGTTAGGATAAATAGTTCAGTAACCATCTATCAGGCTGAATTTTAGGCCCAACATCCTCAATTAAGAATAATCTCAAGTCAAAATTGACTTTTATGGAAGTTTATTTATAATTAGGAAGGTTGAAGGTAGGGAAATTGACCAGAGGCCTGGACCAGGTAAGAATTTAGAGGCCTCAGCAGAGGGACACAGAGGTTAATTAAACAAGGCTTCTAGCCAAAAGGCCTTTTACAATTAGAGAGGCAAGAGAGATTTCCTTGAGGATAGAGCCTCCAGAAACACCAAGGGAAGAGAAAGGAAGTCAGTCTAACTTATTCACGTGACAATTCAGAGGGAAGCAGTCTGAGGTCTCACCAGAGATCCTTCTACACCAAGTTCAAAGCTGCCAACTGCCTCCACAGGAAGTTACCATCATATTTAAAAGATAACATCTTTCGTCACTTCCTGCATCCACCTCCTAATTTGCATGTCCAATCACAATAGATTATTCTCATAATACTGCCTAGGGGGCAAGTCAGTCGATTCTGATTCGTCACTCACTCTAGCACACGTGGGTTAGGACCTCCCAACATTGGAGGTGTTCTCACCTTTGGTGATTAAATCTAAAGATGGGCAGTGTAGATTTAATCTAATTATCATAGAGCACAATAGTATTCCATCACCAGAATATACCACAATTTGTTCATCCATTCCCCAATAGAGGGACACCCCCTTGTTTTCCATTTTTTGCCACTACAAAGAGCACAGCTATAAATATTTTTGTACAAGTATTTTTCCCTATGATTCCTTTGGGGCACAAACCCAGCAATGGTATGGCCGAATCAAAGGGCAGGCATTCTTTTAGCGCTCTTTGGGCATAGAGCTAGAAATATTCTTGTCCAGGTAGGTCCTTTCCCCTTTTTTATTCTCTTTTTAGAATATAGACCCAGCAGTGATATTACAGGATCAAAGGGTATGTACATTTTTGTGGACCTTTGGGCATAGTTCCAAATTTCCTTCCAGAATGGTTGGATCAATTCACAACTCCACCAACAATGCATGTGTCCCAGTTTTGCCACATCCCCTCCAACATTTTCCACTTTCCTTTACTGTCAGATTGGCCAATCTGCTAGATATAAGGTGGTACCTCAGAGTTGTTTTAATTTGAAATTTTCTAATCAAGAGGGATTTAGAACATTTTGAATGATTTACATTAAATGCATTTATTTCAGTGCACAAAAGAGAGTCATTTTTCCATCATTCCCTCAAAGTCCCTGTCAGATTTCTTTATCTATCTTGTTTCTCAGTCACTTTTACTTTTTTATGGCCATGGACACTGTGTACTCTGTCTGGTTGTCTTTTTGAATTTTGTGGCATTTCACAAAGATCTTTCCCTTCCCTGATCCCTTTAATGCCGTGATCATGTTTGATCATGTTCATTCCCCACAATTCACTTAGTAATTCCCCTGTTGTTGGACACTTAAATTGCTATAAGGCTTCTGACAATTACTGCCATGTTGCTCTGAGAACCTTTGAATGGAGAGGGTTTTAATTTCACCCCTTTGGGACCTATTTCAGGATATATGCCATAATAATGGCATTGTTGGGTGCAAGGGAGGGCTGCTTTTGGTAACTTTCATGGTGTCTTGCTCGATTATTTTCCTGAAAGGTTTTCCAGGTTTATAATTCTGCCAGCAGTAAAGGCAACGCCACTCTCTATGGCTCCTCCACCATCACTTTGCATTGTTCCGAATTATTTTTGTCCAACTGCTGAGTGTGAGGGCAGAGCCCAGAATTTCTTTCATTTGCTTTCTCTGATTATTAGGAAGCTGGAACATTTTTTAAAATGGTCACAAACACTGTTTTTCTCTTGCAAACTGTCCACGAGAAGTCTTGGCTGTTGATTTGTCGTGGCCTTCGAGTTAATTACCTCTGGGGATTTTTAATCGTTCTTCATATATTGGGAAAACCAGAATGCTCTGTTCTCCCTGCACTAAAGATGTTTAAATCATTTCTTTGCACTCGAACTGGATTGGCCGTTTCTGTTACATAGCTGGCGATTGCATAGGAAATGGATTTAGACCAACATCTTGGAAAACTTTGGACAGATGATAGACAACTTTAAAAAAAAGAAAGATGAAAAAGCTGAAAGAAAATGGCATCAATGTCCCAAACTAGTCTTTGGGATACGTTTTCCTAGATGTGTGGCATCATTGCCTGTTGGTTGATCGATTTCTTGATTTTTTACCCATTGTTGTTGTTCAATTGTGTCTGATTCTCTGGGATCCCACCTGGGGCTTTTCTTGGCACAGACACTGGACTGGTTTGCCATTTCTTTCTCTGGCTCATTTTACAGATGAGGAAACTGAGTCAAGCAGGGTTAAATGATTTGCCTAGTGGTTACACGGCCAGTAAATGTCTAAGGTCACATTTGAACTCAAAGATGAGTCTTGATTCGAGGGCTGGCACTCTAATCCCTGTGCCACATAGCCTTCCTTTTTGCTTAGTATTTGATATTTTTGGTCGTAACCTCTTTGTAATGTGCTTTAATGTCTGAGCATGCAAGGCCCTCCCCCTTATCCCCTCCCTCCACCTGTTCCTGGTCTGGTTGCCTTCAGCCACTATGAGCTGCCCATTGGGAATTCCATAGTGCCTCACTTTGTTCATCCAGCTGCTTCATAGATCAACTCAGGGAGAGCCCCTTGGGGGAGACAGAGGCCTCTGACTGTGACCCTCTGCAGGACTGCAGCCCCACAGAACCTGCCAGCCAAGAGGCAAAGGGAAGAAGAGAAGCAGTCATCCATCTGACCCGACTTGATGGCACCCCTGCTTCTAGGTCCCTTCCAGCCCTAAATCCCATGCGTAACCTTGAATTGATCCCTTTAGGATAGGCTGGGCTGGAAGAGGAAAGGGAAAATCATCATAATTTTGTGGAGTTGTGGAACATTTACTGTCACTTTATTAGTTTGTCCAGGACAAGAGAGGGAGTGAATAGAGCCCGGCTGGGGGCCGGAGCTGCTGGCTTCTCTTTTAAGCTGTGGGTGTGCAGAGCTTCTGGGATCCTGAGGAGTGCTGCTGGAAGCAGACAGGTAGGCCTGTCAGGTAACCCAGAGGAGGTTAGCCATTTCCCTGGGGCTACTTACTGCCTGCGCTGCCCATTCTTCCTACGACTTGGATTAGCCCGTTTCCCTGGTGGCTCTTTTGACATCTGGGCTGTTCCTGTACTGATCTGGTGACAAGCCACAGCTGAGCCGGACCTGGCCTTGATCTTGGATCTTGGTCCATCTTTAGGCTTTGTCAGGCTTCCACACTGACCTTGCCTTGGATCATCCAGAGGGTTTACCGGTAGCTTGTCAGAGTAGAGTAATGGGCCTTTAGAGCGGGTACGGGAAACTCTCGGACAGGGACACGGCCTCGCCTCCGAGGAGGTGGACGCAGTATTATTATTAGAGTCAGTGCCTTCCACAGCCCTCCTCCCTTGGGCTTCTGTCCGTGTCACTGTTAACTGGAGCTCTGTGGCCAGTTCCCAGTGTCCCGGCTTGGCCCAAAGGGAGCCAGCGAGCACCGCAGGGGCTGCCGGATCACGACACACCAGGAGGAAGGGGCGCTTAGCCCCACAAGAGAGGGCCCAGCAGGGCTGGTTGGCTGGCCACTGGCCATTGGAGAAAGGCAGACTGAGGCTACAGCGGAGGAAAGACTTTTTAACAAGGAAGAATATTCAGAAGGCGGTTGGCTAAGTGCCACAGTGGAGAGAATATTGGACTAGGGCTCCGGAAGATACGAGTTCAAATCCAGCCTCGGGCGCCCGTTGGCTCTCTGACCCCGGGCGAATTGGCCTTCCTCAGTTTCCTCACCTAGTAAATTGGGGGCGCCAATACTAGCGCTTCCCAGAGTTCCGGGCAGGATCAGAGGAGGTCAGGGCTGCTTTGCCAAGAGCTCGGCCCACTTTAATGGGCTCCATAAACGTGAGCTGTTAGTTCCGGTTATGCTTGGTCCAAGCCTGCCGCCTCTTCCCGGGAATTCCTTTGCCGGAGCCCGAAGGCGTCCAGAGCGGGCTTGGGGAGCCCAGCGAAGAGCAGTAGAAAGCTGAAGCGGCCGCAGGGGCCGGCTGGCTGGGCTCTCGCCCTCGCCCTCCCGCCCGCTCCAAACGCTTTTATTGCGCGTACCTACACGCGCACGTTGGGTCTGGGAGTCCAGCACACGTTCATCCACCCTGGAACTGCGCGCCATCCCTGCACACTAGCGCATGCGTGTGGCGGCACCGCGGCTTCTCCCCCGCCTCTTCTCGAGCTGGAATTGGCCCTCGGGCGTCGTCGCGTCCCCCACCGTTTGCTTTTCACAGAAGGGGAAACTGAGGCCCGATGCCGCGGAGTCGCCGAGGCCGCTCGCCTTCCCCCAGCTGTGGGCCCGCCCGAAGGCAAAGCGCTGGGCGGCTCGCCCTGCCCCGCCCCCTCCGCAGCTGGACCTGGCAGCTGCTGGCACTTTGCGAGGGGAGCCTCCGCCAGGGCTGGCCCGAGGCCTAGCCGGGGGAGCCTCCTCGCCGCTGGCCGCCGGTTTAAAATAAGAACCGAATTCCTCCGGGGCTGAGAACGTCGAGTTCTTTCCAGCGCTCAGTAGGCCGGGCCAAGCTCGCCGCGCACGTCGGCCCGAGCTCCAGCGACGGAGGCTGAATTGGGAGGGGGAGTTCCGGGGCCCGGCCACTAGGGGGCAGCCAAGAACAGGCCATGAGAGCCTGGGGAGGGCGGGGGAAGGTGGAGCTCCCCGGCTTCCCCTTGAGCGGAGCTGCACAGGGCCGCCTCCTCTGGGGAGCCGGGAGGCGAGCCCAGCCCGGACCCCTGGGGCAGCTCTCGGCGGTCATTCCCCTCGCCATTTTGCCCTGGGCCCTACTGTGGGACCCGTGGGGGGCGGGGGGCCTCGTGTGGCCGCGGGGTCTCCTCTCCCAACAAACGGAACCACTCTGAGGCCAGGAGCGGAGGGTACCCAAGCGAGGCTGCCCCGGCTGACTGGTGGCTTCTGGGAAGGACCTTCCTCCACCCGGGACTCCCCTGGCCAGGACCGCTGAGTTTTCTTGGCAGGAATCCCGGAGCGGTTGGCCATTTCCTTCTCCAGCTCATTTGACAGATGAGGAAACTGAGGCCAACGCAGTTAACTGACTTACCCAGAGTCACTTAGCTAATTATTGTCCGAAGCCAGATTTGACCCCGGGAGGATGAGTCTTCAGCTTCCTGGCTCGAGGCACCTCTTCACCACTTAGCTACCCCATAGAGCACCCCTAGGTGCCAGGCCTGCTATAATATGCTACAGTATACTTAACAAATGCTTCGGTCCCTTTATTTATATTTATTGACCCATAAATCCATTCGTTTATCCTCCTTACACAGATGAGGAAACTGCCTTTGACCATCTTGGGTTTTCACGCTGCCTCTCTTTCCCCCCACCTCTGCCAGCTTCCTCAGCTAGGGACTGGGCAGAACGGGAGGTTCTCCCCCACGAGCACCCACAAGCCTAAAAAGCCGAGGGGTGCAGCCCTCGGAGGCCAGGCGACCAGGGGGGAGCGCCAGGATAGCGGGGAGGCTGGATTCTGAATCGCCATGGAGTCCTGTGAATGTGTGACCTCCAGCGAGGGAACTTGTAAAGTAAAGCTGTTCCTGTGGTATCCGCACAGAGCACCCTGCCTGGACTCAGGGATCTTCTTCCGGGGTTCAAACCTGGTCTGGGACACACCCTGGCTGTGTGGCCCTGGGCGAGTCACTTAACTCTGCCTCAGTTTCCTCATCTGTTAAATGAGCTGGAGAAGGAAATGGCCAACCCCTCTGGTGCCTCTGCCAAGAAAATCCCAAATGTCATGGCGAGTTAGACCCAGCTAACAATAAGATGAGGGAGGGCATTGGACTATAGTGCGTGATACATAGGGCCAGGCCAGTGATGGGCAACCGTTTGAGCCTGGTGTGTGCTCAGGTGGTGCGTCAGTCACTTCGAGAAAAAAACCTAAACAACAAACATGTACAATTGTAATATATAACTATTTAATAAACCCAAATGGGTAAATGAATAGAGGTAGAATTGTCATCCACGGTGCACAGCGTCTACACTACACTACAGCAAATGTTTCATCCTCGGCATGTGGCCCCACACCTCTGCTGCGTGTCATCAAAAATGGCTACGCGAGGGGGCAGCTGGGTGGCTCAGTAGATGGAGAGTGAGGCCTAGAGAAGGGAGGTCCTGGGTTCAAAGCTGGCCTCAAACACTTCCTAGCTGTGTGACCCTGGGCAAGTCACTTGACCCCCATTGCCCACCCTTACCACTCTTCTGCCTTGGAATTGGCTCCAAGACAGAAGGTAAGGGTTTAAAAAAAAATGGCTATGTGTGTCAGTGCTGACATGTCATAGGTTTGCCATCACCAGGCTAGGCAATGGGGGTCAAGTGACTTGCCCAGGGTCACACAGCTAGAAAGTGTCTGAGGCCAGATTTGAACCCAGAACCTCCCATCTCTAGGCCTGGCTCTCCACTGAGCCACCTAGCTATCCCCAGTTCTCTTCATGGGGGAAGGAGGGAATAAATAAATAAGGGGGAAAATTCTTTCATAATTAATTTTTAAATTTAGTATTATAATTTAAAACCCTTCCCTGCTGTTTTAGAATCAATACTAAATACAGGTTCCAAGGAAGAAGACCAGTAAGGGCGAGGCAATTGGAGTTAAGTGACTTGTCCAGGGTCATCCAGCTAGGAAGTAATCTAGGCTAGATTAGAACCCAGGTCCTCCTATCTCTGCCCTGGCTCTCCCTCCACTGTGCTGCCTTAGTTGCTCCTAGAATTTATTTATTTATTTATTTATTTAGTTGTTTGTAAGCCCTCACCTTCTGTGGTGGAGTCAGTACTGTGTATTGGCTCCAAAGCAGAAGAATGGGAAGGGTAGGCAATGGGGGTCAAGTGACTTGCCCAGGGTCACACAGCTGGGAAGTGTCTGAGGCCAGATTTGAATCCTGGACCTCTCATCTCCAGGCTTGGCTCTCCATCCACTGAGCTACCCAGCTGCCCCCCTAGAATTTATTTTTAAAATAAAAGAATAAAAGAAAATGAAATCTTTGCAACCGATATGCAGAGTCGAATAAAACAGATTTCTGCACTGGCCAGAGCCAAAAATGTTTGGCTGCTTCTGCGCCCCAAGTCCATCACGGCTGTCAGGCTTGGGGTAACCTGCTTCACCCTTGGGCTGCCAGGGCTGGCCTGGCCATCAGATGAGACACAATGCCTCAGTCTTTCATAGCTGGCTGGCTGTGCAGTTTTTTTGGTTGTTCTTCCTTCCAGAAGGCTCGCTTACCTTCCAGTTCCAAATCCGGAACGACCTGAGCCTGGTTCTCAACAACAGAAGGCAGCGAGCCCCATTCTCCTCGGGCAGACAGGGCAGGTGGGGAAAATGGGTGTGGGGGGATCGCATTGCCAACAGCTGCTTGCTTGGCTTCACTGGTTCTTTGTTCCAAGGAGGGTTTCATGTGGGGCTCATCGAGTTGGAACTGATCATGGTGGAAAAAAGAGAAGGAAGGAAAAACCCCAGGTCGGATCCCTAGAATTAGGATTTCTCTCTACCTATATCAGCTGGCTGACCTTTCCGGAGCCTCTCCTTTCCTTTCCGAGCCGTTTGTCCTTTCTGAACATTGACCGAATGCCTTCGGCTCCAAAATTCATTGCCAAATTTCTGTCTTGGCACAAAGGACACGGAAAGGAGCCCCTGTCCACGTCCATTCCTGGACAAGTGGGTGAGGGAATCAGTTGTGAACAGAGAGGAGGCAGCCTTCAGCCGTGACCCCTGGGGCTGACACTGACCACTGGACTTGTGGGAGCCACTATTTTCTAGGGTCTCTACTTTCCTCTCATCTTCCCAGGTCCCTCTGAATTCTCTGATTTCATCCGTGATTTTTCTCAGTTTATTCTTTAAAAGTCCTATTGCTAGGGGCAGTTAGGTAGCACAATAGATAAGGCACCAGGCTTGGAGACGGGAGGTCCTGAGTTCCAATCTGGCCTCAAATACTTCCTAGCTGGCTGACCCCAGGCAAATCACTTCACCCCCACTGCCTAGCCCTGTGCCACTTTTCTATTTTACAGTATCGTATGGGATAGAATTGAGTATGCGATTCCCAGAATGAGCGTTCAACTTATAAAAGCTAGTTTGTTCCCTTTTTGTTGGTTGAGGACTCTGGAACAGGCTTGGGAGGGAAACTCCAATGAATGGTGCCTTCCCTTGCCTCAACCGAGTTGGGCTTAGAAGCAGAGATGTTATGATTGGTGGGTCAAAGCCTGGCTGGGGGAGGGTGTTACGGGAGTGGGGAAGTGCCTCGTGTGGGAGCTTGTATATATTGCCTGTTTGCTGCCCGGTCAGCTGGCACTTCTTGGCCCTTCACTGACGTGCTCTCTTCCATGAAGGGAATAAACAGCTGCCTCTTTCCCCTCCTGCCACCATCATTCTATCCCACACAGTATGGATTCTAAGACCCCAGGTCTGGATTTTAAAAAAAGTTTTATTGATGTCTTTGGCTTTTTACACCATAGTTATATACTTTAATATATAACTCCATTGGGAGGCCTGGCCTCTTACTGTCTGTGTGACCCTGTCAGCCTCAGTTTCCTGAGATCTATAGAATGAGGACTACGACAGTCCCTGCCTCCCCAAGTTGTAGTGAGGATCAAATGGGAGAATCTGGGAAAGCTCAAAGTGCCACATACACACTGTTGGTTAGGACGTGATTGGGATGGAAGCCCCTCCCCCAATTCTCCGAACTTTAGGAAGAGTGGCTGAGTGAGGGGGGGCAGTCACTGTCTCCCCGTTTCTTCAGGGAGTTTTGTGTGGCCAGGTGAGAAGGTCTGGGACAATCACTATCCCCTGATGTTTTCTGAGTGTCCAACCTGGGTCTCAGGTGCTAGCCAGGGGGATACATGATGAGATAAATAAACCTCAGACCCTTCCGGCGCCTGTTGATTTAGTAGGATGAGAAGACCATGATGCAAGAAGACTCCTCGAGGCACTGAAAAGTGCCACAAATCACCTTGAAAATGAGTGTAGAAACTCCACCTCCCCTGGAGGGAATAGGGAGCTCCTTCCAGCCTGCTGGCATCCAGGGGTGCCCCCTTTCCCCATTAGTTTATTCTTTTCCTCACCTTTCTGGGAGGCAGGTGCTGGGTGGATCCCCCAAACCCAGGCCTGTACCCACCATGAAAGAAGAGGGCCCAGCGCCCCTCGCTTTATTTGGGGAGTGGAGGAGGGCTGAGGTTGGAGTCCAGCAGAGGTTCTTCCCTGGCAGTCTGTTAATTTGTTTTCAAGACTATTTTGAGAAAAGCTGGGGGTTGGCACTGCCAGTTTGGGGGTGCTGTGGGATTTTCCTGGGCTTGCCCATGCCAACAGGTCTTCTTGTTTTTTTGTGGGGGGAGGGCCACAAATAAAGGCTTGCCGAGGTAATTAGAAACGAGTTGTTGGCACTTTCCTTTAGGTGTCTGATAGCCGCATTCTGAGAAGGGCAGGACATTTCACCAAAGGGGGTCCCCGAAAAGTGCTTGGCCCAATCGGGCCCACGATATACAAAGGCAGCACTGGGGAAGTTCCGACAGGCGAGGTACAGCCCCCAACTCAATACATTCCAGGCTCCCCTGGCCTCTAACATCAAATACTAAGTCCTGTCTCTGTTCTCCCCACTCTGGGCCTTTGCCCTGGCTGTGCCCCATGCCTGGCATTCTCTCCCTCTTCCTCCCTGCCTCTTGCCGTCTTTCCAGCTCCTCTTAGTCTCCCGATTCAGAAAGCCTTTTCGGATGCTTCCTAACGGGAGTGCCTTCCCTCGGCGCTTTGTTTCCTCGTCAGCTCCTTGGGGGGTTCTCCCCGAGCTCGGCACGATGCTGGGTACCGGGCTGGCGCCCGAGAGACTGATCCCGGACGTTCTAAGAGGCAGCAGCGAAGGGGCAGGGTGCGTGGGGTACAGATATTCCGAGTGTCCAGGGAGGAGCCAGAAGCTGATGCCAGGGCTGATGGGAAACCATTAATGCTTCTTGAGGCATCTAGAGGGGAAGGACGAGAGGCAGCTCTGACCTCCCACCTCTATGACTCCAGCTCGAGATTCCCGGGGCTCGCCACTCCCTCTTCTGTCCGCTAGAGGGAGCGGGGGTGGGGACGAACTGGAGCCACGGGGTGGGGGGTGGAGGCCGGGTTGACTAGCCCAGCGACAAATGTCGGCGGTCCCTTTAAGACTCCTAGGCCCCGCCTCCCGCCAGCCTTTACCCCCCCCTCCCACCTTCCCGGGGCCGCCCGGTCGGTTCCAGGATTCTCTTCGGCGATGAGATCATCTTCCCTTTGCTGATTGGCCCTGGCCTGCCGTCGATCCCGGGAAGTCCCGCCTATCAGGCCTCCCCGCCCTCCTGCGTCCGTCCTTCTCCCCAGAGCGGCCGCTGATTGATCAACGCTGGCTGTCAGTCTGGCTGTGCGCAGCGTGGGGAGGCGGGAGGCGTGAAGCGCGAGGCGGAGCGCGGAGGGGGGCGGAGGGGGAGGGACGGGCGCTTCCGTGGCTCTGGCGGAGAGGAGCCGGCGGCGCGGCGGCTGCGGTGGCAGAGACGGCGGCGGGGATTAGGGCCGTGCGACCCGGGGCCATTTGGTCCTTCATCTCCGAGCCGACCCGTGCCCCGTGCCCCGCGCCCGCCGCTGCTCCTGCCCTGGGGACCGCCCGCCCCCGCACCGGACACTTGGGAGGTGCCGAGAGGAAGAGCCGGACCGGGGCCAGAGACGACTCCGCCGAGGTGAGTGCGGGATATAGAGACGCTTCGGGACCCCTGGTGGGCGGGCGCCGTCCCCCCCAATCCCCCCCCCCCCCCCCAGGAGGTGCCGCCCTTTCTCGCGGGGCGCCACTCTCGCCCTGGAGACCCTTGTGGGATGGCACCGCCCCCGGCACCTCTCATCTGCAGAAACTCCGGGCCTGAAGGAGGTCCTGCCCCCATCCTTATCCCCAAGTGGTGTCCCTAGTCTAGGGCCTCCCGGGACCTCTCCCAGTCCGAGAACCTCTTTACTCCGGTATCCTGCCCATCTGGAAACCGCTTGGTCTTGTGGTGGTGCCGCTCCCCCACCTTAACTCCAACTGGGGCCCCCCAGTCCGAGAACCTCCCACCCCACATTGGGGACGCCTTTCTTCCGTGGTGGGTGCTGCCTGCACTCCTTATTTCCAGGTGCCCCCTTCTTCAGGTGGTACTGCCCCTCCTCCCATTCCGCTAACTCCAGGTGGACTCATCCATCTCCAAGAACTGTCTCCATTACTCCCATCCCATCCTGGGGAGGTACGGCCCAGCCTGGCACTGTGCCCCACTGCAAGCGGTACCACCCACCTTGGGCCTGCCCCATCTTGAAGAGAGTCCACCCAGGCCTTTCTTCCCACCCTTGGGGTATTCCCTCCATCCTCATCTGGAAGGGGTACTCTGTATTCAGAGTCCCTGCCCACCTCCCTGAGCATGGTTCTGCCCTCCTCCTCAGATGCCACACTGGCCATCCACAGCCCCTCACCTTCTGTTACTGCCAGTCTGGGATCTCCTCCCCACCATCCCCTGGTCTCTGCTGTGCTGCTTGGCCCCACCTCTGTTTCCCAGTGCCTGTGGGTGGGGGATCCATTCCCTTCTTTGGGACAGAGTGGGCTGGGAGTCAGGATGCCTCAAGTTCAAATCTTGAATCAGAAACTGACTGGCTCTGGGACTCTGGGCAGAGCCTCTCTTAGCCTCAGTGCCCTCAGCACTAGAGATTGAGGATGATGCCAGCACCTCCTCCTCCCCAGGGTGGTTTGCCGAGCCCACCTCAAAAAGCCCTAGGAGCGCTGGTTACTGTTCTTAGCCAGATTCCCTCTGCTCATTTTGGGGGGCCTCCATGGGACTTTCTAACCCCCCCTTCCCTCCAGGAGATACTGGGCTTTGGCCTGTTTTTCCCTCATTTCTTACACTTGGCTCTTGGCATTCCCTCAGGGGCTTCCCAGCTCGTGCAGCCTAGATCACTGGGTCACTCTCCTCTTTGTCTGGTCACCCCCATCCTCCTGGGTCTCCCCACTCCAAATCATCTGCTCATCCTGGGTTTTGCAGCCAGGAGGAAGCCTAGCCCTGTCTCATGGAGGCCCAGGAAAGAAGAGGGCTCAGGCCTAGATTCCCACCTAGCTCCTGACTCACTGACCTTCCCTCAAGGAGTGAGAAGCCTTTGGGGTTTGGCTGGGTCCCCAGTTTGGCCTAGGTGAGAGCACTTCCTCTGCCATGGCTGGGATGCCCCTGGAGTCTGTTCATGAGGCTCGTCTGGTTGGCATAGCATGGATCACCCTAGCTGTTGTGCAGGTGTCTCCCAGTGTTCGTGGAGCAGCAGATGGATCTCAGAGCCACCTGGGTCAAGGGAATATGGAGAGGCAGGGGTGGGGGGATGGAAGGAGAGCCTTCAGTTACAGGGCCTGGGTCTGACCCCCCCCCCCAAGTCACTTAGACTGAGCACCTCTCAGTTTCTCATTTGTATGATGGAGGGGGGGAGGGGGAACGCGATGGTCTAAATCTCACAGCCCCAGAAGATCTGGCAAAGGTGATCTTTGTCCCTCTGAAAGTAGCTGGGAGTGAGGATGCTTTGCCCAAGTGTGTTCTCTGTATGGAGGAGAGGGGTTGGAGAACTTTTGGCTTTGGACCAAGCCTCCAGAGCCCCCATTGAAGAGCAGCTCATCTTGTTCATGGTAGAGGGACATTCGCTGCCTGGACATCCCTGCCCTGTTCGCCTTCTCATTGGCCATAGGCAGTTTTTGGTAGCGCACATGCAGGGAGGCCCTTCGGCACTCTGCCTTACAGGGTCCATACAGGATGGGGCTGAGATGTCTCCAGATGGTTGGGGTGGCAGGTCTTTTCCGCCCCCGCAGCACCTTCTTTTCAGGTCTCCTGTGGACAAAGTGATACGGCCAACTGGCCCCTGGCCCCACACTGCAGGCTGTGGGCACCAGGAAGTCAAAAGGCTCTTTAGACATCGGGTTTACTAGTGAAATGCTTTAGAGAGAAGTGCCCAGTTATCACTGTTTTTAAAACCCATGCAGGGAAAATTCTGCAGGCTCCCTTCGGTATTTATTTGAGCCCAGATAGAAAGCAGCCATGCTTTTAAAGGCTTCCAGAGGCTTCCTTGGAGTCAACAGGCATCATGAATCTCTCGTGCGTGAGGTAGTGGGCATTCTGGGCCTGGACGGTTTCATTGATTGCTAATCTGCAGTCTGGGAGCTGGGCTTTAGAATTAGAGAACTGGATTTCACCAAATTGGTTTCTGTTGTCATCTTGTAATGCATATTTTATTTTATACATTTACGGGGCGGGGGGTGTGTGTGTGATATATATACATACACTCAAGTAGATTTATGACAGCACAAGGAGGGAGAGAGCCCCAACAACTGGAAAAGTTAGAGAAGTTGAAAAAATCATTTATTTACCAGAAACAACTGTTTGTTGTCTCACAGCACAGTGCCTGGCCCCTAGTAGGTTCTTGATAGATCTTTGTTGACTGACCCTTTAGATGCCCAGACCCGTGCTACATGCTCTGGGAGAGAACAGTAATGTTCTAGATCTCTGCCTTGCCAAAGTTGGGGCTTTGTCTTCTTCCCAGACACTCTTTTATAGGTTTGTTTAAAACCCTTCCTTTCAGTCCTAGGAACAACTCTAAGACAGAAGAGCGGCAGAGGCTAGGCAAATGGGGATTAAGTGACTTGTGCAGGGCCACATGGCTAGGAAGTATGCGAGGTCACCTTTGAACCCAGGTCGTCCCTACTTCAGACCTGGCTGGCATTAGAGCTGCCCTCCCAGCAGCTTGTGAGGTCCTGTCTGCTAAGGCAAGAAGGCCTCCCATGATGTCGAGCTCTGACAGTCATTCCTCTTCTCTTGGAGCAGAGATCCAAGTTAAATGGTTAATGTTTTCATAGAGCAGAAGTGACAGGTCCTGCATTCGGAGAGAATATATGGGCGTAAGACTTGATTTGCGTTCCTGGGAGGCAATGGGTTTGTGTATTTGGTGTTCTTAGTTGTAAAATGCTGAGTTGCTTCCTGGAATTGAGTGGGGAGGTGGTAAGGGGAAGACTCGCCTCTGAAAAAGCTGTGTGAAATAGGCTCTATTTCGGGAGATCCTGAAAAGAATCTTTATGAAATTCTAAACTACTTTGATACCTCTTTGCACATGGAGGTGGCCAGTGTTAGCATGCATCAGATTTTGGCAGGTCTTATACCAATCTGGAAGGGCTTTGGTATGTAGGAGTCTACTGAGCTGTTATCTGATGAGCAGCCTAGATAATAAGTGTGGGGAAGCTCATCCCCAGGATCTTTTGGGTTATAGCAACTCAAGAAATTGTTAATTAAGGCTGGGGGCAGCTAGATGGCACAGTGGATTGAGAGCCAGGCCTAGAGATGGGAGGTCCTGGGTTCCAATGTGGCCTCAGATACTTTCCAGCTGTGTGACCCTGGGCAAGTCACTTCACCCCCATTGCCTAGTCTTTACCGCTTTTCTGTCTTAGAACCAGTACAGTGTATTGGAAAAGTCAGAGTCTGTGGATGTGACCTGTGTGGGAGAAAGGCATCTTCATACGAATAAGATCACAGATCAGAAAACTTGTAGATTGTTGGTAAAGGGCCCCAGGCACAGAAGTTGTCATATGATATATAAGATTCAGGAATGGGAATGCCCAGCTCCCAGGTTAGTGAGAAGAAAGGGGATGCTGAAGGAAGAATGCTAGGTGGCAGCTCTGGGAGCTGAAGTGCTGGGGGAGGGCCAAGGGCACCCAGGACTTGGCCACCAGTGCCCCAGACCAGGGCTAGTACATGTAGATGTGACTATGGGGAGGTGGCTGGAGGTGTAGGGAAGAGAAAATCTGGGGGTGCAATGAGGGAATAGTTGGGAACAGGCACTCCATTGCTAGGCACTGCCTCCCTGCGGGCTCTGGCGTTCTTGTGAAGGCTCAGTTTCCTCAGAGGTGAAATAGGGACAGGATGACAACTTGATTGTACTTTAAAAAAATTTTAAATTGCTGCTTTGGATTTGGATGGTCTCATTTTCTAGCATTTTCATTCCTCAATAAATGTGAAATAAAAAATTCCTTGCATAAATGGGAGTCGTCAGCGTTCTACCTGTTTCATCTAAGTTTAGAGAAGACTTTCTGGCGTGTGAGTCCCCTCTGCTTTGGGGCTTATAGTTACTTTTATTTCAGTCTTTCAACAGGCATTAAGTGCCTGCCATATGCCAGACATTGTGCTAAGTTCTGGCTTTACAAAGAAAGGCAGAAAACAGTCCCTTCTGTCAAGGGGCTAACAGCCTGATGGGGGAGACAACATGCAAACAACTGTCTAAACAAGTGCTTTATCTGGTTATGTGAGTATATGGAAACAAGAGCGAGCTCTGTAGTTGTATGTGAACGAAAGCAGTTGGAGATGATCTCGGAGAGAAGGCACTGAAATGAGGGACACCTGGGAATGGCTTCATGTGGAAGGCGGGATTTCAGGAAGACCAGGGATAGGGGGCAGCCAGTGAACATGGCTGCCCCTGGGTCATTGGCGCAGCAGCAGGGATGCCACTTGAGCACAGTGTGTGGGGGTGAATAAGAAGACCTGAAAAGTGGGAGAGGAGCAGGTTCAAAAGGCTTTGAACACCAAACCAGATGCTGTATTTGATCTTGGAGGAGCTGAAGGCCCCACTGGAGTTGATCATTGAAAGGCGACAGGGTCAGACTGAATGGAGAATGGATGTAGTGGGGAGAGATTTGTGGCTGGGAGACCAACCCCAAGGCCTTATCATGGTCTAGGCTTGACTTCTCAGAACACCTGCCCCACCACAGCCTGGGCAGCAGGTGGGTTGGAGGGGTGACCGGGAGGATGATGCCCTCAGCAGTAATGTGGGCATTAGGAAGAAGGAAGGGTTGGGGGTTCAGTTTAGGGCATGCTGAGTTTATGGTGTCCAATAGTTGGAGATTTGAGTCTGCAGATTAGGAAGAGAAGCTCACTAGATCGCAGCTCTCTCTAGATTGGAGAATCATCTCATCCTTTGAAATATTTCAGAGCTCTTTGGTTTAAGGAGTGTAGCTATTCCTTTAACACTGATCGCGACCCCTTCATAGTGAGTCATTCATAGCTAAGACGGGGTCTTGGATCCCAGACACAGTCAGTATCTTGGACCATGTTCAAAAATTGTCCATTGTGGAGGAACCTGCCTGAGGTCATGTGTGCTTCATTGCATGGCCCTCAGGCCTTCCGTCAGTTCTCTGCCAGAGTGAGGCATCAGAGCAGGGCTTCAGTGGAAGTGAAATGGGAAGAAATATTCCTCGGGCCTGCATTTCCAAATTTTTTGAGTGATCCAGGCCTGGCCTGTGCGTGTATAATTAAAAAAAAGATCATGGCCTCCAGAATGACACCTCCTGCTGAAGGTGAAAGAAGCAGCATAGTTGGGCAGACCATCAGGGTGATTTAGAAGTCTTTGTGTTAGTAATCAAGGTAATCCAGCCATTGAAATGAACTTTGCCATAGCCCTTATTTGTATCTTGTGGGTGTTCCTGAAATGGAAAACTAGGATAATGACTTCACATCTTCAGTGGCTCAATAAATACTAAATAAGGGCATACCATAATGCCCACATTTTTAGAAATTCTTGCCAGTGCTTCAGTATCTTTTTAACTGTAAGCAGGGAGAACGGTGCCAGTGTCTCTTAATGTGGTTAATATGTACGTATTTTCTCTGCCACAGAATTTGCAGGAACTTGGGCATTTGCCAACCCATCATGCTTTTGTGTTTCAAGCTACGTTTTTTTCTTGTACTTCACTCTTAAGACCCCGGCTAGATTGCTAATTATTTGCTTGTATTGTTATATGTAGGATGTATTTAAAGTATTTATTCTTCTCTGTGACTGCAAAATGTGTTTTGTTGCTGTAAGAGCTTTTGTGAAGGAACTGGAGAGTAGTGGGGTTGGACCCCCCTCCTCCCACTGTTAGAGTAAAAGAAGTAAAGGGAAAGGATGGATTGAATTCAGAAGTGACAGCCAATGATTTAAACTGCCTTAGCATGAAAGAGATAGTCTAGAGCCACTGTTTTCATGTCTAGTCTTTCCCTACCTTACTCCTCCCCAGGTACTCTGTGAGCCAGTGACTCTGGCCTACTTGCTGTTTCTTAAATAAGACAATCCGTCTCCCAGCTGTGGGCATTTGCACTGGCAGTCCCCTTGCCCCCTCCCAACCAACCTCCCCCCCAACCCTGGAATGGCACCTCCTGGCTTCCTTCAAGTTCCTGCTGACATTTCTTCTAATACAGGAAGCCTTTCCTGAATACCCTTAAGTGCTGGTGCCTTCCCTCTGTTCATTATTTCTGATGGGCACTGCAGCATCTCCTTTTCCCCATTAGACTTTGAGCCCTGGGGGAGGGTGCAGGGGCTGGTTTTTGTCTGTCTCTATCTCTTGGGCACATGATCAGTAAATGCTTGTTGGCTTCATTTGATGTAAGAAGTCAAATCTGAAAAAGCAACGAATGCCCTTTGCAGTGGGGGGCCACATTAGATGCCTTTAATACCTCCCCCCTCCACCAATGAGTGTAAATGAAGTAAGTTGGAAATCAGCTCTTCACCTTGTTTGGGTTCAAAGGCTTTATTGACCAGTACTTGGGGTCTGATCTGTGGAGCTTTAATCAGTTGGTTGTACTCTGCAATTCTTTGGATTTTTTCCCTAGGCAGTTTGTATTTTGATTTTGTTGGATTTAACCTGAAAACCAATTCTGAGGATGAACCTGGGAGAATTCGTGTTTGTGTTTATGATTTCTGAATCCTCTTCAACATTACCTTTTTTTTTTCATTAAAAATACATTTCTGCATTAGCCGTATTGCAAAAAGAAAACATACGCCTGAAAACCCCCAAGAAAAAATCGTTTAGAAAGTACACTTAAGTCTGCATTCAAACTCCAATCAGTTCTTTTTCTGGGTGGGCATAGCATTTCTCATCATGAGTCCTTTGGAGCTGGCTTGGATCATTGTATTGCTGGGAATAGTTTAAGCCAGTCCCAGTTCATCAATATTGCTGTTTCTGTGTATAATGGTTCTGTTCATTTCACATTGCCTCAGTTCAGGTAAATCCTTCCACGTCCTTCTGAAGCCTTCCTGCTTGTCATTTCTTGTAGCACAATCGTATTCTATCCCTCTCATATGCCACAACTTGTTCAGCATTCCCCAGTGGATGGACGTCCCCTCCATTTCCAATTCTTTGCCACCTCAAAAAGAGCTGCTACCAAGATTTTTGTACATTTGGGTCTTTTTCCCTTTTTAAAAAGATCTCTTTGGGATTCAGACCCAGTAATGGTATTGCTAGATCCAAGGGGTGGGGTGGGGGGAAAGCAACAGGCGCACAGGCAATTCAATACAAAGTATATGGGGCAGCTGGGTAGCTCAGTGGATGGAGAGTCAGGCCTAGAGACAGGAGGTCCTGGGTTCAAATCCGGCCTCAGCCACTTCCCAGCTGTGTGACCCTGGGCAAGTCACTTGACCCCCATTGCCCACCCTTACCACTCTTCCACCTATGAGACAATACACCGAAGTACAAGGGTTTAAAAAAACAAAACAAAACAAAACAAACAAAGTATATGCAGAACAGTTTCTAGGAGATGGCCCAAGCACTTGTGGGGGTAGTGCCAGTGGTACTGGTGGTCAGGAGAGGTTTCCTATATGTGTTGACATGAGGTGAACTTTGTTGAAGAAAGCTAGGAATTGTAAGTGTTAAAATGAATGGTTTGGCTAAATATATGAAAATTATAAATCTTTTATTTATAAAGTAGAGAAATACAAAAAGATAGAAAAGACATTAGCCTATCTAACTAAATATTGTTCCAGTGCTTGGCTCAGCCAGGACTTGTTAACCTTCAATCAGAATTAAACTATCTCCAGAAGACAGGAAGGGAAAACCAGCTATCCACTCCCCCAAGACAATGACTGGAGCTGAAGGTGACTTCTGAGGCCTATTTTCTTCTTTGAGCTGACCTTCTTGAAGCTGACTTCCTTCTTGGAGTGACTCTCTTCTTGGAGTTCACTCTCTCCTAGCCTCCATCACCAGACTCCTTCATGGCTTTTGTGGTGGTTTCTTGTCCCTGCCCCTTTTCACAAGGGCCAATCACAGCTTCCAAATCACCTTTGGAATCACACCTTTCTGAATGTGTGAACTCTTTAAGTTTCTGGCTTGTTCTCACCTAGCATCAAGTAAGGTGTGAACTTACTAAGTGGTTTTCTAGCTTCTCCCACCTAGTTCAAGCTTGTGTGCATTCAAAGTTATTTTAACTACCACTAGGCAAAGAGAACAAAGGTTTCCCTTTTCACAAGTGTGAACTCAAAGAGAACCAAGAATTCCCTTTTACAGAATTTTAAGAAGTGGAAGTAAGGAGGGATTTTATTCCAGACATGGGGGACAGTCTGGGCAAAAGCCTAGAGATAAGAGATGGAATGTTCTGTATGAGGAACAGCAAGGAGGTCATTTTGGCTGAACAGAGGGTGCTAGGGCTTTTGATAGTTCCCCCCATTTCTCCCACATAATCAGTCTCTCTCTGTCTCTGTCTATCTGTCTGTCTGTCTGTCTGTCTTTCCCCCTCCCTCCCTCTCTTTCCTCCTTTCTCTCTCCCCCTTTTTTCTTTCCTTCTCTCTCCTCTCCTCCTCCCTTCCCCCTCCTTCCTTTTTATTGTCTTTTTTTGCCGTCTTTGTGTGTGTGTGTGTGTGTGTGTGTGTGTCCCACTGGATTGCTCCGCTCTTAAGGTTAGAATGAAATGAATATCATATCTTCTTTGGGCCATCTCAGGAATGACCAAATTCTTTCTTAGTCTGTCTGAGTCTGGAAATGGAGAAGAGGGCAGCAAAGAGATGATTTGGGGGGAGGGTGTTGAAGAAGGAGGACCAAACCACTTTCTCTTTCCCCCTTGATTCCAGGAAATGGATGGGTGGGCAGCTCTTGTCCTTGTGTCCTAAGAACTTTCCCCTGATGCCTGCCGTTGTTCAGCTGGAAGACCACTATTCTAGAGGAAACTGTCCCCTAATCCATAAAATGAAAGGGTTGGATTCGACAACTTCTAAGGACCAGATCTAAAACCCTAGAAATTCATTTCGTTTTTGTTTTTGAGTTGTCGTCTTCTCTTGACATGCTCACCTTCTGGCAGTTGGGAAACTCATCTCGTCTTGGAGAAAGCAACAGATTCAGAGACAATTGCTCTAAAGTCCATGCAGATGGCCCTAGCACCTGGCTGCGCTTGTTGTGTGGGCTGGAGATCTCATGAAGCCCCTCTCTGCGCTGGCTTGTGTGTCTTAGAACTAGCTCTGGAGAGGCTTCCTTTGCTCTCTTATACTGTGTTCTCTAGAGAAGAACCTGCTACTTGCCAGGCTCGGCACAGTGAATACTCAAATGGGGGAAAGTAAAACATGCAGAATTGGATTTGAGTTTGCCCAAAGAAATCCCAACTTCCTTTTTTCTCTTCCTGCCAGGATGTTTGGGGGGGAGAAGAGAATTTCTTAAAAACAGGGGGCAGCCTTAAGGGTGAGAATGAACCGAGCTGCCTAGTGTGATGGCTGCTGTTTTTGTTTTTGTTAGCCTTTACCTTCCGCCTTGGAATCAGTACTCTGTATTCACACAGCTGGGAAGTGTCTGAGGCCAGATTTGAACCCAGGGCCTCCCATCTCTAGGCCTGGCTCACAATCCACTGAGCTATCCAGCTGCCCCCAATAGGGTCAATTATGCTGATGGTTTTCCTAATATTAAACATTCCTGGTATAAGTCCCACTTAGTCATAGTGAACGGATCCTTGGCATATTTGGCTCTGGGTGGTTTTAAGCATGGCCTCTGTGTGGTGGCCAGATCTTGAGCACTGTCTCTTGTCCTGACTAAAGACTTGGTCTTTCTGACTACTTTAGTGGTTCAGGGCTTTTCCAAGTTGACAAGTGTGTACCCTTTGAACCAGGATGTATATATCCCAAAGAGATAAAAAAAAAGGGGAAAAGACCTCCTTGTATAGAACTATTTATGGCAGCTCTTTTTGTGGTGGCAAAGAATTGGAAAGCAAGGGGATGGCCATCCTTCGGGGAACGGCTGAACAAATTGTGGCTTTGTGCTGTAAGAAACGACGCACAGGAGGATTTCAGAAAGAGCCGGGAAGACCTCCATGAACTGATGCAGAGTGAAATAAGCAGAACCAGGAGAACCCTGTTCAGCAGTATTGTGGAAAGACCCTGATTCAGGACAGTTCAGAAGAACTTAAGACAAAGAATGCTCTCCACCTCCAGAGAACGAGCTGCTGNTTTTTTTTTTTTTTTTTCCCTTCTCAGGTGGTGATGTTCCTTCTCTCCAGTTATTGGTCAGGATTCTCTGTATTCATGGAACAACTTTCTCTAATTCCTTACATTGGTTTTCTTTCTTGGAAGTCAGCTTATGGCCTTATTCCTCTGGAAAAAAAGTTTATTGATAAATGTCAGACTCAAACTCATTTGACATAATAAAAGTAATAATTAGGCGGGAAATCAGTATTTATGAAGTACCTACTGTATATCAGACCCTGTGCTAAAGACTTTACAGATAGCTCATTCGTTCCTCAGAACTATCTGGAAGGAAGGTGCTATCATCATCTTCATTCCACAGTTAAGGAAACTGAGGCAGAGAGAGGTTGAGTGACTTGCCCAGTTACACACTGCTAAGAAGTATCTGAGGCAGGATTGGAACTCAGTTTTTCCAGATTCCAGGCCACTTAACCTAATATTGCATTTTAAAGCTTATATCATTTCTTTTCATTTAAACAAAAACAAGAAAGAAAAGAAAGTGACCTCCCAGTAACCACGGAGCATAAGAAACAGAACCAAGTCTGCATTTGCCTTGGCAGAGCTACATCCCGTGTTAAGGGGCTCCGGCAGGAGGGAGCCAGCCTCGGTCCTCTGCACTTGTTCGTCAGCACTGATTCCTCATCTTAGGCTTTATGGAGCTCTTTTCTGAGATGGGGACCCGGATGTCATCCCCGACGACAGGGGAGGAAATGGGCTTCTGGAACTTTGCTCGTGGCCGCCTAGCTGGTAAATGGCAGTCTGCTCTTAAGCAGTGTCTCTGCGCTCTTGAGTCTTGAACTCTTCCTTTCCACGGTGGCTCCCATTTGGTGTCACATTTCCTTTGGGGTTCAGGACGGCTGTCCGAGGGGAGCCCTATGCATGCAGTCGGTCTAGAGAAGAGTACGAGTTATAGATTCTATTGCGCTATATCTCCTGGGGGGTTTGAAATACCTTTTTTTGTTATTTAAGGGATTTGAGGGACAAAAAATGTTGGGAACCCCTTCCTGAGTTCTCCTCTCCCAGACGGTGCTACTTATTCCCTGGGTATCCCCTTTGCTGCCTCCCCTCGGTTCCCCTCACTGAGGAGAAGGTCATTTGCCCTGGTGGCCATCGATGAACTGCAGCGTTCTGTACTTCTAGTGGGAAATAGTTTGACTTCTTGTCTTGAAAATGGCTAGATTGTCCGTAGTTCTGTCCTCCTGCCTTTCCCTGGCACACCCGCTGAAAGGGGAGCCAGGGAGATTAGGGCTGCTTCTGTCTGATAAGAGCCCAGAAACTTAAGCGGCAGCGATTGCAGTCCGGAGAGCTTAGTGAACTGCTTTCCTTGCACCTGGGAGTGTAGACCCTCCATGTCAGTGGTCACTGTCTACACACCCAACTGCCTGGGCACCAGGGCCATCAGAGAAGAGCAGCAGGAACTGTTTAGGCCCACTTGATCTTAATTTGCAAGCCTCCATGGCCCGTCTCTGAGGGCACGCCTCACTGCAAAGGGAGTGGGAGTGCCGATTCCATGCACGTTCCTCAAACCACAGCGGAGGGAAAGCCAGTGGCCACATGGGTGCGGGGGGCCAGCTGTGGGCACGGTCAGGGCAGCAGATCGAGACCCCCAGGACACGCTCTCTGCTAGTCGCCAGGAACTTCTGTGGCAGAGCAGACGGCACGAAGGCGGATGCCAGGCCCAAGCGATGGCTCTTGGTGTGCTGGCCGAACCCCTTAAGTGGGTTACCTCAGGCCAGCCATTGCTTCTCCGGAGGGCAGTTTCTTCATTTGCAGAACAGGAATAAGACATATTCTGGCTACCTCACAATGGTGGTGTTTCAAATGAAATGATTATACTGTATGTAAAAGCCCTTAGTAACCCACAAGTCACCATATCAGGGCTAATTATGTGTAGTGTTACTTTGCTCGAGAGATTTCTCTTCAACTTGGAGGGACATTTCTTTTTATTTCTTTTTCTTTTCTTTTTTGACATTTCTTTTTGTATTAAAATTTTTTTAAAATTTAAAATTAAAAAGAATTTTTTAAACCCCTGCTGTCTTAGAATCAGTACTATGTATTGGTTTGAAAGCAAAAGAGTGGGAAGGGCTAGGCAATGGGGGTAAATGACTTGCCCAGGGTCACACAGCTAAGAAGTGTCTGAGATTAGATTGGAACCCAAGACCTCCTGTCTCTAGGCCTGGCTCCCAACCCACTGAGCCACCCAGCTGCTCCCTTCGGAGGGACATTTCGAGGAGAATTGGTAGGACTGGATCCAAGATCCTCTCTTGCTCAACAGCATTTTTATCAGTGACTTTGCTGAAGATTACAGAGCATCCGTCTCAGATTTTCAGATGACACCAAGTCAGGAGGGAGACCTTGTAGGTGAAAGAATTAGGACCCAAAACGATTTTGATAAGATAGAACAATAGGCTAAATAAAGTAAAGTTCAATTCAGTTAGGGTACATATAAAATGCTTCAGTTGGGTTAAAAAAATCAGCTGCACAGAATGGGGGAGGCCTAGCTAGATCGTAGTTTGTGGGTCCGGTGGCGGACTTGGAGGCAAGAAGACCGGGGTTGAAATCCTGCCTCATTCACTTGCTAGCTCTGAT
Source organism: Gracilinanus agilis (assembly GCF_016433145.1). Taxonomy (NCBI): domain Eukaryota; kingdom Metazoa; phylum Chordata; class Mammalia; order Didelphimorphia; family Didelphidae; genus Gracilinanus; species Gracilinanus agilis. The sequence continues at coordinate 310,402,963 of NC_058134.1, forward strand.
GTCGGGCAAGCCATACATATTCTGACCTCAGTTTCTTCCTCTCTAAACGTGGGGATTGGGCTTCATGGACCTCCAGGGTTCTTTCTAGCTCTACTTCTCTGAGCTTCTCTGGCATTTTTTGGGGGGTAGATTGTAACTTCCCTTTGAATCAGCAGCAGGTTGACATGATCCCTAGAAAAGGCTGGCCAGGAGATGGACGTTTATTACTAAGAGCCCTGATGTCCAGAACCAGGGAGGGCAGACCTTAGGGTTGCATTCTGTCCGGCACCTTATGATTTTGATAAGCTGGGGCCCCTGGGTGCTTTAAAACATGGTCAGGGCAAGGATTGGGAGAAGAAAAGAATGGTCGGGGTTTCTGTCTCTCGGGTGGTATATGGGAAAGGGATCCCCCTTATTTTGTTTGGGGTCCCTAAAAGGCACAAATAGGAGCTGAAGGGGAAAATGAACTTTGGCTTCTTTTTTTTTTTTTAACATTTATTAATATTCATTTTTAACATGGTTACCTGATTCATGCTCC
>NC_058134.1:310422922-310453539 GCF_016433145.1 Gracilinanus agilis
CTTTGTCCCAGCCGGAGGCGGTGCCTTCACCCACGTGGGCGCTCAGGGAAAGTCCCAGCCACCTGGGGTCCCTCGTCTTGCAGCGCACAGGTACGGGCTCAGGGGCTGCCAGTGATTTTCTGGTTGCCCCAGTCCTGTTTACCGGCTTGTGCGGTGTGGGGGGTGGGGGAGGGGCTTCTTCCTCTCGTGTTTTAGTGTGAACTGTTTCACCCCTTTAAAGTGTGGAAATGCCCCGATTCTGCGTACCTTCAATGCTGCGCCCTGTTGTGGGGTTCCTTCGTTCCTCTGGACTCGTTTTTATTTCCCCTTGAGGGGTTCTGTGTGGTTCGGTCAGGAGAGATCGAGCAGCTGCTCCTTACTCTGCCGCCATCTTAACCGGAAGTCAATACTGACTCCATATAACCACAATTTGTTCAGCCATTCCCCAATTGAGGGACACCCCCTCATTTTCCAATATTTTGCCACCACAAAAAGCACAGCTGTAAATATTTTGGTATAAGTATTTTTCCTTATTATCTCTTTGAGGTACAAACACAGTAGTGGTATGGCTGGATCAAAGAGCAGGCGGTCTTTTAAAGCCCTTCGTGCATAGTTCCAAATTGCCCTACAGAATAGTTGAATCAAGTCACAACTCCACCAACAATGTATTAGTGATCCAATTTTACTACATCTCTGCCAACATTTATCACTTTCCTTTGCTGCTATATTGGCCAATCTGCTGTGAGTGAGGTGGTACCTCAGAGTTGTTTTGATTTGCATTTCTCTAATCAGGAGGGATTTAGAATACTTTTTCATGTGATTATTGATAGTTTTGATTTCTTCATCTGAAAACTGCCTAATTACATAGCCTTTGACCATAGAGTTACGTTTAAACAGACAATATCATTGTTTTTCAATATTTTATTTCATACCAATTACATGTAAAAACAATTTTTAACATTTGCTTTCTAAAATTTTGAGTTCCTAATTCTTTCCCTCCTCCCTGTTCCTCCCTTCTCTCTGAGATTGTAAGGTAATCAGTTGTTACATATTATACATGTGTGATCATGAAAAACATGTTTCCATATTAGTCATGTTGTAGAAGACCCATTTCAAAAAAACCACCCCTAAAGAAAAAAAAGGGAAGAATGGTCTGCTTTGATCTGTATTCAGACTCCATCAGTTCTTTCTCTGGAAATGGGGAGCATTTTTCATTCTGAGTCCTTTGGATAGTTACCAGGGCAACAACCAGTTTGTTTGGCTATTTGTATGATGGGCAGGAGGTGGCTGAGCCACATGAACTAATCCTGACCGGGGGCTGGGGCCAGGCTTGGAAGATGAGGAGCTTGTAGCACTTCCCTGGTGGCCCTGAGCTAATCTGTATATCATTCTGATGCATTTCCTTCACAATTCTCTGTGGTTTAGTTTAGGCATTTAACGTTATTCAGAGGAGTTCTTAGGCCTCTCCTGACTTTCCAAAGAGTCCACCTCACACCCCTGTCTGCCCTTCCACTCCCCCCCAAGACTGAGAGACTTTAGGGAGCCCCTGAAGGTTTTAAGTGGGGCAACATGGTCAAACCTGTATTTAGGAAAATATTGGGAGCGCTGATGGCATTCAGTGTGCCAGCATCTCTTCCCAGGTTTGAGTCTGGTGAACATTGATTAGCCAAGTCACTGATACCCAATTCCCTAAAACAGAAGAAGCAGCATTGGCTTTGGAGTCAGAGAACCTGCACACAGCCCAGCTTTGATACTGCTGTGCTCTTGGGCAAGTGACCACCCTTGTTTGGCCTCACCCGGATTAGCTGTTGCCTGGGACACCTCCTAGTTCTAGATTGAGCACCCTGGGCCTCTGATAATGATGTTAAACAGAACCGGGCCATGACAGATCCCTGGAGTATGCCTCTAGAGACTCCCCCTCTGTCCCCCATTCATCATTACTCTCCAGTGATGTAGCCATTTCAGATCTTCATTTCACTCTTCCCTAACCGGCGTCATACTGTCAGGGCTATTGGTCATGGGAGCATTTCCTGCTTTGAGTCTCATCTCTTTTTCTCCCATTAACTTCTCTCAGTCTGCTCTGTTTTGTTCCTTTTCTCTCCCTATCATTCTTGACTTTACTGTTGATTCCATTTTCTTCCAAATGAAAACATGCCATTTAGGTATTGGAGAATAAGCATTTTGGGGGGGGGGTAGGATAGAAGGTAATACCTGTGTAGTTCTCATTTGAAATAAGACCTTTTTGGGGTCTGCATTTTTTTCATAGTTTAAAAAAGTCGATAAGTGTTGGAGTGCTGAATTTCAAAGATGTCCCCCTTACTTCAGAGACCTCCCTTGCAGCAGTGAGGAGGAGGCGTCCACTGTCATCACTGCCAGTTGACCAGCACTCTGTTCTCTGTCAGAACCCCCCCCTTTCCTCTAGATTCCTGTGTACAGTGTTCACTTGTGGAACCGCCAGTACCGATCACAGCGTCTCCGTTCAGTTCTCGTTCAGCTTCCCATTAGTTTTCCAAAGAGGATGGACCCAGCGAACACCGGGAGACGCCCTCAGTGGGAGGACGGAGTCTGTCCACGGTTTCTTAATAGAGGCCGAATCTTAAATACATTTGCAGATGGAGGACACAGTTAGAGTGTTACCTTTCCCACAGAAATTTTAGCCCTTGCCCATGTCAGTCATCCTTGTCATGCAGTCATGTCCAGCTCTGTGTGATCAGTGGTACTGGAGGGGCTTGAGTTTTCTTCTCCAGGGTAGCCCCGTTTTATAGATGAGGAACAGAGGCAAATTGGGCCTTGCCTAGAGTCACACAGCTCTTTGAACTGGCGTTTTCCTGACTCCAGGCCCACTTGGTGCTTTCCCTGTTGCACCACTCAGCTGTTCTTGTTCATGTCAGGGCTTGAGCCAATAAGAGGACTGGGAAATGCTGGTCTGTCTTCTGTGTTTTTTTGGCTACCTTTGTTCAAAGAGCCTTTTCTCTTAGATGCTGAGGCTGAGTTCAGATTCAGCCTCAGACACGAGCTGGGTTAGTCACTTAACCCCATTTGTCTCAGTTTCCTTATCTGTAAAATGAGTTGGAGAAGGAAATGGCAGAGCACTCCAGGACCTTGTGACCCAAATGGGGTCTTGAAGAGTCAGACAAAAGTAGCTGATAAACAGCCACTCCTATGGAGAAGCACAGTGAGAGGGGCTGGAAGGAGCATTTGTTTATGTGGGTCCTTCGCCCAGGTCAGAAGAAGCTCTCTCTGAAGAACTTGGTGCTGTTTGTTGTGAGAGACGGGAGACGCCGGCACGGTTCATGACGCCCCTACCTCGGCCATGGTCCTGGGCTCTGCCTGCAAAGCCGAATCGCAGGCGCTCAAAAGAAACGTGCGTGCGCTGGGGGACGCCAGAGACCTCATCCCGGCGCCGACCTGCGCAGAGCCTGGCCGCTCCTGTTGGCCTAGAGGCCAGGGCGACAGAGACAGACAGACGCCCCCTGAGCATGGCTTGTCTTCTCTTAGCCTGTCGGTGTGTGTCTGTGGCGCAGGGGGCGGTCAGTGAAGGGGCTGCAGGATGTGGTTTCAGTGGATGTACCCACCCTTGGAGGCCTCTTTGAATAGATCCAACAAGAAAGTGCCAGTGCCCCGAGGTCCTGGGATTGGCCAGCCTCTCGCCTGGCCTGGCCATTTCTTCTTCCTTCTTGATCCAGTGCTAAGGGCCGAGAGACCAGAGAAAGGGCTCTGCTCTGTTGTGTGGCCTCTGCAATCCTTGCAGTATATTTGCTGTATGGGAAAGTCCACTAATCAGGTCTATTGCCTCATGGAGTTATCTTTTTAGACCTTCCCTTTCTGTCTTAGAAACAATACCATGTATTGGCTCCTCGGTGGAAGAGCGGTAAGGGCTAGGCAATGGGGGTCAAGTGACTGCCCAGGGTCACACAGCTGGGAAGTGTCTGAGGCCAGGTTCGAACCCAGGACCTCCCGTCTCTAGATCTGGCTCTCAATCCACTGAGCTACCTGCTGCTCTGCCCCTCCTAAAGGTGGCTCTTTCTCCTCCCACCCTCTGCTTATAGACCTCTCTAATACAAATCTGTCACCACATTTGTGATACCACTTCAGTGAGAAGCTCATTGGCCACAGTAACAGAAGTGGAAATGTAAAGTTTTTTGGCCTGTTGAAGTTTGTAAGGGCTAAGTGAGGGGACTGCAGTACAATAAACAAAAATCAGCATGATTTTAATTTAACAGATTTTGAAAGTTTGTAGAAAAGATCTTGGTTTAGTCTGAAAAATTTGGACTCATCTTTTATGTCCTTTATCTGACAGTGTTTGTACTCAGTTCTCTCTCTGTTTCTCCAGTATTGTCCGCCCAGAAACTTTTCTGTTTTGTGAACTGAATCATTGTCAGTGCTAGAGAGCTGTGAATCTTCTAGTGGATCTTCTGATAAAGGGATTCACTTTGTAAAGTGAATAATCCCCTCCTCCTGCCGCCCATCTGCTCACAGTCCCTTGATGGCTCTCTAGACACTCTGGTAGCAAGTCTCACCTTCTCTCATTCTCAGAGGTCTCTGTTTGGCCTCTGTCTCACTCCTCTCTGCCAGTCCTCCTTTTTCCAGCCTCATTTCCTAACATACACCCTTGCTTTCGCTAGGCCGATCTCTGTCTTCCAAATAGGCCATGCTCAGGCCTGTTTCCGTGCCTTCATTCCATGTCATTCCTGCTTTCTCTGTCAGCTGCTGCAGGAAATCTGCTGGCCTATTTCAAGGCTAAGTGATCACGGATTCTAGTCTTTTATACCGTTTGTCGTTTTTGTCTTCCTGCCTGGATTGTTTGCAGGTAGGGCTCCCCCATCACGCAGCTGTAGGTTTCCTTCAGGCCGAGAGAAGTTGATGGAGTGAGTCCAAGGTGGTGAAACATTGTTGGATAGAGAGCCGGGCCTAGAGATGAAATGTCCTGGGTTCAAATGTGGCCTCAAGACACTTTGTGGCTTGGCTCTCTAGGATGCGGCTTTTGGTTTGCTGTGGAGCTCAGCTCTAGGTGCTTGCTTAAGAAGCAGGCCTTTTGGAGGGAGAATTGTGAACCTCTAATTTTCCATTTGCTTCGATTGGTGTGGAATTGAATTTCATTTGTGAATAGGAATTTGTAAAAGTGAAATTTGGGGAATGCCATCTAAAAGTGTATATATTTCTATGGACATGGGAAATGTATCAAAACTACATTTCCCGTGATCCAACATGGTCCAACTGGTTTCCATTTCCGGGTCTTTGGGCATGGGGAGGCCTACGTCGACGCAGAGAGGGTTTATAATCTCCTGGGTTAGGAGGGAGTAGTCTCTTTGCCAGTAGGCTCTTGGCCAGCAGACTCGAGACAGTAATGGAGGCGGCAGTTTTGAATGCTTACAAGCGCGTGGTCTAATAACTTATCTATCATCATGGCTTTAATTAAATTACTAATTTATATTATTATACCAACCTTTATCATTTTTAATATTAATCATTATGGCAACCAGAAGTTTGGAAATAGAATTCTCAATTTTCTAGATAGCCTAAGAAGAAGCCATGCGGCTCTGGGACCCAGAGTCTCAGAAGCGATTTTTTTCCTTGCCCAGTCCTCTCCCGATTTTCCCCAGCCTAGAGGCTGTTTTACAGGGAAGAGAGACAATGGTTTTAATGGCTGCTGGGCTGCGAATTATTTTGCTCAATGCCCCGGGCCTGGTGGCCCTTGCTGGCACTGATGGACTGCCGGTGCCCAGCCAGTTTCGTCTTGCAGCCGATCTCCCGACTCCTGACTTGATCTCCATTCCTGCCGCGCCGAAAGCCTGCAAGCCTTCCACTCCCTGTGATCTCTGATCCTGACTTGCCATGCTGCCGCTTCCACTCCAGAACCCTGAGCTGCTTTTCCTGAGATTTCCGGGAAGGAACCCAGTCCTGACTTGCTGAGATCTCGACCTCCAGAGACTGCTTCACTTCCTGCTGCTAACAATTTGGGTATATTCCCCTTTCTCTCTACTTTCTTATAGGAGACATTCTAGCCTTCCACGTGTTTCTCTAAAGACCTAATTTAGGCAACCCCAACCCACACAGACTCTACACGTGGGTAGTTTTCCTGAGCTTTTCTCCACTAACCCCGAGCCCACGTGGACGATAGCATCTGGACCTAGGAACTAGCGTTTACCCTTAATCGGCCGAATGGGCCTATTCAGACTTGCTTGTGATTAAAAACTGAACTCAGGGGAAGAAATTTCACCCCATACCTGCTCAGAACTTTGAGCAAAGACTGATTATTAAAAAAAAAAAAAAACAACTAAAAAAACCTTTCAGAACTGAATGACTTTTAAAGAAACTGTATCTTACTGTATTTTGCCAATTACTTTTGTAAATTAATCTTGCTTATTTCGTTGATTTTCCTGTTGCACTGAATCATTTTACGCTAATGAAGTTTCTGCTTATGATGTTATTATATTTCCTAATTTACTTAAAGCTTACTGTATCAGAAACAATGCGGTTATATGTATCACCTATGAACATCTTATAGAGCACATGTCTTAAAATTTATTCTGTCTTGGTAATTGTAAAGAACCTTGAAAGTTTCCATACTTTGAATATTACCTTGTAATTTTACAAGAGATCTTTTTAACTTTTACTTTAAATCTTTAAGAATTGTTGTCTAAAAGGATAAAGCTTTTATATATTTTATTATAAGAGATATTATTGCCTTAAATGGGTAGAAGCATTTCCTACCCAGGATTTTTTAAAACAGGAAGCCAAGGAGCTCCTGTATATTCTTATCTGAGGATGATTATACCAGAAGGTTTCTTTTTTTTAAATATCAGATTTTGCTATGGAAGCAATAACAGCATTTGCCAAGGGTTACAGGTTGTAACAAGTATATGATTTTGAACATCATTATTTATTGTTTTAAAATGTGCTATTGGAAATAATGGTACTCTATTTGAATGTGCATTGTAAATCTGCTATTTTGTAAAACCCACTTTCTCTCACAGAGAATCTCATTTTGGGGTAACAAAACCCTTCTAGTTCTAAGCTATGTATATATTTTTGAATTTTAAGACATTTTTTTTAATTAGAGCAATTGATTTTTCCTTTTTCTCATCTTGTACTGGAAGTACATATATAATCAATATTTATCCTTTTTCTGATTCTACAGCAAATACCTGAGCCTATAGGACTGTGATTTAAATGCCTCTCTGATTCCAGAAGGGAATATGAAAGCCATTAATAGTGCTAAAGAAAGCACATGGTCAGAGACTTGACTGACTAAGATCTGCATAATTGCAGCAGTTCTATGCCAATACTTTAGGGCTTGGAAATTGGGGTTTGAGTCCTGGAGTCCCAGTCTTTTCTAAAACTTTAGAGGACGTGGGTCCCCTCAACTTAGATTCCTAGAAAGCACCTAAGAGTGGTTATTTATTTGGCTCATTTCCCTGAAAAGCTGATGATAAGCCAGATCAGAGAGAGACATTTTCCTTAAGCCCTGGCCCTGGATGGGTAATTGCACACTGCTGAATTCACTTTAATTAGACCTTCATTCAAAGGTCTAAGTTTATTTTCCCTACATTTTTTGCACATTTTACATTTCATTCACAAGTTAATTTTTTCTTCTTTTTTCTTGAAATTTATTCTTTTTATTTTGCCATCCTTAGCTGACCTGAGGTACCCTTTTATAGAAAAAAAGGTGTGTTTTAAGATTTACCTCACGGGGATATCTGTTAAGTTTTTTAAAATTCGATAATGTAAAAATATATGTATATTTAACTCTTTTAGGAGTAATTTCACGGGGAATTGTATGAATCTTAGAAGAAAATGTATGTTTTGTAATCTATAATGTAAAGTTTAAATTCTTTTGAGAATAATTTCAGGATAAGGATCTTGCCATCTCCCCAGAATCCAGACGACGAACTTGTTTGGTGAGGACACATGAAGATGTCTGAAAAGCCTTCACTGTACCATGAAGACCAAACTTTGAACTTTGGGGTGCAGTTGATTGAACTATGGGGAGTTGAAATTGAGTTGTATGTATTGTTTTAATTGTACACTGTTATGCCAGTGGGGGACAGCCCCAAATTGGTTTTTTGTCAATGCGGCTAATTTTAACCATTTGTTCATCTATTTCTTTTATCCCCAAATTCCTGAAAAATTTAGAAGTTGTTTATTTTTACAGGTCCAGCGAAGAAAAAAGGACTAACCTTTTTTTCTGCTGGACCTCACAGGGAATTGTAAAAGTGAAATTTGGGGAATGCCATCTAAAAGTGTATATATTTCTATGGACATGGGAAATGTATCAAAACTACATTTCCCGTGATCCAACATGGTCCAACTGGTTTCCGTTTCCGGGTCTTTGGGCTTGGGGAGGCCTACGTCGACGCAGAGAGGGTTTATAATCTCCTGGGTTAGGAGGGAGTGGCCTCTTTGCCAGTAGGCTCTTGCCAGCAGACTCGAGACAGTAATGGAGGCGGCAGTTTTGAATGCTTACAAGCGCGTGGTCTAATAACTTATCTATCAGCATGGCTTTAATTAAATTACTAATTTATATTATTATACCAGCCTTTATCATTTTTAATATTAATCAAATTCTAGATCGGGTAAGATCCAAATTCATTCTGTCTACCCCCTTGTCTTATAAGGGAGAGCTGAACTTCTATCTGTTTTGCTACAACAGTGCCCAAGTGTTTCTTGAAGCATTCTTGATCTCATCACTGGGCATCTCTTCATCCCTCCAAAGAGAGCCGCTTCTGACTTCCCCAGCGAGACCGTGCCGGGAATGGTGTCCAACGTGCTGCCCAGCTCTGATGGGCTCGGGGTTTGCTGGGTCTCAGAACCAGCACTTTGGCTGGTGCATTATAGCCCCGAGAACATAGAGGGGATTTGGCTCGAACTATTGGCACACGTCGCGTGCAAAGCTTTTTCTTTAGGAATGTGTGCATGGCAGCGGCACGAAGGTGTGTAGAAACGATGTCGGATTGGAGGCCCGAAGCCCTGAGGTTGAACTCAGACTTTGCTGCTTGCTTACTGCTCGTGTGACCTTGGGACGATAAGAACCGAACTGCTTCCTGCACAGCTTTGTTCTGTTGTAGAAGCACAGCTTCCGGGTCCGAACATGGCCGAGGGCAGAGCCAGTGTTTGCTGGCCATTCCGTTCTGTGGTTTGGGCGACCGAGGCAGGCTGTAATTCAGCCCAGTAGCCTGCCCATGCCTGTGCTAGTGTGCTGGTGGTCTGGATGTAGCCCACGGTGGGCCTTGAGGTGAATAATCATGGGGAGCATTTATGGAGCGCCTACTGTGTGTTAGTGTTGCTGCTAAGTCCCAGCTAGTGGCTGGGAATCTTGGCAGGCAGCTGGGCACCATCATCCATGACTAGTATTTCCGCTGTGAAGATTGGCTGGACCCCTTTCGGGGCTTCTTTCTCCTGCCAACCAGCCCTCACCTGCTGGGCTAAGCCAGGTTGAGGGTAACCGACAGGCCTCAAACCTGTTGGTGAATCATGGGGGTGTCTACCTCAAGCAGGTAAACATTTTCAAGTTCCTGTGCCAAAACTGCACCTTCAAGCTGCCTGTTGAGCCCCCGCCTTGCCCCAGGAGAGCGGAGGGAGGAAGCCCTCGCTGTGGGCTGCTGGACAGGGTCAGGGAAAGCAAAAAATGTTCCCGGGTCCTGGGAAGAGGAGGGATAGAGCAGCTCCCCCACCTTGCCGGCCCAGCACGCATGCCATTACTAACGCTGCCCTAGAGGAAGGGGCAAATGGGAACCGTTTGTTTCAGTTGCCACGAAGGCAGCTAAAGCAGGCACTATGGAGTGCTTAGAGCCTGCTTAGACATCAAAGACGCCGAACTCACTCATTGCATCCCAGACTGTCACTCATCATCTTGGCTTTTGTCTTGTCCCTGGACTGCAGTGACGGGAAGACAGAGTGAGGCTGACCGCTTGACACAACTCCGTCTCACTTAAATCTCATTTGAAAAAATGCTATTCTCCTCCAGAAAGAGGACTAAGAAACTTGGAGTATAAATTGAAATAGAATTTCCTTGTTTTCTTTACTTGTGTGTATGTGTGAGAGATGGCTGATATGGGAACATATTTTTGTGTGTTTTCCCGTGAATAATTGTTATCATTTGCTTGCCTTCTCAATAGGTGTGGGGGTGGAGCCAGGGAGAGGGTGAGAGTTTGGATCCCAATATAAATAAAAAATAAATTTATTGAAGAAAAAAAAAGGAGTTAGGATTCTTGCAGCTTGTTTTTAAATGCTTTGCTGACCTCTTGGGTGGTTTGGTTTATGACATCATTAGATCATATCATACTGTATGGAGCAGGCTTGTTAAAAGCAAATAGATATGGGGGCACACTAGACCATGCCTAAAAGTCCCTGTGGGGGCTGATTGACTTAGAAAACCGTGCAGTGTCAGCATCTTTGCTGTAGATCAGCGGCTCCCAAACTTTTTTGGCCTGCTGCCCCCTTTCCAGAAAAAATATGACTTAGCCCCCTGGAAATTATGAAACTATTTATTGAACTCAGAATAGAATGTAGTACAAAAAAAGTGTGGCCATCAGCGCTCCCTGGATCGCCGCAGCACCCACCAGGGGGTGGTGGCACCCACTTTGGGCATCACTGCTGTAGATAATCAGAACCCGTCCTCTCTGATTTTGGAGACAGAGAAACTAGAAAGGAGAAGACTTGTTTGGAACTGACTCTCCTTTGATTGTCTCTTTTTTCTAAACCTTTATTTCATAGACATTTTTCTAGCCTGCCTGGAGCCTCTTGAATACAAACTCTATTTCTTTATTCTAGTTGTCTGAGGATTTTAAAACTTACTTGTTAGGTTTCATCTGTGCTCATTTCTCCATTTTTCTTATTGTGTGTCTGTGGTACATTTTAACTATTTATCTGTTCAATTTAGATAATCTCTAATCTAGAAAGAATGCCGGTGCTGTTTTCTCTGGGGTCTGGTATGTTTATTTATGCAGAGTAAATATCACAGAGGTTAGTGGAATACTTGATAGCGCTTTTCAGTGTTGGGGCCACCTGAGCCATTTCATTGCTTATATGCGGGTCCTGGGGGAGTCCTAGAGTCCGGAGCATTGTCATTTGCTTCCCTGTGCTTTTTTTAAGAAACAATTTGTGTGTTTGGGTTATTTCTTTCTTTAGCTTTTCTTGGGTGAAGAGTTTTTGTTTTAATTCCTTACTATATGTGAAGCACACTGTGCAGAGTGTTTGGAGGACACAAATGGAAAGCCAGTTAGTCCCACAGTTTAATTAGAGGAGGCCATGTAGATGGGAAGATTCGGTCGAAAGACAGTAAGAAGATCGGGAGTTGTTGGGATAAAATGGCAGGTCAGACAGTGGCCAGGGACCACAGAACAACAGTAAGACCCAGTGGTGTACATGCAGTCTTAATAGAAGTCTTGTATTTGGTGGCTGTTCTTCTAAGTAGTACCGGTGGGTCCTGGGATTGGGCCGTTGGCTTGATGTTTTGGCCTGAGGCGACTTCTTTGGGGAGAGTGGGGGGTTGGGGAAGGGAGGGAGCAGTCAGCCAGGAGCAAGCTTCTAATGGCAACTGGACAATGAGGCCTGAGCAGGGGTTGGGGTAGGGAGAAGGCAAAGAAAAGCCCTCAAAGAATTCCCTGATGTTAGGGACTTTCATGGTCTTTCCATCTGTCATTCCTTGCTCTTGGAACATTATATGCTTATAGATCATACTGGATATTACATTTAGAGCTGGAAGGGACCTCAGGTTATCTAGTTTAATCCCTTCAATTTACAGATGAGGAAACTGAGGCTTAAGAGGGGTTAATTGGTTTGCTTAAGGCCACATAAGTAGTGTCAGAGTTGAGCTTTGAACTTAGAAAGTTTGGCCGAGAAAAGCCCAATTCTGTTAAGATTTGGCATACCATCTTTTTTGACTGTGTAAACTTAGAGAAGAGGAAGAAGTTCCTGTGACCTACGGATGGAGCTCTCCTTCTTTCACAGTCCTGTTTAAAAAACCCTCCAAGTATGGATTTGACATCTCTTGGTTGGAAGGAGGTCACATGATCATTGCTTGCCTTGGATCTTAAGTCATTTCTTCCTTTTGGCCATTGATAACTAAGGGGACTGCTTGATCCGGAGAGCAAATACCTTGAGAGAGATGAGCTCACAAGCTGTTTTGAGCCTAGTGATAGAGTAGTGGCTTTAAAGTAAGTGTTGATTAAACTAACATCCATTTAGCAAATGTACCAGTGCCTAGTGCCTAGAACTCAAGGCATGCAAAATAGTATTTGTATTGACTTTTATCAGTCTCTAGGACTGCAGTTTTTGTGAACACTGTGCAAAAGTTTTAAGTGTGCTTGCCTGAGTAATACGGACATTAAAGCCTTTTTTCCTTTGGCTATGAGGAAATTCTCCTGCTGGTCTTGTCTTGGCTGCTTCAGCCAAACATTATCTTTTTGTCATGATTTCGGACAAGTCCTTTTGTGATTTTTCTGCCTTTAACATCCCTCTTCGGCTTATTCATACCTTCCATCTGATAAAATTTCTCACTTATTACTCAGTGGCCTTGTCATACCAACACACAGACATACATTCAGACTCATAACGCTCCATTTTGCCTGGGATGGTAACCTTAGCCCTTCCTTCTGTAATGCTAGTCTTCACTCTCTTCTCCTTGTGAAACTTGATGGGGATATAGTCTCACTTTTAATTCAGGATGTTGTGGAATCCATCTGTTGTTCTTCTGTTTTGGGGATCCTACTTTTATTTATTTATTTTTAAGCCCTCACCTTCTGTCTTGGAGTCAATACTGTGTATTGGCTCTAAGGCAGAAGAATGGTAAGGGTAGGCAATGGAGGTTAAGTGACTTGCCCAGGGTCACACAGCTGGGAAGGGTCTGAGGCCACATTGGAACCCAGGACCTCCTTTCTCTAGGCCTGACTCTCAATCCACTGAGCCACCCAGCTGCCCCTTTTCATTTTGTTTTAACTGACTTTCACCCATTGGTTTTAGGTCTGCCTTCTGTGCTAAGAGGAAGTCTGATCTGTCTTCTACATTCCAGTTCTTCATTACATAAAGTGATCTTGTTTTCCTAAAGTAGTCTTTTATCCAGATCAAACTTTCCTAGTTTTTCTCAGCGATCCTAATGTAACAGTGTTTAGAGTCAATTCTCCATTGTGGCCATTCTCTGAACGTTCTTTACTGTAACAATTTCGCCTTCAAAATTCCAATATCTAGAACTTAATACATACTTCATATGTTCAACTAGTTTAGATTACCATAGTAACATTGCCCCAGATCTCAGTCTGAACATCCCAATAATGTTAATGCAACATGATTGTGTTCCTTTTGACTTTGCATTACATTGTTGGTTCCTATTGAATTCTTGTTCTGCTATTTAAATGAAATGAATTTTAGTCTTGAGTCTCCTGCTAGGGACAGACTGAAAAGGATTTAGATCACAGCATTAAAAATTTGAATGGATTGTGGAGATCATTCAATCCTATTCCCCAACACTGTTTTGCAGATGAAGAACTTGTGGTCTGGACAGATTGTTACTTGCCCACAGTTACATGGGAGTTAGCAGCAGAAACAAGATTGTCTACCTTCAAATTCAGTGCTTTTCTCACCATACCATGAATGTGCTTAAATTTTATCCCAGCAGGAGTCTGTTACTTGAAACAAGATTTTTAATGGAAGATTTACACTATGTAGGCCAAAAAATTCTTTGGGAAAAATAGTACCATTTTCCTGTCATAAGGAGAAGTGTATGTAGAAAGTTTTTCTTAAAGATTTAAAAAGACATTTGCCATTGATTGTTTTCTGATATTACCGTTACCATTAATGCTGCCCATGATTTCTACTCCAGAACATCATGTATTATTTTTCCATGGTTATATGATTCTTGTTGTCTCCCTCCCCTCTTCTCTCCCCCATCTCAGAGTTAACAATTTCTCTGGGTTACACATATATTATCACTCAATGTCATTCGTTTTTGTAAACAGAGTAATCTTTTAAAACCAAATCCCATATCCTAAACCCATGTAAACAAATCGTGTTTTCTTCTACATTTCTACTCCAACAGTTCTTTCTCTAGAGGTGAATAGCATTCTTTCTAATAAGCCCCTCAGAATTGTTCTGGATCGTTGCATTGCTTTTAGTAGCAAAGTCAATTAAGATGATGGTGAATCTATGTATGGGTGCCAAAGATGGCATACAGAGCTCTTTCTGTGGGCATGCACCCTGTGGCGCACCTCCCCCTAAGTTCCTTACTAGAAAAGCAGAAGAACTTGGCCAGAGCTGCTCCCTCCCCCTCTCCACCTTGCCTGATGACATTTTTTAACATCCCCCGACCCCTCTGCCCAGCAGCCCAATGGGAATTCACAGGGAGTAAGGTGGGTGGTTCACAGGGGTCAGAGCTGGAGGGGAGCAGAGCACTAGAGCTACTTACTCCCCTTCCCTTTTCTATATTCGCTGAGGACATTCCTCACTTCACCTGCCCCTCCTCCCTGTAGCCCAATGGGAGGCTTCCTCTCTCCCTGTGTGGGGTAAGGAGTGGGGCGTGGCACTCAGTCTCTGGGGGTGGGGAGGGCATGACACTTAGTCTAAGGGTGGGAGCGGGGCCTGGAACTCCATCTTTAAATGGTTTGCCATCACTGGTCTATTACATTTGATTGTCCCACAACATTTTAGTTACTGTGTATAATGTTCTCCTGGTTTTGCTTATTTCGTGCCACATTAGTTTGTGTAGGTCTTTACAGTTTGTTTTTTTTTTTAAACCCTCACCTTCCGTCTTGGAGTCAATACTGTGTATTGGTTCCAAGACAGAAGAGTGGTAAGGGCTAAGCAATGGGGGTCAAGTGACTTGCCCAGGGTCACACAGCTGGGAAGTGTCTGAGACCAGATTTGAACCCAGGACCTCCTGTCTCTAGGCCTGGATCTCAATCCACTGAGCCACCCAGCCGCCCCCTCTTTCCAGTTCTTAAAGAAATCATTCTGTTCATCATTTCTTATGGAGGAACCTAGGACAATTTAGACCCACTGAGGAAAAAGCAGCCACAAAGACATGCTTGTAAGTTTGCCTGGGATTTTCTGGTAAGGCCAGAATCTTGCAGCTACAAAGTATTGTCTTGGCTGAAACTTAGATAAGAAGAACCCTTGAAGGTTGAACCTGAACAGATAAGAAGAATCCTTGAACCCTCCCCAAATGGTCACAATAAGACTTGGAGATGTTCTTTATTTTGAAGAGCAAAGAAGCCTTTGTAATGTCATGACCAAATGACCTAGACTTTCCTTTCCCCAAGTTACTCAGAATAGATCAACTGTCACTCTTCCTCAATTTGCGTGGGTTTGTAGAGGAGCCTTAGAAATGTTTTGGGTAAAACATTTTCATAAACAATATTTTATGGGAAAGCAACAGCTCCTAAATATGATGTAATGCTTAGCACTCTACTCTTATAAAAATCTTTCTCTTTGTCACAATAAATGGAGATTATGTGTCATCTCATCTGGCCCCTCTTTGTCTGTCTGTCCGTCTGTCTGTCTGTCTGTCTGTCTGTCTCTCCACTACTTTGTCTCCCAGTATCCAAACCCTGGCATCAACAATTCCTTATAGCACAATAGTATGCCATCACCATCATATATACCACAATTTCTTTAGCCATTCCCCAATTGAGGGACATCCCCCCCGCCCAGTTTTCAATTTTTTGCCACCACAAAAAGCACAGCTATAAATATTTTTGTACAAACAGTTCTTTCCTCATTTTTTTAATCTCTCTGGGTTATAGATCTAGTAGTAGTATTGCTGGATCAAAAGGCATGTATTGTTTTAAAGCCCTTTGAGCATGATTCCAAATTGTCTTCCAGCACAGTTGGATTCATTCACAACTCCACTAGCAATGCATTAGTGTCCCAATTTTGCTGCATCCCCTCCAAAATTTATTATTTTTCTTTACTGTCATATTGGTCATTCTTCTAGGTATAAGGTGGTATCTCAGAATTGTTTTGATTTGCATTTCTCTAATCAGAAAGGATTTAGAACATTTTTTCATATGATTTTTGATGGGTTTGATTTCTTCATCTGAAAACTGCCTATTCATATCTCTTGACCATTTGTCAATTGGGGGATGACTTGATTGATTTCTTATAAATTTAACTTAGTTCTTTATATATTTGAGAAATGAGACCTTTACCAGAGAAGTTTGTTATACATTTTTCCCCCTGTTTGTTACTTCCTTTCTAATCTTGGTTGCATTGGTTTTGTTTTGTACAAAACCTTTTAATGTTTTTTATTTTTTTAAACCCTTAACTTCTGTGTATTGGCTCCTAGGTGGAAGAGTGGTAAGGGTGGGCAATGGGGGTCAAGTGACTTGCCCAGGGTCACACAGCTGGGAAGTGGCTGAGGCCGGATTTGAACCTAGGACCTCCTCTCTCTAGGCCTGACTCTCACTCCACTGAGCTACCCAGCTGCCCCAAAACCTTTTTATTTTAATATAATCAAAATTATTCATTTTACATCTTGTAATGTTCTTGGTCTTAAATTCTTTCCTTCTCCATAGATCTGACAGATATACTATTCTATGTGCACCTAATTTGCTTATAACATCACTCTTTATGTAATATTTGATCTAATTTTTGCCATATTCTTCCAATTTTCCCAACAGTTTTTGTCAAATACTGGATTCTTGTTCAAAAAGCTGGGATCTTTAGGTTTATTGAACACTAGTTTGCTGAGGTCATTTACCCCATGTCTATTCTATTGATCCATTTTTCTGCATCTATTGAGAAAATAATGTGATTTATGTTAGGTTGATTATTGATTCTATTGATTGATTTGTCTCAGTGCCAGTACCATATTGTTTTGATGATCACTGCTTTATAGTACAATTTGTATTGCTCAGCCACCATCCGTCATATTTTTTTTCATAGTTACCTTATATTCTTGATCTTTTGTTCTTCCAAAGGAATTTTTTTTCTAGTTCTATAAATAAAAATTAGCTTTTTGGTAGTTTGATAGGTATGGCACTGAATAAGTACATTAATTTAGGTAGGATTGTCATTTTTATTATGTTAACTCATTGTACCCATGAGCAATGAATGTTTTTCCCAATTGTTTAGATCTAATTTTATTTGTGTGAAAAGTGTTTTGTAGTTGTGTTCATATAATTCCTGTGTTTGTCTTGGCAGGTAAATTCGTAAATGTTTTATATTGTCTAGAGCAGTGATGGGCAGACTTTTTAAAGAGGGGGCCAAAGGAAAGGAAATGCTCATCTCTCAGTCTGTTTCTAAGGCAACTCTTTCGAAGTTTCATTGTATTGTATCCTACTCATTGTATTTGTTAGATTAGGAATAATGTTGTGCAGCCGGATAGAACATTTCAGGGGGCCTTATCTGGCCTGTGGGCCATAGTTTGCCCATCACTGGTCTAGAGTGATTTTAAATGGAGTTTCTCTTTCTAACTTTTGCTGCTGATTTCATTGGAAATATATAGAAATACTGATGATTTATGTGAGTTTATTTTTTATACTGCAACTTTGCTTAAGTTGTTAATTATTTCCATTAGCTTTTTAGTTGATTTTTCTAGGATTCTCTAATTATACCATCATATCTTCTGTAAAGAGTGATTATTTAGTTTCCTCATTGCCTACTTTAGTCCTTTCAATTTCTTTTTCTTCTTTAATTGCTACTGCTAGCATTTCTAGTACAATATTAAATAGTAATGGTGATTATGGGCGTCCTTGCTTCGCTTCTGATCTTATTGGGAAGGCTTCTAACTATCCCCTCTGCAGATGATACTTGTGGATGGTTTTAAATAAATACTACTTATAATTTTGAGGAATGACCCTTTTATTCCTCTTCTTTCTAGTATTTTTAACAGGAATGGGTGTTGTATTTTATCAAAGGCTTTTTCTGCATCTATTGAGATAATAATGTGATTTCTGTTAGGTTGATTATTGATATGATCAATTATGTGTATGGTTTTCCTAATATTAAACCAGTTTTGCATTTCTGGCATAAATCCCACCTGTTCATAGTGAATAATCCTTGTGATAACTTGCTGTAGTCTCTTTGCTAGTATTTTATTTAAGTTTTTTGCATCTATGTTCATTAAGGGGATTGGTCTATAATTGTCTTTCTTTGTTTTTGGTCTTCCTAACTTGGGAATCAGTACCATATTTGTGACATTAGAATAATTTGGTAAGACTCCTTTGTTTATTTTGTCAAATAGTTTGTAGAGTATTGGGATTGGTCGTTCTTTAAATATTTGATAGATGATAACTCTAGTCCAACTATCAATAATATGGAATTAGGTCTTGATCAGCGATACATGTAAAACCCAGTGGAATTGTGCATTGCCAAAGGATGGTCAGGGGGGCTTGAGGGAGAGGGATAGAACATGAAATATGTAACTAGGAGAAAATATTCAAAATAAAAAAAATAAAGAGATAAATATTTGATAGAATTCACTTGTGAATCAATCCATCTGACCCTTTTGTCTTATTTTTTATTTTTATTTTTTTTTTACCCTTGTACTTCGGTGTATTGTCTCATAGGTGGAAGATTGGTAAGGGTGGGCAATGGGGGTCAAGTGACTTGCCCAGGGTCACACAGCTGGGAAGTGGCTGAGGCCGGGTTTGAACCTAGGACCTCCTGTCTCTAGGCCTGACTCTCACTCCACTGAGCTACCCAGCTGCCCCCTATTTTTTTTTTCCTTAATTTTGCCTTAAGTAGTTCATGGATGGCTTGTTCTCTTTCTGAGATGGGGTAAAGTATTCTATTTCCTCTTTTGCTAACCTAGGCAATTTATATATTGGTAAATATTCATTCATTTCACCTAGATTGTCATATTTATTGTCATATAATTGGGCAAAATAGCTCCTAATAATTTCCTTATTCATTAGAGGTGAAATCACCCTTTTCATTTTTGATATTGGTAATTTGATTCTCTTTTATTTTTAATTGAAATTAACCAATACATTATTTTATTTGCTTCTTCATAGAACCATATCTTAGTTTTTTTTTATTAGTTCAATAGTTCTTTTACTTTTACTTTTATTAATTTCGCCTTTGATTTTTAGTATTTCCGATTTAATCTTTAATTTGGGATTTTTAACTTGTTCTTTTTCTAGTTTTTTTTAGTTGCATGGCTAATTTATCGATCTCCTTTTTCTCTATTTAGTTGATATAAGCACTCAGGGATATAAATTTTCCCTTGTGTACTGCTTTGTCTATATTCCATAAATTTTGATATGTTGTCTCCTCATTGTCATTCTCTTCAATGAAATCAGTGATTGTTTCTTTGATTTTTTCTTGGACTCACCATTTTTGAAGAATTTATTTAGTTTCCAATTAATTTTTAATCTGCCTCTCCATGAACCCTTATTGATTATAATTTTTATCCCATTATGATCTCAAAAAGTTGTGTTTTTTATTTCTGCTTTTCTGCATTTGTTTGTGATATTTTTATGCCCTAGTACATGGTCAGTCTTTATATATGTACCATGTGCTACTGAAAAGAATGTATATTCCTTTTTATTCCTATTCAACTTTCTCTAGATATCTATTAACTCTAATTTTTCTAAAATTTCATTTACTTTTCTTACTTCTTATTTATTTTTTGGCTCAATTTATCTAGTTCTGAAAGGGGAAGGTTGAGGTCCCTACTAGTATAGTTTTACTATTTCTTCCTTAAGCTCCTTTATTTTTTTTTTAAACCCTTAACTTCTGTGTATTGGCTCCTAGGTGGGAGAGTGGTAAGGGTGGGCAGTGGGGGTCAAGTGACTTGCCCAGGGTCACACAGCTGGGAAGTGTCTAAGGCTGGATTTGAACCTAGGACCTCCCGTCTCTAGGCCTGACTCTCAATCCACTGAGCTACCCAGCTGCCCCCCTTAAGTTCCTTTAGTTTCTTCTTTAAAAATCTGGATGCTATATCAACCCTTTGGTGAATATATGTTGAGTACTATTATTTCTTTATTATCTGTATTGCTTTTTATCAAGATGTAGTTACTTTCCTTATCTCTTTTAATCAGATCAATTTTTGCTTTAGCTTTGTCCGAGATTATGATTGCTACTCCTGTCTTCTTTGTCTCAGCTGAAGCCCAATAGATTCTGCTCTGTCCTCTTACCTTTACTTTGTGTGTGTTTACCTGCCTCAAATGTGTTTCTTGTAAACAACATATGGTAGGATTCTGTTTTTTATCTGATTCTGTTATCCACTTCCGTTTTATGGGTGAGTTCATCCCATTTATATTTGTAGTTATGATTACTGTTCATATATTCTCCCCCCCATTTTGATTTTCTCTTTTAATCCTGAATTTTCTCTTTTCACCTTTTCCCTCTCCGCCAGTGTTTTGTTTTTAATCACTACCCCCCCATGTAATTAGAATCTGTTACCCTAAAAACTATGATTCCCAGCATCCCACTCTTCTTCTCATGTTACATGCTGATGTAGGCAGGATATAAATTCTGCCTCTCACTCTCTTCTCTTCTTGTGGTGGCAGCTGTGGACAGGAGGTTTTTGAGCAGGTAAAAAAAAACAGTCAAGTAGTTTTATTTTGTTAGATAATTATCCTTTTATTCCTTTACTTCTAGTGATTATTAATAAACTTTATAAAATATAATACTTGGAATATTGAACATCAATTTAAATTCTTCATTATTTGTTTTCTGTCTCCCCTTGGCAAATTCAGTGAAGTATATATTTTTGATTTTAAAAAATTTATTATTGTTTTTCCTTG
This sequence comes from Gracilinanus agilis, assembly GCF_016433145.1. Taxonomy (NCBI): domain Eukaryota; kingdom Metazoa; phylum Chordata; class Mammalia; order Didelphimorphia; family Didelphidae; genus Gracilinanus; species Gracilinanus agilis. The sequence goes on from NC_058134.1 coordinate 310,443,589, forward strand.
TATGTGTAATAGGATACTTGAACTTTCTTTTTTCTCTTATTTTTGTACTTGAAGCACATGTTACCAGTATCTATGTTTTTTGATTTTGCACTAATATAGCTCACAATATCCTTAGCCCTAATATTATTGCATACCCCAAAGGTTTAGACTATGGAAACCTGCCATTGATTGTGTAAGGGGGAAAAAGGGGTTTTGGGGGGGGGTTCAGTATATTAAAAAATGGTTGCCAGAAGATTGAACAATTATCAATCCTCAATTAAGAGTAATCTCAAGTCAAAATTGACTTTTATGAAAGTTTATTTACAATTGAGAAGAGAAAGAGGAAATAAGAATCTAACACAGTAGGTACATTACTACGATCCTCTAATTAATCCAAGTAGATCTAATTCATCCTCAGCCGAGAGTCAGAGGGCCAGAGGCCCAGAGGTGAACTTTGCTTCATTCACAGAGTCTATTAAAGGGAAGTTCCTTAAGAGAAGTTCAGGAAGATTCAGTCTTTAAATTCACCATGTGAACTTCTAAAGAAGATATTGAAAGCAGTCTCACCAAGGTCTCAGTGTTCCAGCCAGCACTCCTCCATGGACCAGAAGAGCTAGAAGACTCCGAAGAGCTCCTTCACCAGCCACCCTCTTCACCAGAAGCTCCTCCCCAGCAGAAGACCTTTTTCTTTTAAAGGGGTCACTTATGCGTTACTTCTGTGCCTCCTCCCTAATTTGCATGTCCAATCACAATAGACACTTCTCATAGTACTGCCTAGGGGGCAGTCAGTTGATTCTGATTTGTCACCCACTCTAGCACACATGGGTTATGGACCTTCCAGAACTGAAGGTGCTCTCACCTTTGGTGATTAAATCTAAAGATGGGCAGTATAGACTTAATCTAATTATCACAATTGTTAAATGTTATGGGACTTTGTCTAGTGATTGTGTCTGATTCCAAGAGAAGGGATCACAAAAGAGCCATTATACAGTTCTGAGAAGCACAAGGTCATGGAGACCCACCAATCCCTGTGGGATTGAGGAGAATCTGCACCAAGACAGAGGACTTGTTTTGGGGGTTCGAGGAAGTGGCTGTTTGACAATGTCAGATCCAGACAAAGTATCTCAGTCTAGCTATGATGTTGGCTGCCCCTATCCCTGAGAGCAAAGGTAAAATCAGACCAGGGAATGATATTTCCCATTTGCTGCTAAAAACTTTCTTTCAAAAGTGTGGCAATTTGAGTAATTAGACCCCTGTCAGAATTTTTTGTTATAAAGATTTTTTTCCCAATTTGTTGTTTCCCTTCTGATTTTGGCTGCATTGTTTTTGTTTGTACAAAAGCTTTTTAGTTTAATATAATCAAAACCATTTATTTTACATTTTGTAATTTTCTCTAACTCTTGCTTGGTTTTAAAATCCTTCCTTTCCCAGAGATCTGACAATTATACTATTCTTTGTTCACTCAACTTATTTATAGTTTCCCTCTTTATATTCAAGTCATTCACCCATTCTGAATTTATCTTGGTATAGGGTGTGAGATGTTGATCTAAACCTCATCTTTCCCATATTGTTTTCCAATTTCCCAACAGTTTTTGTCAAATAGTGGATTCATGTCCCAAGAGTTGGGCTCTTTGGGTTTATCATACACTGTCTTGCTGATGCCACTTACCCCAAGTCTATTCCACTGATCCTCCCTTTTGTCTCTTAGCCAGTACCATATTGTTTTGATGACTGCTGCTTTATAGTATAGTTTAATATCTGGTACTGCTAGGCCCCCTTCCTTCACATTTTTTTCATTATTTCCCTTGATATTCTTGATCTTTTGTTATTCCAAATGAACTTTGTTATAGTTTTTCCTAATTCAGTAAAAAAGTTTTTTGGTAGTTTGATAGGTATGGTGCTAAATAGGTAAATTAATTTGGGTAGAATTGTCATTTTTATTATGTTAGTTCGTCCTACCCATGAGCAATCAATGTTTTTCCAATTATTTAGATCTAGTTTTATTTGTTTGGAAAGTGTTTTGTAGTTGTTTTCGTATAATTGCTGTTTGTTTTGGTAGATAGATTCCTAAGTACAAAAATATTTATAGCCGAGCTTTTTGTGGTGGCAAAAAACTGGAAAAGGAGTGTATGTCCTTCAATTGGGGAATGGCTGAACAAACTGTGGTATATGCTGGTGATGGAATACTATTGTGCTCAAAGGAATAATAAACTGGAGGAATTCCATGTGAACTGGAAGGACCTCCAGGAATTGATGCAGAGTGAAAGGAGCAGAGCCAGAAGAACATTGTACACAGAGACCAATACACTGTGGGTAAAATAGAATGTAATTGACTTCTGTACTAGCAGCAATGCAATGATCCAGGACAATTTTGAGGTATTTATGGAAAAGAACACTACCCACATTCAGAGGAAGAACTACAGGAGTAGAAACACAGAAGAAAAGCAGCTGCTTGAACACATGGGTTGAGGCAGACATGATTGGGGATTTTGATTTGAAACAACCACACCAATGCAATGTTCAACAATTTGGAAATAGGTCTGGATCAATGACACATGTTAAAAGCAGTGGAAATGAGCATCCGCCAGGGGTGAGGGGAGGGTGAGGGGTGAAGGGGAAAGTAGGAGCATGAATCATGTAACCATGTTAACTTTTCTAAAAAATGAATATTAATAAATGTTAAAAAAAAAAAAGGGAAAAAAAAGTGTGGCAATTTTCTGTAGCCCTGGCTGCTGATTGGGTAAAGTACATATTGCTGTGATGGTCCTACAAGCTTGTGAGACATAAATCACTTTATTGGGCCCTGATACCAGGACCTGTTATAGGCTTATTCTTGCCTACTCAGAATTTTTATATAGTATTTAATTTTGATTTTTTCCCCTCTTATTTGTTTTTGTTTTTGTTTTTATGCTTTTGGCTTCCTTTTAACAATTGATTCACATACCTCATAACTCAGCCATGTATCTCTGGGTGATCCATGTGTTTGTCAACACCCTCCTCAGGGGTGATTGTATAATTAATTTAAATTATAGTTTTATAAAATTTTTTCTTGTTTGAGTAATTTTAGGATAAAAAGCTTGCTTCCTCCCTGAATCTAGAAAGTGAACTGTTTAGAGAAGGCCCCATGGAGATGGCTGCAGAAACCTCACATTGCACCAAAAGATCCAGAATGAACTTTGGGTTGTAGTGAAATTGAACTGTGAGGGGTTGAATGCATTCATTTTGAATGTAACCTCTTATGCCAAAGGGGACTGTCCCCTAAATTGGCTTTTGTCAATGTGTCTAGCAATCATTGGTTTTGTTCTCTTTCTCTTTTATTTCCCTTTTATCCCCAAATTATTGTAATTCCCCCCCCCCCCTTAGCAAGTGCACTATTGTATGTACCTCTAGTTGAAGATCCTTAGAAAGGTATAAGCTAGTTATGTTTAAATGATCCTTTGGGGAGACTAGTATCCCAAAGGATCACAGGGGGGATCGTGTAATTAGAATCGGTTACCCTAAAAACTATGATTCTCAGCACCCCACTCTTAATGTGCTGACTTAGGCAGGATATAAATTCTGTATAGTTCCGCCTCTTGCACTTTTCTCTTCCTGTAGTGGCAGCTGTGGACATTGGGTTTTTGAGCATGTTAAAAAAAAAACAACTAGTCATGTGGTTTTATTTTGTTAGATAATTACCCTTTTATTCTTTTACTTCTAGTGATTATTAATAAACTTCATAAAATATAATACTTGGAGTACTGGACATTAATTTAAATCCTATACCCCTTCCCTCTCTTATATTACTCTCCTTTTCACCACCTTCCTTCTTATTCTCCTCTTATTTTTCTATAGTCTTTTTATCACCTCCCCCCCCCCCAACTTCTCCCTCCATTATAATACTCCCCTACCTACCACCTCCCTTCTTATTCCCTTCTACTTCTCTATAGGGTAAGATAGGATTCTATACTCCAATGAATCTGGCTATTCTTCCCTCTCTGAGCCAATTCCAGTGAGAGTAAGGTTTAAGTATTGCCTGTCACTGCCCTCTTCCTCTTATTTTATTAGTCTCCCTCCTGTACTCATGCCTCTTTTTGTGATATAATTTACCGTATTTTACTTCTCTTTTTTCATTTCTCTTACTACTGTCCTCTTTTTTACCCCTAGTTTTATGTTTTTTACATATCTTAGCTTACTATATAACACCCTCTGTATACTACTTCTGCCTACTATGATTATGGTAACAATTTTTAAGAATTATAGATATCATGTTTCCAAATAGGAATATAAACAATTGACCTTAATGAAGCCTTTAAATTTTTTTCTCTTTATTTACATTTTTATATTTTTGAATTTTTATTTGGACATCACATTTTTTGTTTTAAGTGTGGTCTTTTCTTCAAGAATGCTTGGAAATCTTCTATTTTGTTAAATGACCATACTTGCCCCTGAAAAAATATAGCCAGTTTTGATGAGTGATTCTTGGTTGTAAACCCAGTTCCCTTGCCTTTTGGAATATCATATTCCAAACCTTGTGGCCTTTCAGTGCCAGATCTATGTAATCCTGACTGGAGCTCCATGATAATCTGAATTTTTTCTTTCTGGCTGTTTGAAGTATTTTCTTCTTAGCCTAGGAGCTCTTGAACTTGGCTGTAACATTCCTGGGAGTTGTTATTTGGGGATTTATTGCAGGGGGTGATCTCTGGATTCTTTAAATTTCTATTTTACTCTCTTGTTCAAGAACATCAGAGCAGCAGTAGAATTGCTCGCTGGCTCTGGGAGTGGAGGAGGGAGAAGGGGAGGGAAAGAACTTGAGTCTTGTAATCATGGAAAAATATTCTAATAAATAAATTTTTTAAAAAAAGGAAAAAAGAATAGTAACTCAGCCTTGAATAATATATCAAGTTTTGAATAAAACAGTATATTTTTATAATTTAATGTAAACTAATTTATTCAAAAATATTTTAAGCACCTATGGTGTGTGGTAGCTGAAAGTTAAAATGACAGCAGAAATAATGGTTTGAGTTTCAAAAAAAAGTTAGGGCAGTTTTCTTGATGTCTAGGCTTTTTTTTGGGTCATGATTTTCAGGTAGTTCAATAATTCTTAAATTGTCTCTCGGATCTATTTTCTAGGTCAGTTGTTTTTCCAATGAAATATTTCATATTTTTCTATTTTTTCATTCTTTTAATTTTGTTTTATTGTTTCTTGATATCTCATGAAGTCATTAGCTTCTCTTTGTCCAATTCTAATTTTTAAAGACTGAATTTCTTTCATGACTGTTTCATCTTCCTTTTCTATTTGGTCCATTCTTCTTTTCATGTCACTCTTTTCTTCATTGGATTTTTGTGCCTCTTTTTTCCAGTTGACCAATTTTGCTTTTTTTTTTTTTTTTTTTTTTAAATCCTTACCTTCCATCTTGGAGTCAATACTGTATATTGGCTCCAAGGCAGAAGAGTGGTAAGGGCTAGGCAATGGGGTTTAAGTGACTTGCCCAGGGTCACACAGCTGGGCAGTGTTTGAGGCCAGATTTCAATCTAGGACCTCCCATCTCTAGGTCTAGCTCTCAATCCACTGAGCTACCCAGCTGCTCCCACCAATTTTGCTTTTTAAGCTTTTGTTTTCTTTTTCCCATTTTTCTTCAACCTGTCTTATTTGATTTTTGAACTCCTTTTTTTTTTCCCAAGAGTGTGAGCTTAATTTCCAGGTTTTTTTTGAGGTTTTGCTTGTAGTTCCTTGTATCCCATTCTTTGTTGGTTCTGCTCTCTGCTTTTTTTACCTGTAGAAGTTTTCAATAATTGCCTTCTTTTTCTGTTGTTTACTCATTTTCTCAGCCTTTTGTTTTTATTTACTTCTTTTTTTTTTCTTTTTTTCCCCTCAGGCTTTTGTTTTCATTCATTTATTTGTTTATTCATTTTTTTGTTTATTTGTGTGTATGGACAGTTCTCTCTTCTCTGCTGGTTTACTGGATTGGGCTATTTGATCCAATCTGCTCTTGGACTAAGTCTTCAATGTAGCCATCCTCTGAGGCCTGAAGGTGTCCAGCCAGATGGACCCCTGGTCCTCCCTGCCAGCTGTTGTCAGAGCTTGGGACTTTTGAAGGGGTAGGTCTGAGGTTGTCCTCTGCCGGTGCAGCCCCCATCCTGGGATCCCAAAGTCAGCCTAAGCCTAATCGCAGAACCCGGAGAGCTTGGGGATGTGGGGTTGGTCAGTCAGTACTCCTCGGTGTATAGTCCAGTCTCTAGTTCCCCATTTCTCCTATGGAAATGGATTCTTTTTTCCTACCTTTCAAGTTGTGTTCAATGAGCGAGGCTTGTGACTCTGTCTTGTTGTTGGGTTTGGGTTCCTGTCTTTTTGAAGTGCTTGTTAAAGATTGGTATGGAAGGTTAGTCAGAGAGGTTTTGGCTTTTGCCGCTACTGAACTGCCATCTTGACTTTGCCCCCTCATTCTTTCTTTTCTTGTTGCCATTCCCCTTTCTTTGAGAAGATAACCAGTTTGATATGGATTATACATGTGCAGTCATGCAAAACATGTTTCCATATCAGTCATGTTGAGAAAGAAAATACAGACCAAAAAGTCAAACCACACAAAAAATAAAGTTAAGAAAAACTGCTTTGATCTGCATTCAAGATTCCATTTTCCTTCTGGTAATGTTCTTTATCTCTTGTTTTTCCATAAATTCTCCTCTTATCCATAGGTAAGATTCTCCATGCTCCTCTAATTTGCCTTCATGTCTAAATCAGGCACTCATTTTGATCTTTTCTTAGCATATGGTGTAAAGTGTTTGCCTATACCTAGTTTCTGACAAACTGCTTTCTAGTTTTCCAAACAATTTTTGACAAATAGTGAATTCTTGTCCTAAAATCTTGGCTCTTTGGGTTATCAAACACCAGATTAGTATGGTCATTTACTGTTGTGTATTGTGTACCTAATCCACTTCATTGGCCCACTACTATTTCTTAGCCACTACTATATTATTTTCATGATTTACAGTTTACAATATAATTTGGTACTGCTAAGCTACTTTCCTTCATATTTTGTTCCTTTGATTCCCTTGATATTTATGGCCTTTTAAATTTCGATGAATTTTAAAATTATTTTTTCTAGCTCTATAACTTTTTGTTAGTTTGATTGGTATGACACAAAATAAGTAAAATAATTTTCTAGAATTATGATTTTTATTATATTGGCTTGGCTTACCCATAAGCAATTGACATTTTCCAGTTTAGATTTTTATTTTTGCGAAAAGTGTTTTGAAATTGTGTTCATATTGTTCCTTGGTTTGTCTTGGCAGATAAACTCCCAGGTATTTTATATTGTCCACAGTTTTTTATTTTTATTAAAAAAAAAAAACAACACCAAAAAACCTCTTACCTTCTGTTTTAGAATGGATACTAAGTATTGGTTCTAAGACAGAAGATTGGTAAAAGCTAGACAATTGGTGTTAGGTGACTTGCCCAGGGCTACACAGCTAGGAAGTATCTGCAGTTACATTTGAACCCAGGTCCTCTTGACTCCAGGCTTAGCTTTCTATCCACTGATGGAATTTCTCTTCCTATTTTTGCTCTTGGACTTCACTGATAATCTGTAGAAATGCTGATGATTTATGTGTACTTATTTTATATTCTATAACTTTGATAAAGTTGTTAATTATTTCAACTAGTATTTTTAGTTGATTCTCTTAAGTATGCCATCATATTAGCTACAAAGAGTGATAGTTTTGCTTTCTTATGGACTATTCCAATTTCTTTAATTTCTTTTTTTCACTAATTTCTATAGGTAACATTTTTAGTACATTATTGAATAATAGTAGTGATAATGGGCATTGTGTGATCTTTTAAAAAATTATTAAATTTTATTTTTTAAACCTTTACCTTCCATCTTAGAATCAATACTGTGTATTATTGAGTGGTAAGAACTAGGCAATAAGGGGTAAGTGACTTGCCCAGGGTCACACACTCCCAATTTTATTGAGGCTTCCAACTTATTTCCATTACAAATAATGGTTTTAGATAGCTAGTAAGTATCATTTTAAGGAAAGCTTCATTTATTTCTATGCATTCCAGTGTTTTCAATAGGAATGAGTATTTTGTCAAAGGCCTTTTTTGTTTCTATTGAGGTAATCATCTGATTTTTGCTGTTTTTGTTATTGATGTGGTCAGTTAAAGTAATAATTTTCCTAATATTGAGTTAGCACTGAATTCTTGTATAAGTCCTACTTGGTCATCATGGTATGTGATCTTTGTGAGATAACTGCTAGTATTTTGTTTAACATTTTTGCCTCAGTATTAAGGAAATTGGTCTATAGTTGTTTTTTCTCTCCCACAGTTTTTGCTCTTTCTGGTTTAGGTTTCAGCCTCATAAAAGGAATTCGGTAGAACTCTTTCTTTGCCTATTTTTCTAAATAATTATTGGAATTAATTGTTTTTTAAATGTTCGGTAGAATTCAACTATGAATCCATCTGGCCAATTATGAATCCATCTGGGGGTGGGGATTTTTTTCTCAGGAAGCTCATTTGATGTTTTTTTCAATTTATTTTCCTAAGATAGGGTTGAGTATTTTGTCTCCTCTTCCATTAGTCTGGGCAATGTATAGTTTTGTAAATATTCTTCCATTTCACTTAGATTGTCAGATTTATTAGTATACAATTGGCCAAAGTAGTTCCTTATAGTTGCTTTAATTTACTTTTCATTCGTAGTAAATTCACTCTTAGTTTTTGAAACCAGTTATTTACTTTTCCTCTTTCTTTTTTTAATTAAATTTAAACATTTATTAATCTTCATTTTTAACATGGTTACATGATTCATGCTCCTACTTTCCCCTTCACCCCCTGCACTCCCCCCACCCATGGCTGACACACATTTCCACTGGTTTTATCATGTGTCCTTGATCAAGACCTATTTCCAAATTGTTGGTAGTTGCATTGGTGTGGTAGTTTCCAGTCCACATCCTCAATTATGTCCACCCCAGCCCATGCGTTCAAGCAGCTGTTTTTCTTATATGTTTCCTCTCCTACAGTCCTTCCTCTGGATGTGGGTAGCATCTTTTCCATAAATCCCTCAGAGCTGTCCTGGGTCATTGCACTGTGCTAGTACAGAGGTCCATTACATTCTATTTTACCACAGTGTATCAGTCTCTGTGTACAGTGTTCTTCTGGCTCTGCTCCTATCGCTCTGCATCAGTTCCTGGAGGTCTCTCCAGTTCACATGGAATTCCTCCAGTTTATTATTCCTTTGAGCACAATAGTATTCCATCACCAGCATATACCACAGTTTGTTCAGCCATTCCCCAATTGAAGGACATACCCTCCTTTTCCAGTTTGTTGCCACCACAAAAAGCGCAGCTATAAATATTTTCGTACAAGTCTGTTTATCTATGATCTCTTTGGGGTACAAACCCAGCAATGGTATGGCTGGATCAAAGGGCAGGCATTCTTTTATAGCCCTTTGAGCATAGTTCCAAAATTGCCATCCAGAATGGTTGGATCAGTTCACAACTCCACCAGCAATGCATTAATGTCCCAATTTTGCCACATCCCCTCCAGCATTCTTTCATTTTAGCCAATCTGCTAGGTGTGAGGTGATACCTCAGAGTTGTTTTGATTTGCATTTCTCTAATTATTAGAGATTTAGAGCACTTTCTCATGTGCTTATTGATACTTTTGATTTCTTTACCTGAAAATTGCCTATTCATGTCTCTTGCCCATTTATCAATTGGGGAATGGCTTGATTTTTTATACAATTGCTTTAACTCCTTGTATATTTGAGTAATTAGACCCCTATCAGAGTTTTTCGTTATAAAGATTTTTTCCCAATTTGTTGTTTCCCTTCTGATTTTGACTACATTGTTTTTGTTTGTACAAAAGCTTTTTAGCTTAATATAATCAAAACCATTTAATTTACATTTTGTAATTTTCTCTAACTCTTGCTTGGTTTTAAAATCTTTCCTTTCCCAGAGATCTGACAGGTATACTATTTTGTGTTCACTTAACTT
>NC_058134.1:310458533-310580862 GCF_016433145.1 Gracilinanus agilis
CCCCTCCCCTCTTCTTTCTCCTCCTTGCAGTATTTTCTCTTTGATCTAGGAGTTCTGGAATCTGGCTATGATATTCTTGGGATTTTTCACTTTGGGATCTCTTTCAGGAAATTATTGGTGGATTCTTTCAATTTTTATTTAACCCTCTGGCAGTTTTCCTTAATAATTTCTTGGAATTTAATGTCTAGGCTTTTTCTTTTATCATGGCTTTCAGGTAGTCCAATAACCTTTTAATTCTCTCTCCTGTATCTGTTTTCCAGGTCAGTTGTTTTTCTGATGAAATACTTCACATTTTCTTCTCTCTCTCTCTTTTTCTTTTATTATTTTGACCTTGTTTTATTGTTTCTTGAAGTCATTAGCTTCCAGTTGCCCAATTCTAATTTTTTAAAAAATTCTTTTCTTCAGACAGCATTTATAACTCATTTTCCATTTGACCAATTCTGCTTTTTAAGGAGTTCTTCTATAGTGAATTATTGTACCTCTTTTGCTCTTTGGCCAGCTCTGTTTTTTAAGGTGTTATTTCCTTCATTATTTTTTTGGTGCCTCCTTAACCAATCTGTTGATTCTATTTCATAATTATCTTATATCACTCTCATTTTTTTCCCCAAATTTTCCTGTCCCTCTTGTATTGATTTTAAAAATCCTTTTTTGAGTTCTTCCAGGAATTCTTTTGGGCCTGTGATCAATTCACATTTTTCCTTTGAAGCTTTGCATGTTGCTCTTTTTACTTTGTTGTCTTCTCATTAGTATCTTAATCTTTTCATCTTTCTGTGGTTAGTTTCTTCTTTTGTTGTCTGCTCATTTTCACAATTTTTTTTTTAGTTTTATCTTTATGTCAAATTTGTATTTTACTCCTAGGGTAGGGGGGGCATTGTCTCAAGTTTCAAAACTTTCTTACTGCTGTTTTCAGAGCTATGTCGTGGGGTCTATAGGTTTTTTGACTGTTCCAGTGTGATATATTCCAAGCAGAGATGTGGTCATTGCTCTTTTGACCTGTACTCTGGTCTGTGAACAAACATAAACACTCTTCTCTGCCCTGGAACTCTGATACCTTAGGGCCCTGTACTTCTGCTGCCATAAGCAATAGTGGGCTAGTTCTCCTCCTACCTCTGGGATTGCCATCTGAAAGTATTCTCTGGTGGTAAAGAATTGTAAAGGGAGGGGATACCTATCAGCTGGGAATAGCTGAACAAGTTGTGGTATATGATTATGATGGAATACTACTATGCTATAAGAAATGATGATTAGGAAGAGTTTGGAAAAACTTGGAAAGTCTTATATGAACTGATGTAGAGTGAAGTGAGCTGACCAAGGAGTATTTTGTACACTGTAACAGCCATATTATATGATGAACAACTGTGAAGCACTTAGCTATTCTTAGCAACAGAATGATCCAAGATAATGTCAAAGAACTCATGATGAAAAATGCCATCTACCTCCAGAGAAAAAACTGATGGAGTCTGAATCCACACCAAAGCATACTATATTTCACTTTCTTTCTTCATTTTTTTTTTTGCATTTTCTTCCACAAAAGGACTAATTTTGGATACCATACCTTTACCAAAGAAATTTAACACAAAGATTTTTTTTGTTTGACCAATGATCTTCATGTTCAAATCCAATGACTCTTTCTTGTACTCCATATACCTCACTGCAGCAGTTCTATTTCTCTATGGACTTCTGTGACATCTTTACTCTCTTTTGTGACCAATTTGTCTAGCTCTTCCTTCTCAGTGTCCTTGTTAGATCATCCATTCCTGACTAAGGGTGTGCCATGAAACTTCTGGCCTGAGCTTTTTTTTTCTTCTCTGTGTACTTTTTAAAGGTGACCTCATCAACTCCTATGGCTCCCCCATGGATTTAGCTAGCACTAGTTTCACTTCTCAACTTTAGGCTTGCATCACCAAAGTGCTTCTTGAACTTTTCAAATTAGATCTCTTTTGAGCATTTCAATACCTGTTTAACTCAGAATTCATCTTTTTCCCCAAAACTTTTTCTATTCCCCCTTTCTATTAGGATTACCACCTTCCTTTCATTCTTCAAGTTCATGACCTTGACATTATTCTTCATTCCTTTTTATTCCTCACCCCATATATTAAATCAATGATAAAATTTTGTTTTTGTCTCCGTAATATCTCTCAGATCTCTCATCTTTTCTTTGCTCTTATGGCTAGCATCTTAGTTCAGGTCTTCATCTTTTGCCCAAACTACTACAATAGCCTTCTAATTTCTCTGTCTCAAGCCTCCCTTCTCTAATCACTCCCTTACTCAGCTGCCAAAGTAATAGTTTAAATTTTTTCCCCCCTTATTTTATTGGTATATTTTGTTATTTTAATATCTTCATTTCCAGATGATTCATTTAGTCCTGTCCAATAAGCCAGCCTTTGTAATAAAAAATATAAAAAGATAGAAGATCAACAAATAAGGAGCAACTAGGAAGCACTTTGGATAGAGAGCCAGGCCTGGAGTCAGGAGGATCTGGGTTGAAATCTAGTTGCAGATGCTTCTAGTTCCGTGACTGTGCAAGGAACCCAATCCCAGTTGCCTAGCTTTTGCTGGTCTATCTTAGAAGTGATTCTAAGACTGAAGGTAAGGTGTCAAAAACAGAAAAAAGAACAGTAAACAGTTGAGCAAAAACTAAACAAATAATTTGATTCTTGTAGAATATGCAAAGATTCCTCCCTATTGGTGTCCTTCTGTGCAGGGAAAGGAGGGAAATGCATTTTTAAGTTATGTTGTTATCTCTCCAGCTTTGTAAACTCTTGTGAATCCCTGTTTTTTCTCTTTTGTCATTTCTTCCTGTGTGGTAATAATATTCTGTTGCATTCAGACAGCACAGCTGCCTCTTGAGTTCTCAGTTTCATCTCTCTTTCGGGGTCAGGAAGTTAGTTTGTGCTTGCAGCTGCCCCCCACTCTTCCCCCTTCCCTCACTCTGCCTAGCCCCAGCTCCCCTCCCATCGTGGTGGTGTAAGGGGCAAAAAGGGGGTTTTTATTGGGTTAATATTAAAAGATTGGTTGCCAGGGAACTGAACAATTATCAGTCCCCAATTAAAGAATAACTTCAAGTCAAAATGACTTTTATGGAAGTTTATTTACAAATGAGGAAAGAAGAAATAAGGAAATGAGAGAGAGGATAAGATAGGATAAGTAATCTAACACACTAGGTAATTTGCTCTGATCCCCTAGTTCAATCCAGGTAGATCTAATTAACCCTCAGCCGAGGGAAATCCAGCCTTGGGATCAAGTCAGAGGCCAGAAGGGCCTCAGAGGCAAATGAAGCAAAAGCTTCAGCCACAGAGTCTCTATTAAAAAGGAAGTTCCTCAAGAGAAGTTCAGGAAGATTCAGTCTTTACACTCACCACGTGGAATTCCACTTAACCCTGAGAGTGTTTGTGGCATTCACAATTTCCCTCGTCTGCCTTCCTCAGTGCTTCTTGGGGCAAGCAGAAGGTTCTGTAGAACCAGAAGCAATTCTGTATCTCTTCCAGAAACTACCACCTTGGAAGGGGTTGTTGAAGTTTGAATTTGAACTTCGAAGCCTGCTTTGTCCTCCTCTTCCAGGGGCAAACTGAGCTTGTCCAGAGATGAAATTTGGGTTCCGGGACTCCAAGAAGGCGGGATAGCCAGAAGGTTTTTGAGATGTAGTTTGGTTAGCCTTGTTGGTTTTTTAACAGGCAGCTCATTCTTCATACTGTCATAGGCAGTGAGAGTTCATCATGGATGTAAACTTACTATAATGTTGAGGGAATTTCTATACTGGTATTGATGGAAAGTGGTGCACTCTGCAGTGGTGCAGGGCTGGAGTTGAGAAGACTTACCTAGCCTCAGACACTTAATAGCTGTGTCAAGGGAACCTGGGCAAGTGATTTATCCTGTTTGCCTCAGTTTCCTTATCTGTAAAATGAGCTGAGGACAGCAATGGCAAGCCACTCCAGTATCTTTGTATAATTTCCTGTAGGATGATGTCCAACCTTTTTCTTTTGTCGTGATGTTCCGGTAGACCAATAATTCTTAAATTGTCTCTTTGAGATCTGTTTTCCAGGTCTGTGGTTGTGTCAATGAGGTGTTTCATATTTTCCTCAGATTTTTCATTTTTAAAATTTTGTTTTCTATATTCTTGCTGCTTTGTGAAGTCATTTGGTTCTAGTTGTTGAATTCTACTTTTTAAATTTAAATTTTTAAAGACTGAATTTCATCCCTGGCTTTTTGGTCATCCTCCTTCTAGTCTGATTTTCTTTGTAGGTCATCTTTCACCTTCTTTGCTTTGTTTTTCAGCTGGTTAATTTGGGCTTTTAAGACATTATTTTCTTGTTTTAGATCATGTATTTCCTTTTCCCAATTGTCTTCAGCCTCTCTTGATTGTTTTTTGAGTTCTTGAGTTAATTGAATTTTAAGTTCTTCCAAAATCTGTGTCCATTTCACTGAAGTTTCTGTGTTCCTTTATCTTCTTCTGATCAATTTGCTTTTTGTTCAATTTCTGGATAGAAGCTGTTGATTGTGGTTTCTTTTTTCTTTTTCTGTTATTTACTCATATTTTTTCCTTCTTTCTCCCCTGTAATTGGCTATAATCTTGGTCCTCTGATCTTTTTTTTTTTTTTTTTTTTTGTTAATTGTGGGTTTGGGTTATTCAGTCCTGGGAGGGCTTCTTTGTTTTGTTGATTAATTAGGTTAGTGGGATCTGAGGCCAGATTTTCCCCAGCTGGTGGTAGAAACTAGAGAAGTGAATTTGGCTATTTTCATTGTAGTCTGTGGGTAGGAGTGTTGGAGCTTCCCTGCCTTTTGAAGACTTCTTGTCTGCTGTATTGATAGGATTAAGCCAGGTGGGGTTGATCTGCACAGCTCCAAGGGCCCTGAGGTAAAAATCTCCAGAGAAAGTGGGGAGCAGCTCAAGATGGAGCTTATATTCACCCTTTCTGGGTTTCTCCCCCAGAAGCCTCCCTATTATCTGTGACCAGAGCCTTGAGTTTGGCACAGCTGTGCCAACGAGGCACTCCCTCAGACTAGCACCCCAGCCCCCCCAGAGATTCCAAGATCTTCTGGAGACTCAGCACATTAGTTGGAGGAGGGGATCTGGGATCTTCATCCTTTCTTTCCCCTCCCACCAGACAGTTCCAAGAATTCAGGCTTTTTTTCTCTTTTTTTTTTTTTCCACTTAACCTTTTAAGTTGGATTCAGCTGGAGGATCCCCCAGCTCTGTTCTGTTTTCAGATTTGGTTTTCTGTTTCCTCAGAGCCCTTTGTCCTTGATTGGTGGTGAAGGGCTTTACAGAGGTCTGGACCCTTGCTGCTTCTACACCGCCATCTTCCCAGAATTCTCCACTCTAATATCTTTGCCAAGAAGAATTAGACGTGACTGAACACCACCACCATGGATAGAAAAGTACATTGTAAGATCCTCAAGAGTAGAATCTCCTAACCAAACTTTATTTCTCTTAATCATCTAGCCAGCTCTATTCCTGAGAGCCTAACAAAGATGCATATAGAATGAATGGCTGTGGAAAATGGAAATTATTTTAGCTGCATCTTTCTTGTTTATTTTATCAGAAAGTTAAGAAAGTCCTCCTGATCCCTGGTTTTAACAGTTATAGGTTATGCTGAGTTAGATAAGATTCCCTGTAGTTTACATTTTATTTACGGGGTGTGATGATACTTCACAGATTTTCTGTTACCTTCAGCCAAGAAATGAAAAAATGTTTTTCAATCTTAAGACCTGGGTGAATTGGAAAAAGGAGTTGTTTCTTTAACTTTGAATCTGATATGGTATTTCTGTGTCCTAAAATATTTAATAGAAGTGAGGAGAAAGTGGGAATAAAGGGCAAATATAAAAGTATGTCAGAGTTGTGTCAAAAAGCCTTTAGCTTAGTGAGCTCTAAAGCTTATGAGGAGTACAAAAAAGACAAAAAGAAGGATTTTTTTTGGACCTATATTTGGTGCAAGAAGATAATCAGGAAGGGGAAAGGAACCTTGTTTGGAGTGATTATGAATTTGTAGCTGAAAAATGACTGCATGAAGGCACATTTGCTAAGGATACACATAGAAGACAGTCCCAACTCTAGATAGAGGGGACAACACACATGAAAGTTTTTACTACAAGTTGAGTGGAAAGAACCCATGTTCCCTGCAGTACAGTGCCAAAGCCTGTTCTTAGATATCATTGCCACTGATGCTGGACTATTGGCCAGAGTCAGGGACTTGGGGGAGAAGAACTCTTCTTTCTGGGTCTTCTGGAGCTGGAGAAGGCAGCTGTATCTTCCCAGCTAAGAAACACTACTATTCACAAGGCTCTTCTGGTCAGGCAGGCCATGAGGATCCCAGTGAAAGTGATGGACAAGGTGATTTGACGTGGCTGATGCCACCTCCTGTTTTGCCTCCTGGTGCCCTGCTACCTGTCCCTTTCTTCACAAGAGCCCCAGAAAAAGCATTTTCCTAGTACCTCTGTGGATAAAGCATGGAGGCTACACACTGAAAATCCAGTCGGTTACTTCTTTCAGGGGCCTTACTACATCTCTAAGGAAGATAGCACAAATCGGGGTTCAGTCAAGATGGAGAGATCCAGTGAGGCTTAGAGTGAGTGGCACAGTGGAGGGGGGGATGCACCTTCTGCAGGGTCAAAGTTGATAAAACTATGTCTATTTCTGATGCAAGTCCAGTTCATAGTGATAAGAATGCTGATGCTGAAGAGTTTTTTTCTGGCCCTTCAGGTCTTTGGGCTACTGAATGAGGGGGGGGGTGGTTACAGCCTGTGCACAGACAGTTGCCTGGGTCAAGTCTCCACAAGGGTTAATTCTTTGGGCAATGGCTGTAGGTGTAGACTTCAAGCCAGGTTGGTGGTCTGGGGTGGGATTGTTCCCAGGACTTCCTTTTTGTTGGCGGTAGATTGGATGGTGAGTGTCTCGGCTGAAGCTGCTCGCCTGGATACTGCCCAGCTAGTGCAGAGCTAGAAGCCATTTGTATGGAGTTGCTTTTCTGGGGATCTTCGGGTGCTTCTATTGGGATCTGAGGAGAGATAGTGGGGTTTGGCCAACCTGGGGCTTATGGTATTTCTTACCTCTCCCTCATCGCTACTTTTACTAGGCTTTTAGTGCTCTAGTAGCAGATTGGGGAGTAGGGGTGGGGAATATCATCAAATAGGGGCAGAAGGAGCTTGAACTTTACTTAGAAGCCAGCAGGAAGGGACCACCAAAGGGTTTTGAGCAGAGGAACAACATTCCTGGACCTGTTGTTGTCTGGTAGTATTGTAAAGGATGGGCTGGAAAAAGGAGACAGTGGAGGCAGGAAATAACCTCTTATACAGAACCTGCTCTATAACCAGAGACTCATCTGAGTGGCCTGGGGGGGGGGGGGGGTCATCGGACACAAAGAATGAAACAGATTGGAAGCACGGCTTGTTAGCTCACAGTACTCCAAAAAATACTGAAGTCGCCACTTTATTATAAAGGAAATTAAAGATCCCCTTCCCCCAAAAGCCCAAGAAAGTTTCCCACAGTTACAGAGAGCAGGATTTTTACTATAGTCAAAACAAAAGCCTTAGAAGCCTCCAGGCATAGACAAAAAACCTATGCTAAACTATCAACTACATGTGTTATCTTTAAGTGGAGGCTGGGACATCTCTGCTAGGCTGGAAAGCCCCGGCAGTTTCTCAGCCTTGATGGTATTAAACAGTTTTTTGAGCCTCATTATTTTACTTTAATTCTGGGCAAAATGCCCTGCCAAGGGTTCAACCTTGGCTGTACCTGCCATCTGTGTTCTCGGTCAAAGGGGAACAGAGTTAGCCCCCCTCCTGCTGGAGTGCTGAGAGCCCAAAGCTTTTTCAATAAGACTATAATGCATTTTGAAGGAAGGTGAGAATTATGAAAGGAATCAAAAGAGGAATCTCAGATTTTTATCTTAGATATCCCACTCCGATTTCTCGACCTGATAGGGAGAAAGCAATACACGGCTCTGCCGGTCTGTAGTGATCTTTTGAGGGGGTCCAGATAAAAATATCTACTTAAGATTCTAATTTCTCTTAATAGTTCCCTACATATTCCCCTTCTCTTCAAAATAACATGATTTATTAATAGACAGGAAAACTTTAAATAATGAAAGAAGTTAAAATTGGTTATAATCATCAGTTATAGTTGGATCTGATATGAATTACAGATCAAATTGCTTGTTTATGGCTCTCTACAACCTCTCTCTTTAAAAAAATTTATTTATTCGTTTTTATTTGATTTTTAAATTTTTTTCCATGATTATGTAATTCTTGTTGTTTCCTCCCTCTCTCCTGGAGTTGACAAGCGATTCCGCTGCGTTATATAGATAGTATCACTCAATACCTATTTCCATGTTATTCATTTTTATAATAGAATTGGCTTTTTAAAAACCAAAACCCCATGCCCAGTACCCATATAAACAAGTGATAAATCGTGTTTTCTTCTGTATTCCTACTCTCCACAGTTCTTTCTCTCAATGTGGATTTTCTCCCAAGTCCCTCAGATTTGTCCTGGATCATTGTATGGTTGTTAGTAGCAAAGTCAGTTACATTTGATCATCCCACAACGTTTCAGTTAGTATATAATGTTCTCCTTATTTCACTCTGCATCAGTTTGTGTTGGTCTTTCCAGTTCTTATAGAAATCAAGCAGTTCATCATTTTTTATAACACAGTAGTATTCTATTACCTTCATATCCCATAATTTGTTCAGCCATTCCCCAATCAAGGGACACCCCCTCATTTTCCAATTTTTTGCCACCACAAAAAGCACCTTTCCCATTTAAAAAAATCTCTTTGAGGTACAAACCTTGTAGTGGTATTGTTGCATCAAAGGGTATACATTCTTTTAAAACTCTTTGGGCATAGTTCCAAATTGCCTTTCAGAATGGTTGGATCAGTTTCACAACTCCACCAGCAATGCATTAGGGTCCCAATTTTGCTGTATCCCCTCCAACATTTATTATTTTCCTTTACTGTCATATTGGCCAGTCTGCTAGGTGTAAGGTGGTATCTTAGAGTTGTTTTGATTTGCATTTCTCTAATCAGGAGGGATTTAGAACATTTCTTCATATTGTAAAAATTAATTGATAGTTCTCATTTCTTTATCTGAAAACTGCCTATTCATATCACTTGACCATTTGTCAATTGGGAAATGACTTGATTTCTTACAAATTTAACTTAGCTTTTTACATATTTGAGAAATGAGATCTCTACCAGAGAAATTTGTTATACTTTTTCCCCCAGTTTGTTGCTTCTCTTCTAATTTTGGTTGCATTGGTTTTGTTTGTACAGAGTCTTTTAAATGTAAAATTAATCAAAATTATTCATTTTATATCTTGTAATGTTCTCTCCCTTGCTTGGTCTTAAATTCTTCCCTTCCCCATAGATCTGACAGTAACCTCCGTTTTATGATGGTGGTAGAATCAATACAGCTGAATTCTTAATCTATAAGATTATAAATAAGAGGTGAAGGGGACTGTGGGAATGATAGAACCTGTAAGTAAGTAAAAAGAGCCGAGGCAGAAGGGCCGGCTAGGCAGGTGGGCGCTTGTGGTGCAGGCTAGCCCAGTCTAAGGGCTTCACTTGCAGCCAGCTTTGTAATTGAAGGTGAACAGAGTAATTCATGCCTTTGCTTATTGTTCTGTCCTAGAACACGAGGTACCAGGGTGACCCTATCATGCTGCTGGTGGGATTGGTCCCTGCTAAAGTTGCCCATGTATTTATTTGAAGCTGGAGGAGAAATGGAGGAAGTGAGGCCGACTTCTGGAGGTGCTGCTGGCTTCTGATCTACCAGAATCACGACATACACCCCAGAGCCTTGCCCGAGCGGTTTTCTTACTGTGTCTGTTTCTCAGTTCTCTTTCAGAATAGGAATTATTTTTTAAAGGGAAGAAGACGTGGGACTGCCAGGACTTTAATACTGTCCAGGCTTCTGAGTATTCATTGACAGCTCGGTCTCTTTGCAGGGTGTAGTTGGAAGGGAGTTCCCCTTGGGAAACCTAACGATGTGGTGCCTCTGGCAGTGGAAAGTAGGGCTCTTCTTCAAATGGTCCATTGTCAGAGGAATAATTAAACTGGTTCATTGCAAACAAAGCCTTACCTTCAAGTGTCCACCCCCTCCCCCATTGGCTGCCTGTCTTCATCCCTGTTTGAGCTTGTCTTGACAGGTTCCTCATTCCAAACTCTGGGTACCCAAAACCCCTCCTTTTTGCTCATGGTATTCCTGGTGAGCAGAGACTGCCCTGGCCAGGATGTCTGGTAGCTTTTTCGTCCTGTCCCCTCACCCATGTTTGTTCTTTTCCACCTCCAAATGGGTGGGCCGTTAGCCCAGCAGGAGCCCTCTGATTCTCTGCAGATCTTTCATGGCAGTTTTGGCCTACTCTGTGCCATGTTCTGTAGAAAAGGGATCTGTTGAGGCTCTCGTCAAGCTTCCCCCACAGCCAAAAAATGGAATGTTTAGGAGCCAGGAAAGAAAAATCGTGGCATAGAATAAAAACATGTTGAAAGAGAAATTCCTGCCATTCTCTACTGTTCAATCTCTCCTTGTCTAGTGGTTGCTTTGCTTTTCCCCAGACTCAGGCCTGGAGGACTCCCTCTATCTTCCCCCACTGCACCTATGGACATGTTGCTGTTAAAGAGTTGTGGTGAATTGGGTACGGGGTCTGGGCCCTCTACCTTCTCTCACTTACAAACAAAACTTCTTCGAGCCTTCTCTTTTCTCTTACTCACCCCCAACTTTATTGAGAAAATGGGGATCGTTTAATATGAGCTCCTTCAACTCTAAAGCCTGTGACATCACCTCCCCTCCTTTCCCAGTTTCCCTAGCCTCTGACAAAGGAGAGGCTCTTCTTGCTGAGGTCAAATCCTACTTTCTGTCTTCCCAAGCAGAACACAACCTCAAAAGTCTCCTTTCTCTCTCTGGCTACTGATATCTTCCCTTCAGCTTTCAAACAAGTCCAAATTTCCCATTCAAAAATTCATCCTTGGACTTGTAAAAGGGGAGAAGGGGAAGATGATGGTCAGACTGGATATCAAAGTTTGGTCTCCAGGGAGCGATGACTCGATTCCAAATAAGAGGCCCAAGTCAGGATGACTTTTATGGTGATTTATTTCCAATTAGGAAGGTTGAAGGTGGGAAAATGAGAGAGAGAAACTCTGGCCTGGACTGGAGGCTTGAACCAGGGAGGCTCAGTGGCCCCAGCAGAGGGGACACAGAGGTGAATTAAACAAGGCTTCTAGCCACGAGGCCTCCTCTAAGAAGACAGGTAAGAGAGGCCTCCCTGAGGCTGGAGCCTTCAGAAACATCAGGGGAGGAGAAGGAGGGTCAACCTGACTTACCCACGTGACAATTCAAAGGGAAGCCGTCTGAGGGCTCCCCTGAGCTCCTTCCACACCAAGTTCAAAGTGCCAAAAGCCCCTCACAGGAAGTTACCATCATATTTAAAAGGCAGCAGCTTTTGTCACTTCCTCCATCCACCTCCAGTTTCATGTGGACAAATGGCAGCCTTAACCCTATTTTGGAGTGCCCAGGGGGCAGCCACTTGGTTTTGATTTGCCACTTATTATCACATGTGGGTCACAGACCTCCCCCTCCCCACTTAATTCTTTTCTTCCCCCAAGTTTCTTTAATTTTTATTTTGAATATTTTCCCAGTTACGTATTTCATGTTCTTTCCCTCTCCCCCAAACCCTCCTAGCCCCTCTTAGCCGATGCACAATTCCACTGGGTTTTACACGTATCATTGATTAAGACCTAATTCCATATTATTGATAGTTGGACTAGAGTTATCATTTAGCGTCTACATCCCCAATAATATCCTCATCAGTCCATGTGTTCAAGTAGTTGTTTTTCTTCTGTGTTTCTCCTCCCACAGTTCTTCCTCTGAATGTGCCTAGTTTTCTTTCTCATAAGTCCCTCAGCCTTGCTCTGGATCCTTGCATTGCTGCTAGTAGAGAAATCCGTTATGTTTGATTGTACTGCAGTGTATCAGTCTCTGTGAACAATGTTCTTCTGGCTCTGCTCCTTTCACTGCTTCAGTTCCTAGAAGTCTTTCCAGTTCACATGGAATTCCTCCAGTTAATTCCTTTGAGAACAATAGTATTCCATCACCAACAGATGCCACAATGTGTTCAGCCATTCCCCAAAGGACATTCCTTCATTTTCCAATTTTTTGCCACCACAAAGAGCGTGGCTATAAGTATTTTTGTACAAGTCTTTTTCCTTATTATCTCTTTGCCTCCCCATTTAA
Organism: Gracilinanus agilis; assembly: GCF_016433145.1. Taxonomy (NCBI): domain Eukaryota; kingdom Metazoa; phylum Chordata; class Mammalia; order Didelphimorphia; family Didelphidae; genus Gracilinanus; species Gracilinanus agilis. The sequence goes on from NC_058134.1 coordinate 310,470,756, forward strand.
TTCTAAGTTGAGTGGGGTGACATTATTCCTGGTGGCTAAAGTCTAAAGAATGAATGAGGATGACCTAATTCCATTTACACAGACTCTTGGACATCCTTCTTGAATGTTGTCCTTTTATAGTGAATCTCTCCTTCCTTTCTTAGTCACTCATTGTATCTATTTTTCCGTTTACTCACTCCTCAACCTTATAGAATCTAGTTTTTGACATCATCACTCAATTGAAATGGCTTTCTCCAAAATTACTTCTGATCCTTTATTTGTAGAATCTCATCTTTTTTTTTTCCTCAGGCCTCTTCCTTTTTGACCTTCCAGCTTCATTTGGCATCACTGACCAGCCTTTCCTCTAGGATATTCTCTTACTCTCTCCTATCTAGGTTTTCTCCTCCCCTCTTTTCTAGTTAATAAACATTTACATCATTTTCTCTCTGTCTCCCCTTTCTCCTCCTGTTGAAAATAAAACATCAAAACTCTTGTAAGAAACATGCATAGTTAAGCAAAACAAATTCCCACAATGACCTTGTAAAAATACCTGCCTCTTGTATCCGTCTTCTCTTTGATTAGTAGCAGTCTTTTGGAATTGTGGTTGGTCATTACACGGATCAGAAATTTTTTTTAACCCTTTCTATCTGTCTTTGAGTCAATACCAAGTATTGTTTCCAAGGCAGAAGAGGGGGAGGGGTAAGGGCTAGACAATTGGAGTTAAATGACTTGCCTAGAGTCATCCAACTATGTCTTCAGCCAGATTTGAACCCGGGAATCTCCTGTCTCCAGGCCACCCAGCTGCCTCAGTTTTTAAGTCTTTCCAGTCAAGTTAACAAACATTTATTAAGCCCCTATTTATGTGCCAGGAGTGGGCCCACAACAAAGCCCCTGCTTTCAGAGAGCTTGTATCTAATAGAAGCGTGCAAACGGTCAGACACCAATGGGACACATGCTGAGTAATTTGGAGCTAGTCTCTGGAGGGAGATTGGGAAGAAGGTGGGATTTTAGCTGAGAATAGAAGGCAGCTAGGATGCAGAGAAGGAGAGAGAGAGAGAGAGAGAGAGAGAGAGAGAGAGAGAGAGAGAGAGAGAGAGAGAGAGAGAGAGAGAGAGAGCGAGCGCGCGCTTTAAGCATGACCAATGGAATCAGGCAAGGAAGAACAGTGAATTGCAGTATATGTGGAGGGGGATAAGGCATGAGAGGCTGGAAAGGTAGGAAGGGTCCAAGTCCTAGTGGGCTTCAAAAGCCAAAACAAGAATTTTCTATCAGGTTCTACAGGGGATAAGGAGCCACTGGAGTTGGTTGAATGGGGGAAAAGAGTGGCATAATCAGATCTGTACTTTAGGAAAATCCTCTTGATAGCTAAGTAGAGGGTAGGTTAGAGTGAGAAACTCATGAGCAGTGATTTGGGCCTGCTGCACCAAGGTGGCAGCAGTATTAGTGGAAGAAAGGCGGTCTATTTGGAAGCAGCCTCAAAGGTCAAGTCGATAGCCCTTGGTAACAGATTGGTTGGGATGGGGGATGAGAGAGAGTGAGGAGTCAGTGAGATCATTTTTAGATCAAAATGCCCAGTAGATGGCTGGAGATGGCAAGATTGAAGAATTGGAGAGAAGTCTGAGAAGGCATAGAGATGATAATTGAATCCATGGGATTCAAATAGTAGAGAGAAAGAGAAAAAAGAAGTTCCAGGGCAGATGCTTGGGGTGGGGGACGACATCCTTGATAAAGGGACTAAATGATAAAGACCCATCAAAGGAGACAAGAGGAGAATGGTCAGATAAGTAGGAGGAAAACCAGGAGAGAATATTGTCATGAAAACCTAGAGAGAAGAGGATGATCAGTGGTATCAGATCTAAAGAGATCAAGAAGGATGAGGAACTTCAAAGTGTGCTTATTGTTGCAATGTTGTCTAGAGCAGTGATGGGCAACCTTTTGAGCTTGGTGTATCAAAATTCACTAAAAAACCTAGCATCACTCGGGTGATGTGTCACTGAGAAAAAAATATCATAACTCGGCATGTGGCTTCGTGCTTCTTTGTATGTGGCCACATGTGGCTGTGTGTCAGCATGCGTGTCAGCACAGGTTTGCCATCGGGGTCTAGAACCTTCTGATTCCTTTCACTTCTCAGTTCAGTCAAGTCTTTTTTTTTTTTTTTTTTTTTTGTCATTTCTTATTGGTCAATGCTGTTCCATTATATTCATATTCAATAATTTGATCTGGTGGTCCTTCCTCTCTTGGCAAGGCTTTCAGGGCATAACTGCCAGCTTATCCAAGTAGTAGGAGCACTCTTATTTCTGTTCCCATGAGACATTTCTGATATGGGATCTGGGCAGCCGGGAAACTTCTGGGAAGGGGAAGGAGAAGGCAGTAGGTAAGGATGCCATTTTCCCCATCCATTCCTCCTTCCTATACTTAGGGCTGTTTAGAGAGGAGCTGAGGAAAAAGGGGCCGAGGGGGCTCCCAGAAAGTCTTCCTTCTCTTCTACTTGAACTAACTTGTAATAATTTATTTCTAAAAAGAGCTCTTACCAAACAGATCATGTAGTCCAGCCTCATTTTAATGAATGAGGAAAGTGAGACTTCAGTGTGTAGCTCAGGGGTAGAGTGGTAAGAAGTGGCAAAGCAGAAGTTTGAATCCAGGTTTTCCAAATAGAGAGAGGGGAGGGGGAGGAGGAAGAGGAGGGTGATGTTGTGCTAGCTCCCGCACACTGATGGGGGACCCAGGTGTTCTGTGACTCCTCTCTCCTGCCACTAGGGTGCTTGGGATCCAAGTCCCCTAAATAGTTGACTTCATACAATCTGTAGAGTTTAAAAAAATGTATCATAATTGAGAGCCATTTCTCAACCTGCTGGCTAGGTCTGGACCCAACTTCTTGTCTTCTGTATCCTTTGGATCTTCTTGCCATGACTCCATCAATAACCCAAGGGCACCAAAATATCAAGCCCATGGCCTGAGAAGCATCAGACACCTGAACTTTGTTTTTCATTTAATTTCTAGGTTGCCCACACAAAAGCCAAAGTGGATTTCTCCAGTGTGGTGTGCCTGCCCCCTTCCGTCGTTGCTGTCAATGGGCTGGACGGAGGAGGGGCCGGCGACAACGATGACGAGCCGGTCCTGGTGGCCCTGGCTGCGGCACCGAGCCCCCAGAGTGAGGCTGTTGCCAATGAGTTTCAGGAACTTTCCCTGCAGCCTGAGCTGACCCTAAACCTCCATCCTGGCAGGAATCCCAACCTGCCTCCACTCAGCGAGCGGAAGAATGGTGAGTAGAAAGACGGGTTAGCTATCTCTTGTTGGAATTTGCTCAGTCCAGCCTTCATGTTATAGGAGCACAGATTTGGAGATGGGAGGAGCAACAATTGAAAGATGGGAGGACCTTAGCTGACCCCTGAGGGCCATAGGATTTAGAGACCGAAGGAGTTTGGGCTTAGTGCAAGGGGCCTGAACCCTTTTTTTCTTGGGTCGTGAACCCCCATGACTGTGTGGTGACACCTGTGAATATTCTTTCTCAGTATAAAGATTGAAAAAAAATTCTTAATTGAAGGAAATGCTGAATTTCAGTTAGAAATTATTGAAAAAATATATATATTTTCCCCATCTAAGCTCATGGACTTCTTGAAATCTGTCTGTGGGTCTCATAGTGGTCTGAGGACCCTTGATGAAGAATCTTCGACTTAGCGATTAGAGGATTATTGGGTTTATTTTTTTCCTTCAGATTTAAAAAAATGAGCTTAATGAGGCTGTTTGTTTTTAACATCATGTCTGTTCCCAGATGTAGCCCCACTCTGCACTGAGCCTTTGCTTGTAGCAAAGATGGAAGAGAAGCAGCAGATCATCAGCTGTATTTGGTAGCATTGCACCCTTGTAGACCCCCACTTCCCTACTTCCAAGAGGAAGCCGGCTTCATTTTTATCTCTTCTTGGCCATTATGATCCCAGAGCATTCAGGTGCTCTTTATTGTCCTTCCTTCTCTTTGCTCCAGTCATGTAGAGAGATTGCTTTCTTGGCTCTGCATCTTGCCATCTAAATCCTACCACACTTTTCCGAATTCTGATCCTCTTGAGCAGCGGCATAATATTCTATTTCTTTCATGTCCTCCATTATTTTTTAAAATTATATGAAAGTGGCCCTATGCAAAGTAGAGAATTGCACATGGCACAGTCTTCTACCCACAGCTTGACTTTTGAAAAAGGATGTTAGACTGAATGTGATAGTTCGAGCCTTCTGTCCCTTTTTCTCATTTTTTTCATTTCTCTTGTTTAATAATCATAAAAAGGGTCACTTTGACTATTCTGTTACAGCTGGAGCTTTTCTTTCTTCCTTTGACCTCCTTGAGTTATATTCCTAACGATAAAATGTAGAGGTCAAAGAGAGTGGCTGCTTAGACACTTACTTTGCATAATTCTGAGGTTTGCTTCCCAGAATGGTGGCATCATTTCACAGCACCTATAGCTGCTATCATGTCAGTTATTCTCATCTCTGGTTCCCAATTTGGTGGGTGTGTGATATAACCTCAGAGTTGTTTCAATTTGTGTTTCTGCTTTTATTGTTGATTTGGAGCAGTCTTTTCACACAGTTAAGAACTGTTTATTCCTTAACATCGGGGCTATCCATTGGAAAATGACTTTTGGCCTGTATGTTTGTGTTAGTTCCCTGTATATCTTCTCTCTCTCTCTCTCTCTCTCTCTCTCTCTCTCTCTCTCTCTCTCTCTCTCTCTCTCCCCATATATATATATATAAAATCTAAAATCTCAGGCTTTTTCAGAGATATTTGATGCAAATATCTCCCCTCCCCCCAAATCAGTTATTTCCCTTTTGAAAAAAAAAATCATTGCTTTTGGTTTACATGGTTGGCATGAAAGCTGTTCAATTTTGTGGAATTAAAATCATTTGTTTTTCTCTTTGGTCATCTTACCTTCTCTTGCAGGATTTAGAGACGTAAGCGATCTTAGCAAGTGTTCTCAGCATATCCAGAGAGCTAGAAGGGATGCTGGAGATTTTCAGATCCTCAGGATTCAGAGTTTGACTCTACCCACTCCAAGCCCTTATTTTCACAGATGAGGAAGATGATGACTTAAATGATTGGCTTCAGATTAATCAGATAGTAAGTAGGTCCTGTGGCTCCAAATTCAGTGCACATTTAGTAAAGGTTCACACATCATTTCATCATAATTACTTACATTTATTTAGTTAAGTCACAGCTTTCACCACTATCCACATGCATATGATCAGCCCAGTGTTTATTAGCACCAGTGGCGTTCCAGGCATTGTTCTGAGTGCTTGAATACTAAGCCAGGGAAAAGAAAATCTGAGCTGTCAAGTCCAGTGGGGGACACAACACACAAACAAGATGAGAGAAGATAAACGTGCGATAGTCTCATAAGGAAGGAGCCATTAACTGTATGAGCGCTGGGAAAGAGGGCTTTTTAGTCAGAAGGGGACTGAAAAGAAGCAGAGATGAAGAAGAAGAGAATTCTAGGCCTGGAGGACAGCCAAAGAAAATATTTAAGAATTGAGAAATGGAGTATCTCTCCATCAGGGAGCAGCAAAGAGTCCAGGGTCACTGGATCACAGAGTGTATGGAAGGGAATAAAATAGAAGACTGGAAAAGTAAGACAGGCTCAGGATATGAAGGACTTAAGAGCCCAAATGACAATTTTATGTTTGATCTTATAGGTCATGGGGAGCCACTGGCGTTTACAACTAAGGGACTAACGTGGACAGGCCTGCATTTTGGGAAGCTCACTTTGACAGCTGAGTGGAAGATGGACTGGAGTAGGGAGAAATTTGTGGCAGGGGGAGATCAGTCACCCAGAGGCTATTTCAATAGTTAAGATTGTATCTGGGTGATAGCAGTCTCCGAGGAGAGAAGGGGTGGTGTGTGAGAGATGCTACAAAGGCAAAATTGACAGGCCTTAGAAACATATTGGATAGCTGGCTCAGATTTCAAACTATTACAAAGTGGAAATATGAAAATTATGAGATACAGCGGTGGACCAGTGGAATGGATTAGGTACACAGCATGCAGTAGTAAATGGCCATTGCAACATACTGTATTTGATAAACCCCAAGATCCTAGTTTTGGGGACAAAAACTCATTTTTTAACAAAAATTGCTGAGAAAACTAGAAAGCAATTTGACAAAAACTTAAGTAGAGAACAATATCTCACACCATATACCAAGATAAGGTCAAAATGGGTATCTGATTTAGGTATAAAGGGTGATATCATAAACAAATTAGAAGAGCATGAAAAATTTTACCTGTCAGATCTATGGATTAGGGAAGGATTTATAACCAAATGAGATAGAGAGGATTCCAAGAAGTAAAATGGACAATCGTGAATTAAAAAGGTTTTGCACAAATAAAACTAATGCAGCCAAGATTAGAAAGAAAGCAGGAAACTGGAAAATTTTTTTTTTTTTTTAGTGTCAGGTTTCTTTGATAAAAGCCTCATTTCTCAAATATATAGAGAAGAGAGTTAAATTTATGAAAATACTAGTCATTCTCCAATTGACAAATAGTCAAAGGACATGAACTATAACCATCTGAAAAAAATGCTCTTAATCACTTTTGCTTAGAGAAATGCACATTAAAACAACTCGACAGTAGCTCCTTATACCTTATCAGATTGACTAATATGACCAAAAAGGAAAATGACAAATATTGGAGGGAGTGTGGAAAGGTGGGAATACTAATGCACTACTGGTAGAGTTGTGAATTGATCTAATCATTCTGGAGAGCAATTTGGAATTTTGCCCAGAGAACTATAAAACTGTGTATCCCCTTTGACTCAGCAATACTAGATCTGTATCCCAAAGAGATCCAAGAAAAGAGAAAGGACCCATATATACAAAAATATTTATAATGATTCTTTCTGTGGTGGTGAAGAATTGAAAATTGAGGAATGGCTTTAATTTAAACCATCCTTTGTTCGATAGCCAAATTGATATTTTTAAAAGATTGCTCTAACCAACAATTTTCAGTGGCTTTCTGTTGATAAAGTACCAAATTCTCAGCCTAGCATTTAAAGCCCCTCACAAACTGGTTTCCATTGATTTTCCTCATACTTTCATATTGAGTCTCTTCACCTGTTTTCCATTCTAGTCAGTCTTCTAGCTGCTCTGGATACATGTGATGTTTCTTCTTTCTCAGAACCTCATTTTGCTACTCACTCCTCCTTTTACTCCATTTCCTCTTTCTTCCTTAAAAGCCCAGCTCATATGGTGCTTCCTACACTTTTTTTGTTTTTTAAGTCCTCCCCTTCCATCTTAAAATCAATACTGTATATTGGTTCTAAGGCAGAAGAGCCATAAGGGCTGGGCAGTGGGGGGATAAGACATTCATTTATTTGTGTGCATGTAGTACCTTCCCATAGACTCAAAGCTCATTAAGGGCAGGGACTTTTTGTTTTTGGTGCCAGGGCCTAGCAGAGTGCTGTATCGATATCTTGTACTTCATGAATGTTTGCTCTGTTGAATTGACTTGAATCCTGGCAAACTACATTGAGTGCCAGGTAAACAGATGACACCCAGCTATTCTGGTTTGGTTCAGTTGGTGTGCGCTCCAGGGCCTCGGTAGCAGTGAAACAACAGAGGACAGGCAGAGAAAAGATCTAACTTTTAGATGTACTAGGATGAAGTTTGATGCTAGAAGCAACCAAGCAAGCCTGCTGATTAAATGGAGAATTTTAGCTTTGGGGGCTGAATGGGGGTGAGTATTGATGGTGTGGGAAGTGTTCATCAGGACCCCACCACCTGATAGTTATCAGTGGGCCAGACCAGCTATAATCATCCTCCCCCCCCCCCCAAGACCTATGAGGGGATAAACTCTTAAATTAGTAAAGTTAGAGAGTCAGGCCTAGAGACAGGAGGTCCTGGGTTCAAACCCGGCCTCAGCCACTTCCCAGCTGTGTGACCCTGGGCAAGTCACTTGACCCCCATTGCCCACCCTTACCAATCTTCCACCTATGAGACAATACACTGAAGTACAAGGGTTTAAAAAAATAAAGTATAAAAAAAATTAGTAAAGTTATGATGGGGATGTTGAAGGAAGGTACTGGAGTTCAGGTGTGACCCTGGTGGGTTGGATCCAACCCTCAGTGCCAGAAATACTGAGACAAGGCTCCCCACTCCTCAGTTCTAGACGCTTTGCCCTTCAAGATGGTGTTTGATATCAGTCTTCCCCTGAGCTACAAGATCGGTCTTCTTCCCCTCAAAGTGACAGCCCCAAGCTACCACTAATAAACTACTAAAGATTTATTTTAAGGATAAGGGAATTCAGGATAACAGGGTGAGGGTTATTTATGGATTTTGAGGAAGGAGGGAACTGGGATAACTTCTCTATCAACTATGAACCCCACAACAAGAGAGCAGTTCTGGTGTCTTCTGTAGCTTGGACTCAGAAACTGACTTCTCCTCTCCTCACAATATGCTATCCTTAACACTAGCTAACAACTGGGGAATAACTGCAAGGAAGGGATATAAAATGGATCAAGAAAGGGTCCCCCCCAAGTGCCCGCTCCCACCGGAGTCTGGACACTAAGGCCAGTTATGGAGCACAACTCTTTCAGTATTTTCTTCATTGGCAGTGGAGTCAGTAGAAAGGTTTTGCTGTTGAAATCACCAGATTGCCCTGGAATTTTGGGTTCAGAAGAGCTGAATTCCTGTCCAGATCCTCTCGGCCACCCACAACCATCCACCCCAAGCCCACCCGAGAGCTTGAATGACTTCTCTCGTAATTGGCAGTTGGCAGTTTAGAATCTTCAGAATCTTCACCAAACTCTCTCCTTCACTGGCCCCTCCCAAATGGAACCTCCTCTAGGTTCCGTGAGGCCAACTTCAACTCCAATTGCCTGCTCTCCTTTGCAAAATTCAGTCCACACTGTTACAGGGTATTTTCTTCTTTCTGCTACAGTCTCCCCTCCCTCCCTTCATAGCCTCCAGCTAGGACTACTTTATCTTGAAATTTTTTTGAGTTTCTGTGGCATAGAGAGTGCTGGGGACGGTTGCTCTCCTCAGAGTCTCTTGCCAGCATATTCTGATGTTGAACTATGTGACCGTCAAATGGAAAAAACCCAACAGCAGAAACTTTCTTTGTTCATTGACTGAACTCTCAGGGTGCTGCTGCCTTCTCCATTGAGTAACTGGAAAATGGGTTCTATCTGTCTTCTCCTGTGAAGGTGGCATCTCCTTCTCCAAGGTGCATATCCAGCTATGTTGACATATTTGGGGGAGAAGGGTATAAGCATTTCTTTAGCTCCAATTCTGTACCAGGCACTGTGCTAAACCCTAGGAGGTTGATGCTATTCTGTTTATGATGCCCTTTTTACAGAGGAAGCAGATGAAGTGACTTGCCCAGAATCACACAGCTAGCAATAGTCTGAGGCCAGGTCCAGAAATCTGTGCCCTGGGGCACCACTGAGTAGGCCTGAGTTCACATCCTCTTTCTATTCTGTCTTGGCTTCTTGATCCTGCCAGTCAGTGGGTAGTTTTCCAAGATTCTGGTACAGGTGAGTTGCTGAACTGCATCAGTAGTGGTTGTTTTCTTTCCTAGGAATTCCCAACTCACTCTGGACTGTTCTTGTCCCTTCTTGTCCTGTAGCCAATGGCAAATGAAGAGCATCCCAGGCCCCGAGTGTCTCCAAACCATCTGAGCAGAGTCCACCTATAGAGCAGGTGTTTTCTTTCCATGCTATTTTACTTTTTGTTATGGATAGACAGCACTTAGTTTGTTCCTTTTGGACCTAACCATCATCAATCCATTCTGTTGACCTTGTTTAGAAGAAAAATTAGGGTCGTCATGTGGGAAGCAATTTGGAGTTGGAATCTCAAGACTTGGGTTTGAGTTGTGACTTTTTGAGCAAGTCACTTAATTTTTTTCACTTGCTTTTTCATCTCTAAAATATCTGTGATAGTAGCCTGTCTGTATGCTTCACAAGGCTCTTCTCAAGATCACTGGAGAATATGTGCAGAGTGCTTTCTAACCATAAGGCATTATCTAAAGCTAAGTCATGATAAGTCAGTAGCTAGGCTAATAATGTTTCATAGTTCTTCTGTTGTAATTATTAGGATCCCCTAATTCAGTGATGGCAAACCTGTGGCATGGGTGCTAAAAATGGCATGCAGAGCGCTCTCTGGGCACCCCTCCCCCCCCCAGTTCATTATCAGAAAGGACTTGGGTGGAGCTGCTCTCCTCCCTACTATGCCCGACAACATTGTTTCCCATCTCCTGCCCTTCTGCCCAGCAGCCAGTGGTAGTGCACAGGGTAAGGTGGGTGGCTCACAGGTGGCAGAGCTGGAGGGGAGCAGAGCTAGCAGGCCATTCCCCTCCTCCTCTCTATACTTACTGAGGACATTCCTCACTTCCCCTGCCCCTTCACCCCAGCAGCTTAATGGGATTACTTCCTCCCTCCCCTGTGTGGGGTGGGGGTGGGACCATGGCACAGGATCCCTGGGAGGGGGCGGGGGCCTGGCACTCTGTTTCTAAAAGGTTCACCTCACTGCCCTAGATAATCTGAAGGTAAGAGTGCATCGATAAACAGGACCAAATTTTTAGTAAGTCAGGATGCAGTGGCAGTGTCAAAGGAGAGGACACGTACACAAGGGATGCTGCTAATGTAGAAATGGCTGGACTTGAGAACTGATCAGATATGCTCTCCAGAGCACCAGAGAAGTTAGGAAAAGGGAAGGGTTTGGAGGAAAAGATGAGTTCAATTTTGGACAAGTTGAGTTCAAAATGTCTTATGAGACATCTAGTTGAGATGTGAGACTGGAGGTCAGCAGAGAAGTTTGGCCTACCTGAATAAGTAGATCTGAGAATCACCAGCATAAAGATGATCATTGAATCCATAGATGATGATGATGAGATCACCTGACATTTTACCATTCAGATTCTCTCCCTCCCTTCCTTGCTCCCAAGGGACTCGTGATAAAAAATGCTATCCACAGCTTGATTTATATTTAAATGACAGACATACTATGTGATGAACACAGTTGGTCATCGCATAGTATTTCTGTTACTGTATACATTGTTCTCGCGGTTCTGCTCACTTCACTTTGCCTCAGTTCATACAAGTCTTTCCAGGCTTTTCTGAATGCCCTCATTCAGCACACCCCCAGTTATTGGGCACAATGTGGGTGAAGTCCCAGCAAAGGGAAATTAGGAGGAACACCAGGAGAGAGCCTAGAAAGAAGAGAGGATCCAGGAGAAGAGAATGTGATCAACAGTATTGGAAGAGAGATTGAGAAAAGGCCCTTTGACTCGATGACTGAGAGTTCCCTGATAACTTTGGTGGAGTGATGACTTGTAAGCTAGGCTGTAGAGAGCCCAGAAGAAAGGAAATGGATCACTCTGGGAAGGGCAGCAGAGATCTACTAGCACACACAGCTAGTAGAGGGTGATGGCTCACTGGTAGGAGGGTTTTTGAGGATAGGGAAGCAGTGGAGTAAATAGTCAATAGGCCTCTGGGGAGATTGAAAATCACTGAGAGAATAGCGATGGTAGAGGAAGCAAGAGAAACACATGCAGTTGAGTGATGAGGTCGGAAGCCAGTCTGCAGCAAGGCTTGGGAGCCATGTAAAGTATAGCAAAATGTTTTCTAGGAGTTTGGCTAGAAAAGGAAGGAAAAGCAGGGGATGCTAACTTTAGGGGCCGTGCCGTCTCGTGAAAGAGGTTTTTAAAAGCTAGGGAGATTCTAGTACCAGTGAAGGAACTGGCAGATAGTGATGTTTTGAGAAGTAGAGGAGGCTCATTGACAGGGCAGTTTGCTGGACAAGGAGAGGGAGGATGGAATCCAGGGAACAGGCAGAAAGACTGGAAAGCCCCTCATGCTAGAGCCTGAGGTTGCAAACATGAAAATTAGTCTAAATGCAAAAGTATTTTTTTATAAAAGTAATACTCTGCAAGTCACTTTATCTCCCATGGGGGAGTATCATTGCTGTGAGAAAAGTGATCAATAGGTAATCGAGCCTGTTCCTTTCCCCTGTCATTTGGCCTGTAGTTTACATTTCTTTGTCCACAGAGGAGAAGTGACCGCATGTCTGTTTCGGCTGAAAGCCCACCATGTAGCACAGCGCGTACATCCTGTGTAGGGACAGAGGGATGAGTCAGCCCTCCTTGGATGTGTTTTCTGGAGGCACCATAACCTCTGGCATTATTATTGCCTGGAGGACTGGGAAGGGGATGGTAAGGAGGCTGCCAGAGGAGGGGCAGTGAGAACGTTACTGTGGAAAATCTTGTCTCCAAGCAGCATTTAGCTCCATCTCTTGTTGATTCCCTCCCACAGTTCTAAAAAGAGCTTTCCTGATTTCTCTAAAATAGTACATTCTTGGAGTGGGGTGGGCAGAGGAGGGAAAAACCTCTCTTGTTCTCCCTGAGGCCTGGAGGAATTTCCCCCCAGAAATCTATGGGACTTTTCCCTTTTGCATAATGGAATGGGGGCTCTGGAGAGATCTGAGCCCCTCATCTCTCAGAGGATCTCTGTCACTGCTGCTCATTTCAGCCTGGGCTTAGGTTAACCTTCTGTTACCTGTTCTGCAGTTGACTGTCTGGTGGAAGGAATCGAATGGTGGTGTGTTATGGAGCTAAAATCGACTCCCTGTTGCCTGGAATGTGGGGAACTGGGATGGTCAGAGGATTAGAAAGTTTGAGAGACTTGAGCATGGATTATCATTATAAATGTTGATTTTTCTATAAGACTAGAGTGCAGGAAAGAACATGTGGTTATTCGGTTTCTGTATAGACCCCCAAGTAAGAGAATTTATTTTTATTTAATAATGGATTTTCTAGAAGAATCTTTACCCCCAAAGTTCATTGCCTTTGTCAATTCTCATTGTACCTTTTTAAGTTTTCAACTCGGAAGCCATGTTGTGTTAGTAAACATATATGACAGCAAACAATTTGCTTTTTTATTTGATTTGAGTAACGTTTACATTTAAGACATGTTGATCACACTAACCAGGAGCCAACCATTCAAATGCTAGCCCTGCTAATTCATAAGGAAACAAAAGGTGTTGTCTGTAAAAACGTGATCACATGGAGTTTTTTGGTGCTAATAGGTGGGCTGTCCCAGAAGAAAGACCTGAGAAAGATGAAAAGTCCCAGACTTTAATGGCTCTGGGGGAGAGGGAATGGTTCAGATCCTCTAGGCAAATATTTAGCTTCTTGGTCTGGCTGCTATAAATAACACAGACTGAGAGGGGGCAATAGGAAAGCTCCCATAGCATTCCTGTTTGTGCGTGACATGACGGATGCCTCTTTTTGTCCCTGCTTAGTGGATTGGGAATCTGGGCCCCGAGTGCCCTGGAGTGTGGTCTCTCCTCCATAACCCTGAGCTTCTCCATTAGCAGGATCCCGAGAGGATGGGGAATTGTGTACCAAACCTCCCCCTGCTTTCTGGACTGGGAGGGAAAACTCTTCCTCTCCTTCTCGGTGTATCTTTTTGTTCGTGTCTCCCCCCTTCCCCCAAAGAAGGCTAGCAAGGGGTGGAGCTCTCTGTTCTAAGCACATTTGGGAGTCTTGACTTGAGTGCTTTTCAGCTTCCTGTGGGCAGTCTTTCAACTCTGGGCCATCTCAGCCTTCTTGTGGGGTGGATGAGCTGGGAACTAGCCTCTGCAGGGAGAGTCCTCAGACTGATCTCAGCGGAAGGTGTGTGGGTGGCCGTAACGAAGGGTCTCAGCGGCCTCTGAAGACAAGCTCCTTTGAGCATCTGCTTTATCACTGGTGTGTCTGTCACTTAGCCGGGGCTGTCATGACGCTGCTGGAGCCTGAAATGCTAATGACAGCCGTGCGCTCAGGTAACCCTTTTTTCATCGCTTTTGCTTGGAAACTGTTTTCTGGGTCCTGCTTTCTAGCCTAGCCTCATCATTGGGTGGATTGAGAGATGAGGGCAAAGGCTACTTCACAGGCATTTTCAGCCTTTATTATGAATTAACAATTGTTAATTTTCCTCTTTTAAAAATTTGAAACATTCTGACTCAGGGATGAATCATGTGGTTGCTTCAACTCCATAAAGAAGTGCTTGGACATAAAGCTGCTTGCCTTGCTTACCCTAATCAAGTACTTTCAAGATCACTTTAAGGAAGGATGTTTTATGCATTGTTATCTTTAGGGGCCTGTCTCAGGTCTGCATCTATTCGGTTCCACAAACACTTAATAGATGCCTCTTAAACACCGACTAATGTTTGTGTCGCTCCTTCGTGCAGTCTTAAGAAAGGGCTCCTTCTGGGTCGTGGGGATTGTCTTCATTTATTGCCCTTTGGAAGAAAGCACTAGTCCTGAGACTTCTTATTGATGCTCTATTTTTCTTGCAATAAAGGCTTTTCCTACCTCAGAAGTAAACTTTAAAAAAAACTTGTTTTTAGTGGACTTGTCTAGGTTGCTAGTATTTTTAAACTTTCAAGATAGCCCTCTAAAAATAAGGGAATGTTCTTGGGTTATTTTTAGACTTGGGCTAAAATGGAGTGTAGTATTTTCTTTTTTTTCCTCCCAAGAACATATCTTGAAAGATTCATGCAAATGGCATTTGATAACCCCTTCCCATCCTCTGGCCTTCACTTGGAGGGGAGAATAAGATTCGTTGTTGGTTCTGGCAGCAGAGGTCTCCTGGTTCTCCTTGGGGAGCACTTAGGTAGAGTGAAAGCCAGATACTTATCAGTAGAAGCCTCAGGTTCCACGAGGCATTCCTGTGCAGAAGGGAAAGGAGGCAGGCTAAAACCCACCGTCACCTTCCCTTTCTCTGGAAAAAAGAAGACAGCGAGAAGCTGGTTTTAAAGGGCCGTTCCAAACGAGATTTTTGACATATTCCAGGTAGTTTTGCCTTGACCTTCTCCCCGATCTTGTTCCTGTGTTAACGTGCCGCTTCTGTCTTTGACAAAAATCAATCCTGCTCAAATCTACTGACATGGTTTCTTTTAGGATAATAGTTTAGTCTTATTCTGCAGAGGTACCTGTTCATTTTGCTTTGGAATAATGTACTCTTCTCCCCCGCCCCCTCCCCCCCCCCTTACCTTCTGTTTTAGTATCAGTTCAAGGACAGAAGCAACAGAAAGGAGGTCATCAAAGTCAAGTCACTTGCCCAGGACCACACGGCTAAGTAAGTGGCTGAGGTTAGAATTCAGCCTCCTGACTTCAGGCCTGGCTCTCTATCCACTGTGCTACTGAGCTGCCCCTGAATAATGTACTCTTGTACAGTTTTCAGGATGATTTACTTTTAGTCACAGAACTTATTCTAGAACGTGTGAGTATCCCTCTTTTGGTAGTTCCTCAAGGGACAGGAAAGTCTTTTCTAAATACCTCTTAAAAAGACTTCCATAATCTTTCCTTCTCCCGTTTGGCCAGCCACTTCATGTCAGTAAAAGTAACATGGCTGGCTGGTGGGGGAGATGAAAAGTTGAGGCAGGAGACTTGGTCTTGATTTCTCCCTTTCCCTTCTCTTGTCACAAAAATTCTTGTGACAGCTTGAGGCAGAGATGACTAGAAGAACATCAGCCTGGCTCCTCTAGTGCCTTTCATCCAGAAGTATTCCTAGGCAGGCAGGCAGGCCTTGATGACTCCTGCAGAGCTGTGGAGTGTGGCAGCTCTCTTGCAGCTGCCCAGTGACACACTGCTGTCATTTAGCAAAGGAAGCAAAAGGAATTCTTGAATAAACTGCAGAGGGCTGGATTTTAGAAAACTTGAAGCAGTTGCTCAGCGACTTCAAGATAAATCAGTAGGCCTAAACTGTGAAAGCAGCTCTTGGCATGGAGAACTTTCTTTCCCCACTCTGATAATGGTGACTGCAAAGCTTCAGTTACTTTCTGAGGAGTTACCTTAGGATCATTATAAGGAATCTCTTTGAAAGGTCATCCATGATGGACCTGCCTCATAGGAGAGCTCATGCTCTAGGGCCTAAACGCTGTTAGAGCAAGACCCCAGGAGCTTTTTATGTGATTGACACTTAGCTAGAGAGAGTGCCAAGAAGGCTGTGGAAGAGCCCTTGGAAGTCGTCAGGCCTGAGCAGGGAGCCCTCTGATAGCCTCCTTGCAAATAGTCCTTCAGCCTCAACTTGGAAACTTCTAGGGAAGAACTCCTCCGCCTTGAGCTAGCCCATTTGGAACAGCAGTTCCCGGTTGTGTGAGGAAGTTTTTCTGTGCACTGAATCAGAATGTCCCCGTTGCTCTTAGTCTCCTAGCTCTGGCCTTTGGGGAGAAGCAGAAGGCGGCAAACCCTCCTCCTCATGTTTGATCCTCTGCTGGTTTATTCCTCGGTGTTCCTTTTTTATTCTGAGCCTTTTGGTGTGTTGGCCCTGGAAAGTCTGGGTTTAGAAATTTCCCTCAATGCAGCAGGAACAAGGCAGGCTTTGGCTGCAGGATCTTGTAGACAGGGCTGTTTCTACATTAAAAAAAGACATCCTCCAGCTACCTGTTTGGTCTTGGCCCCCTCTCCCTCCCTCCTTTTTTGTCACGAAGAGCATGGTGTTAGAGCTTCTGATTGCTCAGAAACTTGGGCTTCATTGTCAGCAGCATTAGTGGGCTGTAATGCACACTGCTATTCCTTAGGTGCCCTCCGAAGCTGTGATGAGAGAGTGAGACAGCAGCTATTACTAGTCTGGGGCTGGTGTTGGAGGAGGGAGCAAGAGGAGCTTGGGCCTGGGAAAACCGAGGCCAAGCAACATGCCTTGTGAGTATTTCCCAGAATAGCAGCGTAAGGTTTAGAGGCCGATGGAGAGGGAGACTCGAGAGACCCTAAGCCAGCAGGCCTTGTCTTTAGGTCAGGACAGTTGAGATCTCCCAGCGGTGAGGAGACGAAGGTGCCTTTAGTCTGTTTTTGTGGCTTGTCATGCTCTTGGCCTTTAAGAGGCACTGTCTTCGAGTGAGTACCTTAGTTAGCATCTGGGCCAGGTACCATTTATTATAAATGCCTGCTTTGTGCCAAACTCTGTGCTAAGCCCTGAGGATACAGAAAAGGGTAAAAGACTGTCCTTGTTCTCAGGGAATTCATGATCCGGCAGGGAGACAACATGCAGATAACTGTGTACAAACGAGCTCCAGAGAGGGTAGATTAGAAATAATCAGCAGAGGAAAGGCATATGAGAATTAAGAGGGACCAAGAAAGGCTGCTTTAAAAGGTGGGATTTTTGATGGAACTTGAAGGAAGCCAGGAAAAGCCTGAAGGCAGAGATGAAGTGGGAGAACATTCCAGGACTGGGAACGGTCAGAGAAACTGCCTGAGGGGAGGAGGAGTATCTTGTGGAAGGGATGGCCAAGAGCCTGGTGTCAAGGGATTGCAGAATATGTAGGGAGACAGATGGACGGTGCAGAAACACTGGAGAGCTGATGGGGGAAGGGGGTTCTGAAGAGCTTTGAAGGCCAAGAAGAGCATTTTGTATTTTCTCTTGGACATGGTTGGGAACCACTGGATTTTTATTGGAATGGTGGGGTGATAGTGGTCCAGTCTACACTTGAGGAGGATCAGTTTGACAACTTAATGGAGGATGGACAGTGGTGGCGAGAGACTTGTGACAGGTGCCAAGAATGAAGTGATGAAGGCCTGTGTCAGGAGAAGAGAAGGGGATGTGATGTGTTCAAGAGCTGTTACCAAGATGACTGTGCTACTATACTGTACTTGCCATTGACCATAACCTTTATGTAACCATTTCAGATCAAGTCTAAATACTGAGAACAAAGAATTCCTAGAAAAGCTTGTCTGATGTAAAATCAGAAAGTAGGCGCCATTTCTTGGTTCATGCCACCTGCCTAGCACTTTGCAGTTTAATTCTGTTCACCAGAAATGGATGTGTTGTGTGTGTGTGTGTGTGTTTGCCAGACATTCTTCTCCTGGTGACTCCCTCTTCACCTCCAGGGTTCTTGCCATCTTCTTTGGCATTCCCGATACTGTCACGTCTCCAGAATATCCAGGGCCCAAGAACAGTCGTGAAGTGGATATGGAGCCTCAGTAGCTTCTCTGTCCACTGCACTGCACATAGTCCTCCAGAGAAACCCGGAACAGAGAGAAGCATCTTCCCCCTCTCTTTTCTGCCCCATCTATAAACGCAAAAACTTTGTACTGCACAGGCCCACGCAGAGGAAAGCTTGTAACGCTGATGCTGTGGAGATGACTGGGTCAGGGGTAGAGGAATGTGGGCAAAGTATTTGGCGGTAGCAATCCAGCTGTAGCAAATAATCCTCAATAACAGAAAGATTATATCTTTATCTCCTGTTTCACTTTGCATCTGTTGCTCTGCCTGCTTTCAACTCCAGGGAATAAGATGCTCGTCCCAGGATAAACTCATTACTTCTCACTGCAAGACCTTGCTGCCAACTCCAGCCCCGATGAGCAGCGCCTCCCTCAGCTTCCTCTCCCCTCTGACTGGAGGCCTGGAGAGCTCCTCCCAATGCCTTCACTCCACTTTGCATGTGGTGCCACGTCTGGTTTCAGCTCTGTGGAACAAGAACCCCCAAGTTCCCCTGGGTACTCCATGATGCTCTGTTTCCTTTTGTGTGTAGTGTTTAGATTGTAAGTTCCTTTAGGGCGGACTGTCTTTATTTTTATTAATTTTATCCCCAGGGTGTAGCACAGGGCCTCGGCATAGTAGACACTTAATCCATGTTATTTTTGTATTGTATATATTTGTATTGGTTTGGCCTTTATAATCACTTGTAAACTTACCCGTTTTGGAAAATGGAATGAGGCTAAATTCAAGGGGGTTGATGGTGTAAGTGTTAAAATGAATGCTTTGGCTAAATATATGAAAATTACAAATCTTTTATTTACAAAAGAGGTGGAAAGAGTAAAAGCAGAAGAATACAAAAGAGAAGACATTAGCCTATCTAACTAAATATTGTTCTAGTGCTCCAGAAGACAGGAAGGGAAAGGCAGTTATCCATTCACCCAAGTTCCCTCCAAGAGGCTTGACTTGAGCTCAAGGTGACTCTTGAAGCTGACTTCCTTCTTGGAGTCCACCCCCAGCCTCAGAAATTCAGGGCCTTTTATAGTGGCTTCTTGTGTCCTCCCCCCTTCACAGGGGCCAATCACAGCTTCCAAATAGTCTAGTACCGCCCAGGGGGCAGTATTTGTGGGAACCAGTTCTCACCTTCTGGAGGGGCGAATACTCATTGAAAGGGTTCACAGTTTCTGAGGGTTTCTGACTGAGTTAGAAAAAAGGCTGGAGCTCTCCAAGTATCTTGCTGGCTTCACACCTAGCACTAAGTAGGGTGTGAATTCACCAAGTGGTTTGTACCTCCTCCACCTAGTTCAAGCTTGTACTTAAGTTAGTGTTAACCAAAGTGTTAGCTCCAACTAGGCAAAGAGAACAAAGGATTCTCTTTCAGAAGTGTGAACTCAAAGAGAACCAAGAATTCTCTTTTACAATGGTGAAAAAATAGGTAGCAAGAGGGACCTTCTAGACCAGTGATGATGAACCTTTTAGAGATGGAGTGCCCCCCCCAAGTGCTGTGCCCGCCCCCACCCAAACACCATGTGCTGTGCCCCTCTCCCCTACCAAGTGCCAGGCTCACCCTGTCTGCCCCCTTACCCCACACAGGGGAGGAAGAAAGTGCTCCCATCAGGCTGCTGGGTGGAGGAGCAGGTGAAGTGAGGAATGTCCTCAGTGAGTGTAGAGAGGGGGGAGGGGAGTGGCCCAAGCTCTCTGCTCCCCTCTAGCTCTGCTCCCTGTGAGCTGCTCCCTTACCCCCTTGTGTGCTCCCATTGGGCTGCTGGGCAAGAGGGGTTGGGGATGTGAAAAAATGTCATCAGATCTGGTGGAGAGGGGGAGGGGAGCAGCTCTGCCCGAGTCCCTCTGCCTTTCTAATAACAAACTCTGGGGAAGGAGTGGGGGGAAGCTCTGTGCTCATAGAGAGTGCTTTGTGTGCCATCTTTGGCAACCGTGCCATAGGTTCACCATCACTGTTCCAGACCCACATGTCCAGAGATCAGAGATGGATGTATACAAACAAAAAATATTGATAGCTGCTTTTTTCATCTTCTTTGGGGAAATGTCTAAAGAAATTATGATATAGGAGTGTAATGGGATAGTAATTGTGCTATAAGAAATGATGAAATGAATAGTTTCAGAAGAACAAGGAAGACCTTGATGAAGAAAAAATGAGTAGAACTAAGAGAATAATTTAAACAGTGACATTACCAAAAAAAAAATTAAAAAAGACATTAGAACTCTGATCAACATATTAATCAAATCTGAGTTCAGTAGACTGAAGGTGAAACATGCTGCTCAGTTTTCAGCATAGAATGAGAGGTAAAAGATTAAAAATTGAGTCATCCATTTTCATGTGTGGCCAGCCAATTTGGGAAATCTGTTTATTGGACTATGCATATTTTTGATGAGGGTTTGTTTTTTTTTCCCTTTCTCCTGTTTCTTTGGTGGGGATAGGAGCTGGAAAGGAGAGAAATAGGAACAAATTATTAACCCTTGTAAAAATAAATTTATTTTAAAAATAGCAAAAAAAGAAGATATAGCGTAAGTTAAAATATTAATTGCTAGAAAAATAAAACCAGGTTAAATTGCGAGGCGTGGCTGTCTATATTTTTGTAAGATACTAACTTATGAAGGCTTAGGTTTCTGTTTGGGTTCCAGGCATTAAATGAATTTAAGCTTCCTAAGTATCAGTCATTTAGAATTATGGAGTTGTAGAATTTTCATATTGGAAGGAACTTTAGCAAAAAGAATCAATCACAGGAGGCAGAGCCAAGATGGTAGAGTACAGGCAGAAATTTAGCAGAATCCTCCCAGTATTTCTTTCCATACAACTTTAAAACAATGTCCCATGTTGAATTCTGAAGGGTTAGAGCCAATAGAAGGTCAGGTGAGACATTTTTCCTGCCCAGGACAAATTAGGAGGTTGGCAGGAGAGGTCTGTCATACTTGGATGATAGTTGGCCACAAGTGTAACTTGAGCTGCAGCAATACCAGCATCAGGCCTTGGAAATAACTGCAGCAGTAGTCACAGTGGAGCAGGGACCTTGCTCACAGACTTAGGGTGTCAATGAGTACCTGAAGGCTCTCACAATGGAGCAGTGGCCCAGGCCTCATTTCCAAGGCAGAAAGGAGCACTATTGCAGCTTCCAGAGATCAGGGGACCTGGTGACAGTTCCTCTACCAAAGAGGAATGCTAGTTTTTGAGGCTGCAGAGAAACAAGGCCTTTCTTGGATAAAGATCAGAGCACAAACCAGGCAATCAGTGATCATACTTCTCCTTGGATCATATCACATTGGAAGCATTGAAAACTTTACAGACCCCCCAGAACTACTTCTGAAAACACCAACTGAAAAAGGCCTGAAGCTTGGAATAGTGCCCCCTTCACCTCAGGAATAGAGCCCAACTTTAACATAAACTCAAAATCAAGAAATAGACTGGGAAAGTGCAAACAACATAAAAAGGATAAGGGATAGAAGCTCAAGCCACAAACTCAGAAGAGAGCATTGATGTAAAAACAAGTATCAGCAAAAACCTCAAAAGAAAATGTGAATTAGACACCTGCCTAACAAGAATTCCTAGAAGAGCTCAAAAAAGATTTAAAAAACCAAATAAGAGAAATAAAGGAAAAATTGGGAAAGGAAACAAGAGTAATGAAAGAAAACTTTTTAATATATTGTTTTTCAATTATATGTACTAATTGTTTTCTAAAATGTCCCTTCCTTCCCCACTCCAAGATGGTAGGCAGTTTGATTTTGGTTGTACATGTATGTCCAGATGCAAGAAAATTATGAAAAGGGAGACAACAGCTTAGTAAAGAGGAATCAAAAATAATATTGAAGAAAATAATACCTTTAAAACCAGAATTAGCTGAGTAATAAGAGGTACAAAAATCCGCTGAAGAGAAGAACTCTATTAAAAAATCAAGTTGCACAAATAGAAAAAGAAATACAAAAGCTTACTAAAAAAAAATTAGAATTGGTCAAATGGAAGCTCATGACTCCATGAAAGATCAAGAAATAATAAAACAAAATCAAAAGAATGAAAAAAATAGAAGCAAAGGTGAAATATTTCATTGGAAAAACAACAGACCTGTTAAATAGATCAAGGAGAGATAATTTAATTTAAAATTTATTGTGTTTTCAGAAAGTTATGATCAAAGAAAGAGCTTAAGTATTAAATTTCAAGAAATTATCAATGAAAACCCTAATATCAGAGCATAAAATAGGAACTAAAAGAATCAATTTTTTGATAACCTCCTGAAAGGGATCCCAAAATGTAAATTCATAGGAATATTATAGCCAGATTGCAGAGCTCTCAGATCAAAGAGAAAATATTCCAGAAGGAGACAATTCAAATATCTTGGAGCCACAGTCAGCATAATACAAGATATAGCAGCTTCCATGTTAAAGGATTGGAAAACTTGGAATATGATATTTCAGAAGGTTGAGGAGTTAGGATTATAGCCAAGAATAACCTACCCAGCAAGTATAATCCTTAAGGGGAGAAAAAAAGGAAATTTAGTGAAAGAAAGGACTTTCAAGCATTCCTGATGAAAAGTCCAGAGCTGAATAGAAAATTTAACTCTCAAATAAAAGACTTGAGAAGCATTAAAAGGTAGACATGAAAGAGAAATCTTAAGGGATTCAATAAGGTTAAATTCAATATTTCTATAAGAACTTTATTGTTATTAGAATAATTAGAAGTATACATATAGACAAAGAGCACAAGAGTCCTTAAAGGAAAAGTTCTTAAATAAGGAGAAAATAAAAACAGTAAAACTATATTAGTGGGATTCTTTGGCTTGGCCCTCTCAGAACTAGATAAAACTAGCTATAAAATAAATAAGAAAGAAGTTAAGGAGTCGAAAAGAATTTTAGCAAACTTAGGTATAATAGACCTCCATAGAAAATTTAGTAAATAGAAAGAAGTATATCATTTTTCAGTTGTACATGACAGCTGCCCCCAAACTGACAATGTATTAGGACATAAAAACCTCTCAAACAAATGCAGAAAAACAGAAACACTTAGATGCATCCTTTTTAGATCTTAATACAAATAAAATGACTTTCAATAAAGGGCTATGAAAGCAGATTAAACATTAATTGAAAACTAAATAATGTAATCCTAAAGAACGAGTGGGTCAAAGAGCAAATCATAGAAACAAGTAAACAATTTCATTAAACAAATGATGGCAATGAGACAATATAACAAAATTTATGGAACGTAGCCAAAGTAGTACTTAGAGGAAAATCTATATCTCTATAAACAGTTAACCTCAATAAAAGAGAAAAAGATCAGATCAGTGAATTGAAAAGAACACAACTTAAATACCAAATTGCAAATCCTAAAAATCAAAGGAGAGATAAATAAAGTTGAAAGTAAGAAAACTATCAAAGTAGTAAGTAATACTAGGAGTTGGCTTTGTGCAGAATCACCTCCCCCCCCCCAATAAAATAGGTAAGCATTGGTTAATTTGATTAAAAAAAGAGAGAGAATACCAAATTACCAGTATCAAAAATTAAAAGGTTGAAAGGTCCACCAGTGAAAAGGAAATTAAAGCAATTATTAGGAACTGTTTTGACCAGACATATACCAATAAATCTGAAAATTTAAGTGAAATGAATGAATATTTATAAGAATATAAATTATCCAGATTAACAGAAGAGAAAAAAGAATATCTAAATAATCATATCTTCAGAAAAGAAAGAAAGAAAGAGAGAGAACAAGTTATAAATGAGCTCCATAAGAAAAAATCCCTGGGACCAGATGAATTCACTGGTGAATTCTAAAAAATAATTGTCATTACACTTCTAATTTAATTAATTCTAATACTACTGAAACTTTTTAGAAAAATAATCTAAAGAGTTATACCAAATTCATTTTATGACACAAATATGGTGGCTGATAACTAAACCAGGAAGAGCGAAAATCTGTGAAAGAAAACTATAGACCAATTTCCCTAATAGTGAAGCAAGAATTTAAAATAAGATATTAACAAGGAGATTATAGTAATATATCACAAAGATAATGTGTCATGACTTTTTTAATACCAGGAATGTATAGCTCATTAAGTATTAGGAAAACTCTCAGCATAATGGACCATGTTAATTAAAAAATAAAAATCACATGGCTTTCTCAATAGATGCAAAAAAAGGCTTTCGACAAAATACAAGTCATTCTCATTAAAAACAATGTAAATTGATAAGTGGATTTTTTCTTAAAATGTTAAGTGGTATTTATCTAAAACAACCAGCAAGAAGCTAGAAGCCTTCCTAATATAATTGGGTATAACAAGAATGTCAGTTAGCATCACAATTTTTCAATATTATATGAGAAATGCTAGCTATAGTTATAAGTTGAGAAAAAATGGAAGGGATAGGCAACGAGGAAACAAAACTACCACTTTTTGTAGATGATATAATGGTATATACTTAATGAGTCCTAGAGAATCAACTAAAAAACTAGTTGAAATAGCAATTTCAACAGAGTTACAGAATACAAAATAAACCCACATAATATAATATTATATAAGTAATATTTAAAATAAACTTAGCATTTCTATATATTGCCAACAAAGTTCAGTAGGAGGAGATAGAAGGAAAATGCTATTTCAAATAATTGTAGACAATTTAAAACACTTAGGTGTCTACATGCCAAGACAAACTCAGGAACTATATGAACATAATTACAAAACATTTTTTCAAACAAATAAAGAAAAATCTTAACAATTGGAGAAATATTAATTGCTTGTTGGTAGGCTGAACCAATCTAATAAAAATGAAAGTTCTACCTAAATTAATTTACTTATTCAGTGCCATGCCAATCAACCTTCCAAAAATTATTTTATAGAGCTATTAAAAAATAATGATATTCATCTAGAACAACAAAAAGTCAAGATTATGAAGAAGTCAATGGAAAAACATGTGAAGGAAGGCGGCCTAGATCTCCAAGTGTATTGCAAAGTGGTAATCATGAAAACAATATGTACAATGCTAAGAAAGTATAATGGTTCATAGGACTAGTTTAGGTACATGATACACAAGTAATAAAAGACCATATTAATCTAATGTTTGAGAATAGCAAAGATGCTGGCTTTGGGGGCAGTAATTCATTATTTGACAAGAATTGCAGGATATAAAATGATAATTTTGATTGCGTTAAAAAGTTTTTGCATAAATAAAGCTAATTAGAAGGAAAGTAGAAAACTGGGGGGGATTTTACAGTAAGTTTCTTTGATAAAAAGAAATATATAGAGATCAAAACCAAATGCATAGGGAACAGAGACAAAGTGTAAAAATCGGTCATTCTCCAAATTATAAATGATCAAAGGATATAAATAGGAAGTTTTCAGAAAAAGACATCAGACCTATCTATAGTCATATAAAAATGCTCTAAATAACTTGATTTAAATTAAAGCAACGCTGAGGTAGCTCCTCATACCTCTCAAACTGGCTAATATGACAAATAAGGAAAATATTGGTGGGATTGTGAACTGATTCACTGTGCTCAAAGGGCTATAAAATTGTGCATACTCCAACTCAGCAATGCCACTACTAGGTCTGGGTCCCAAAGAGCTCCAAGAAAAAGAGAAAGGATCATTTGTAGAAGCTTTTTTTTTTTTTTTTTTTTTTTTTTTTTTTTTTTTTTTTTTGTGGTGGCAAAGAATTGGAAATTGAGAGAATGTCCATCAAATTGGGGATGGCTGAACAAGTCTTAGTATGTGATTGTGATGTAATACTATTATGGTATAATAAATGATGAGCAGGATGATTTCTGAAAAATCTGGGGGCAAACTGATACAGAATGAAATGAGCAGAACCAGGAGAACATCATGCACAATGACAGTAATATAGTATGATCATTAATATAGTGATCCAAGGAAATTCTGAAGGACTTAGGATGAAAAATGTTTTCTGGTTCCAGAGAGAGAACTATGGAATCAGTAGAGACTGAAGCATTTTTTTTTTCATTTTCTTTATTTTTCTTGCCTTTTTTTGAGGCAAAGTGGTTAATATGAAAACATGTTTTGCATGATTTCACATGTGTAATTGATATCACATTTCTTGTCATCACAATGGATTCGGGAGGGATGAGAGAGAGGGAGAGAATTCAGAACTCAAAGCTTTAGAAAAACAAATGTTAGAATAAAATAATATATTTGAAATTTTAAAATTAAGAAAAGTCAAGTACCCAGAGGGGAAAAGATTTTGCCCAGGTTAACATAGGATGGATTAATGGCAGAACTGAGACCAAAATGCAGGCCTCACTCCACCCTATGACCTTCATGACTTAAGAAGACAAAAGAGATATCTCTTCCCTGCATAGGATTAACTATGCATTTCCCCAAATACCTGGTTTTACTTTTTTGAGTTTTTCCATTTGCTTCCACAGGTTGGTGCAGATCTTAAGAACTGGCTACAGAAAACAGTACCAGAGTGGGTGTCCATTGCATTTGTAAAATTTGGCTGGTTATCAGGCTTCAATCCCTATAATCCTCGTGTGGGTCTTTTCCTTTATCTTCTCAGGCCTTTATGATAATTTCAGAAGACAGGTAGGCAGCCAGAAGGTTGGCTGCTGTCATCGGTATTTTGGATTATTGCCTCTTACTGCCCTCATTCTGACTCATGTGTCCTTATCTGGGGTCCCTTGAGACTTTAGGCTCAGATCAGAGGATTTTGCAATTTTGCAGTAAACTCTCTCCTTGGATCTTTCCCTTCGGGGACACAAGCCCGCACAACACTGAACTATCCTTAGTTGCTGGAAGCTGTTGCTTGAATACTTGATATAGAAATGTTTCTTCTTAACAAACCTAAACTAAAGGTGTGGAAGAAAGGTAAACACAGGAGGCAGCTTAAAGTTTGCTGCTTTACTTTCACAACTTCCACCTGCATTTTAGTTTTTAGATGTTTTTATAATAGTCATGGAACTAATGAAGCAAAATTTATGGGTCTTTCTTCCTTTAAGGAAATCCATGAATGCCCAGGCTGGGGCTGACACTGGATAATGGCAGGAGTCCGTGGGCATTAGACTGTCCTTTAACCCTGTGCCTGAGCCCCAAAAAATATGACACACAGAAACTTGTCCCTGGATACTTTAGGGAGCCATAATTTAGTCTTATATTATGTGCCCTCTTATCAATTAGTCATCAGGTCTTTATGCAGGGCCTATTTGTTTTAAATTCCAGGAAGTGCTATTTGGAAGTGTCTAGCAAATTTTCTATGGACACGTGGGGACTATCGAACTACATTTCCCGTGGTCCAACGGGTTTCCGGTTTCCGG
The DNA here is from genome assembly GCF_016433145.1 of Gracilinanus agilis. Lineage (NCBI taxonomy): Eukaryota > Metazoa > Chordata > Mammalia > Didelphimorphia > Didelphidae > Gracilinanus > Gracilinanus agilis. Next base: position 310,497,927 of record NC_058134.1, read on the forward strand.
TTCTTTGGGCGTGGGGACGTCTATGTCCCCATGCATAGGACAGTTTAAATGGGAGGAGGACCGAAAGAAAGCTCTCTTGATCTGCCTGAAGGGCTGACTGACGTGTGGAGAGGATGGGCTCCGGCCGGTAAATATAAAAGATAGGCGCGGTCATATATATTTTATCAACATGGCCAAGGCTTTAATTAAACTACTAATTTCTCTTATTATCTCAGTCTTTATCATTTTTAATCGTAACAGGCCTACTGTGTTCTAGGTATCAAGTCAGGTACTAGAGACTCAAATACAGAAATGAAATTGTTTTTGCCCTTAAGAATTCAGGGTCTAGTATGGGTTGGGTACTGGTTTAGGCCTTCTGAGGCCCTGAAGACAAAAGCAGACTGTTTCTTGCTTTCAAGGAGCCTACATTCTTCTGTGTTTCTCCTCCCACAGTTCTTTCTCTCGATGTGGAGAGCATTCTTTCTCATAAGTTCCTTGGAATTGTCTTGTAGTAGAAAAGTCCATTACATTGGATCGCCCCACAATGTTTCTTTTTATGTGTATGATGTTTTCTTGGTTCTGCTCATTTCACTCTACACCAGTTCATAGAGTTCCAGTTCATATAGAAATCCTCCGAAAGTATAGGAATAGATATGCCTTTCCTAAAAATAATCAACAGTATATATTTAAAACCATCAGCAAGTATCATCCACAATAGGGACAAGTTAGAAGCCTTCCCAGTAAGATCAGGAGTGAAGCAAGGATGCCCATTATCACCTCTGTTATTTAACATTGTACTAGAAATGCTAGCTGTAGCAATTAGAGAAGAAAAAGAAATTGAAGGGATTAAAGTAGGCAATTAGGAGACTAAGCTATCATTCCTTGCGGATGATATGATGGTCTACTCAAAAAATCCTAGAGAATCAACTAAAAACCTAGTAGAAATAATCAACAACTTTAGCCAAGTTGCAGGATACAAAATAAATGCTCATAAATCATCAGCATTTCTATATATTTCCAACACATCACAGCAGCAAGAGGTAGAAGGAGAAACACCATTTAAAATCACCCTAGACAATATAAAATACTTAGGAATCTATCTACCAAAACAAACACAGCATTTATATGAACACAACAACAAAACACTTTCCAAACAATTAAAACTAGATCTAAACAATTGGAAAAACATTAATTACTCATGGGTAGGATGAGCTACCTAAACATGGCAATCCTACCTAATTAATTTACTTATTCAGTGTCATATCTATCAAACTACCAAGAAACTTATTTTATAGAATTAGAAAAATGTATTAAAAACTTCATTTGGAAGAACAAAAGATCAAAACTATCAAGAGATCTAATGAAAAAATATGAAGGATGGGGGCCTAGCAGTTACTTAAATCTTAAACTAAAGATCTTAAACTAAAATAAAGCAGTGATCATCAAAACAATATGGCTAAGAGACAGAAGGATGGATCAATGGAATAGACTTGGGGTAAATGACCTCAGCTGCTGTGTGTACCCAGTTCATGGGCACCTCCTCACATTACCCTCTTTGCCCTTAGAGTTTGCGTGTGTGTGTGTGTGTGTGTGTGTGTGTGTGTGTGTGTGTGTGTGTGTAGAAAGAGCGAGAGCACACAAGCCCCTCCCACCCATTCCCTCCCTCCTCCTTCCTCTATATGTCTACATGGCACCCTGATTATGTGAGAAATGCTTTTTCCTCACCTTCCTTTTAGCCTTCCCTCTTCCAGTGTATTCCTCTTCCCTTCTCTTTCCATTCTTAAAATCATCAGGACACAGCAGAAGCACTCAGTCGTTGTCTAATTGAGCGCCCTCTGTAAGCTCCATGATGACTGGGTTTTTGTTTTGTAAGAGGGAAATTTTAGGTATTATATAGATATGTATTTAAAGTGTGGCCACCAGGAATCAATTCAGATGGATTCCATAATTAAAATAGACCAAGTCAGGATCGCCTTTTACAATTAGAAAGGTAGAAGGTAGGGAAATAGAGAGAAGGAGAGGCTAGTCCGGGCCTACCTGAGGCCAGGCAGAGAGAGGGTTAAAAGGCTAATTAAACTAGGCTACAAGCCACAAGGCCTTAGCAATTACGGAGGCGAGAGCCTACTTAAGGTAGACGCCAAGGTAGGCCCAGGAAGTCAGCCTAACCTACCCACGTGACCATTCAGAGGGGAAGCAGCCTGAGGTCTCAGCAGAGATCCTTCAGCACCAAGTTCAAAGCGGGAACTGCCCAACAGGAAGTAACCAACATACTTAAAGAGATCGTGTCTCCCTTCACTTCCTGGGGGTCCACCCCTAACTCAAGCAGACAAATGGCAGCCTCTACACTGATTTGGACTGCCCAAAGGGCCGTCCCTTGTTCTTGATTTGTTACTTATTGTCACGTGTGAGTAACTCGTCTCCCCTCCCCCCTCAGGGACGTGGGGATGACATTATCTCTGGTGGCTGGAGTTCTAACTAGGAATGGGGGTGAGCTAATTCTATTTACACAGTCAGTTTAGACCTTACTCTTTGTTTGTTCAGCTTTACCTTTTTGTGTCTCTTCACTCCTCGGAACTCAAAGCTTCTTGGCAGCTGTGGTCTTTTCATCAGGAATGATTGGAAGTCTGGGTTGGTAGACTCCTGCGAAGGAAGCAGGGCTGATGCTTTGGGATCTGGGAAGCCAGAGCACTCCCCTGCCTTCCAAGAATGCAGGCACAAGAGGGACTCCATCCCACTTAGCTGCTTGCTCCTTTGACCAGTCAAGTTTATATAAATCCCTTTCACATTTTTGCCTTTGTTTCTTCTTTGTAAGATTTATGAAAATTTATCTCTGCAGTGTTTGTGTTAGCCTGTGTTCTTGGCAGAGCTGGGGAGCCCTCCTCTGCACACAAATGTACCCTCGATTAGCTCAGCCTTTCAGAAGTTTTATAAACTAGAAGCACACAAAGTGATTTTTTGTTTTTGATGGGCAAGAATAATCCCAGCTCCCTTGGGCATCAGAGAGTGACATTATTTGCAAGTGTTTAAACTGCTCCAAAGGGCATTTCTATGGGACCAGCAGAGTATGTGGAAAAAGTGCTCAGGCGCTTGCTCTCCCTCCCTCCCTCCTCCTCCTCCTCTTCTCTCCCTTTCCCCCTCCCTCTTTCTGTTCCTTCTCATCACTCTCCCCCCTTCCCTGCCTGTCTCTCCCCCCTCCCTCATCCCTTCCGTCAGTCCCCCTCACTCAGAGATGTATGCATATCCCTGGCATCTAGCACACAGCCAGTTGACTGTAGCACAGCGTTGTCTGCCCCAGCCCCTGGCCTCCTCAGTTTAGCCTTGCCAGTGGCAGGACCCTGTGGTGGTCCATTTCTGATCTCTTTTCTGGTCCTGCCCTCTCAGGGGCACTGAGTTTCCTTTTGAGTAGAGTTCCCATGAACGACGACGACATTAAAAAGTTTCTACGGTGTTGTGAGTGACTTGGGCCTAAATCAGCCTCCTTAGCCTCTGACCGATGGCTCCCTCCATTTGCTTGGTGCTGAGGGAAGTAGGGGAGGGATTTTCAATTTCTCTGTGGCAAAGCTGTTTGCATTATCATTAAGCAACCTGGTTGGTAATTGTGCCCTCACGGTGGACAAAGGGCCATTGTTAGAGGGAACAAATCATCTCTGACCAGTTATACAAGGCCAGGGTAAGAAGAGGGTGCTCCCTCTGCCCCCACCCATGCCCAGTTGTTTGGGGCACATCATTACCCATTTCCAGGGGGATCTCATAGTCATTGATTTCCAGAATGGTATTGATGGTGAAATGAAGCTCCAAGCTTTCTTCCTTGTCCAGGCAACGTTTACTATTCTGTCCTGTATGGGTTGCCGTGTGCATTCGAGACTGACTTGGGCTTTTCTTGCTTCTTAGACCCAGCAGCCAGAAAACCACCTCCTCTTCCTTCCAGGAGCTGAACTCGGTTCCTGGCATCTAGGGATGCCTCTTGGCCTGCCCCTTGCTCACCTGAGAGCAGAGAGCATCTTGGTGGTTGTTGCTAACGGGTCGTTTCTTCACTTCTCCCATAGTAACTAATTTTGTGGCTTATATTAGAAGAGTTGAGGAATCACTTGAGAAATACATGTGACTTGTGGCAATGCAGGATCGAGCTCACTGGAAAGACCATTTTTGTTACTTACTGGTGTGCTGTCTCGTGCTGTGGCCACAGTATCCGTGTAATGGGTTTTCTTCTTTATTTATATATAATATTTATATATATTACTTGCTCCCTCCCCTCCCTTTAGGAGGTTGGTAAAGTAAAAATGCTTTGGTCAATTCCCTTTCTTCTTTGTGTCTCATTTTATTTTCTGTTTCTTCAGGCTGTAGCTGAAGTCTTCAAAGCTCAGGCATGGAATCTTTCAGTAAAGTCAGAGCCTTCCCTTAGGTAGCCAGCTTCGTCTGAGTTCCACCCTTTTGTGAAGGGAAAACTGTACTCCTTTGGATTCTTGGGAAATGGAGCAACCCTTAACTTTAGGAAATAGGGGGCAAAAAGAGGAGGCCGAGGGCGTTGCCAGCTGGGCTAACAAAGAAGCACAACAGCGAACTTGTGCCTGACAGTGGGGGCACCAAGGAAATAGTGGCAACTGCCTGGCCTCATGATATCTATCACCTTTTCTTTCAGACTCATTTGGGATTTCTTCTCCTTTAATTGCTTCTTCTCCCCTCTGCAAGGCTGTGTTTATGATTTTGACCAGATTTTACAATGTTAGAGGGGAAAGGTTGTTGGCTTCCCATTGAATTTTGTCCTGGGCTGCCACTATCTCCCAAGAGTCTTGATTCCATCTCAGATCTCTTGTAAAACTCATAGAAGTGCTAGGCAATCCCCTGGAGGCTGCTCTTCTCAGTCATGACTGTTACCAGCTCAGAGGATTGGAATTGTTACCTTTTTGAATTATAGTGAAGTAAATTTTCCAGCTCCACCTCTCCTGGCTCATGACCAGAGACCTGTATTTGAATAGCCCTGATACTAAGCAAAGTCAGTTGAGTTTCTTGCCATAAATGCGCATTAGGAATTTTTTCAGATGTAGCCCAAGCAGACTTTTTGCATGGGAAGAGTAGGAACATTTGGTTTATGACCCTGGACTAAAAGAGACCCCTGGAGCCTTCCTGCTTCTCTTCTGGCCTCAAGGCCTCCGCGCAGAGGTTTCAGGAAGCTCCCAGTGGTTTTCTGCTTTTTTAATTTCATGTGTTACTAAATTCTTCTGTTTCGGAGATGTTTGAGAGTCATTTTCTATTGACTTTATTCTGAAGAGTAGAAATTTGTCACTCAGCAATAAGATCCTTTCTTTACGGTGGTTTGTCAAATGACTCACGCGCTGCCTTTATGAAATCTTTAGTTCCGGTCATGGTGACCAGTGTCAGATGATAGGTCTTTAAGGACTAAAAAACCAAAGCCAGCCGTCCTATCCCACGGATGTTTCTGGGGCATTCTTTCTGTCTACCCAGAGCTCAGATGTGATTTTATTCAGCTCACTTTAAGAAACAAACTTGCTTTCCTGCCTTTAGTGGTGGGAAGAGGCTCTCCTGAGAGGTAAAGAGTTCTTTCTCCTATGAAATCTTCAGATGGAGCCTGCAGGACAGATCTGCTTCAACCATCACCCCAGAGTTCCCCAACTTTAGTCCCTGAGCAGCAAGAGCTATCACAGTGGGATTTAAGTCCAGCCCTGCCAACTTAGGTGTGTGCTCTTACTACCAGCCTTTCCTTTGACTCTCACCCAAAGCCCCCTGGAGTACTGCTGGTGCCAGCATATTCCCAGGGTGAGATTAGCCACTTTGAGATGGGTAGCATTCATGGAATTCAACCTGATCTTTTTGGCTGATTGTACCTTGACTCAAGATGTATTTCCTGGAGATGTCAGACACCTTTGCTCTGGCTGTGCTTTAGTAGATCTAGTTCAAATGCTCAAGGGTCTTTTTCTCTGGAATCATTTTGGGGTGTTTATTGTTACTTTAAACCAAGTTTCGAATTGCCCTTGCCCTTTAGAAGTGTTTGGAAGCATCTTTTGTCGAGTTCATGAGTTATTGTGTGAAATGAGAGTTAGAAAGATTGCAGGCTAACAGACGTTTCCATAAACTACTCATGGTGGAGAGATTTGTTAAGGCTCAAAAAAGACCTTTTTTTTTTTTTTTTTAAATTCCTAAACTCTTACTTTCTGTCTAAGTAACACTCCACAACAGAAGGGCAGGGGCTAGGCAAGCAGGGTTAAGTGACTTGCCCAGGGTCACATAGCTAGGAAGTGTCTGAGGCCACATTTGGTTCCAGGTCCTGGCTCTCTCCACTGAGGCGGCACCGAGCTGCCCCACAAATTACTTTTAAGATGAACATTGTGACGTGTTGTTATAGTTCTGCATGTGAGTTTCTCAATTTCTACAGGATGTCTGTCTTTGCCTTGTAGCTGCATCAAGAGTCAACATGTTCACCCAGTGAAATGTTGGCCTCTGCCAGCATGACATCAACCCCATAAGCCTTTAGTGGTTAGTCATCCCCAGACACGAGGGCACGGCTTCTGGAAGCTTGTGAAAACATCTTTTTCCAAATTCTCTCTTCCCGTCTGTGACATACACCATAGGAATGAAGTTGGGAAATGCTCATCTTTTCTTGAAGGCTCTCACCATCTCATTCCCACACTAGTTCTCATGGAAAGGGAGAAAAGGAACCTTTCTTCTCTTCAAGGAACCTCTACCACATGGCCACACGTTCTGGAAATCATGGCCTACTATGTTCCTCTGAGTCAGGGTTCATTGGTGTAATGGGAGATACCCTAGATTTGGCATCAAGAGGCCTCGATTGATTTGAATCCTGGTTCGAATTGCTCTCATTGGGTGACCATCGACATGTTACTTAATAACCGTAGCCTTAGCCTTCTCATCTGTAAAATGGGGTTAGTCACTAGAGAGCTGACTCCCTTCAGCAGTGCTAGTGAGCCTTTCAGAGATGGAGGACCCCGCCCACGGTGGGGAGGGAGGAAGCTCTCCCATTGGCTGTGCTCCCTGCTCTGAGCTAGGCTCCCTTCAAACCTGGCTCCTCTCTTAACTCCAGCACTAGCCCAGAGGCTGGGCTGGGTGCCACACCTCCCCCCCAGCAAAGGAGGGACCAGGGGCTCCCATTGGCTGCTGGGCAGAGAGGCTCATGATGTGAGCAGTGTCGTGGGGATGGGGGGGGGGGGTCCTCAGCTCTGCCCCAATCCCTCTGGTGTTCTAGTAAGGGGCTCTGGTGGCACAGCAGGCGTGCCCACAGAGAGGCTCGCCTTGGCCCTGGAGTGGCTGGCCCCTGGTGCCACGGAGGCCTGGAGCGGCCCTTCCCTGCATCTTTGTCCTTAGGCCGGGTGGAGCCTCTCTGGGTCTGGGTCCCCATCACTGGCCCTTTTATCACTGCCATGACTGTATGTGAAATCCTCTGCTCCGTTCTCCAAGTCCTCTCCAGGCTTTCCAGGCTTCTTACACATTACTCATCCCCTGGGCTTTTCCGTGGAGTGACACTGACCTCCTTGCTATTCCTGGCACATGACACCCCAGCTCTGCAATGTGCCGTCCCTCCCTCCCAGCTCCCTCCCTTTCCTTGTGTAATATTACTTGGGGGGGGGGTGTCCTCGACCCTGTTAGACTGGGAGCTCCTTGAGGGCAAGGTCTGGCTTTTGTCTTGAATTTCCCATCTACGGCTTGGTCTGGAGCCTGGTGAATAATAGATGTGGGATAAATGCTTGTTGACTGACTCTCAAACAGGATTTCATAGGAGTCTAAGACTGAGAGTCAGAAAAGGACATGAGAAATCATCTAGTCCAGTCCCCATCATTTCACTTATGAGGAAACCGAGTCCTAGAGAAGGGAAGTGACTTGGTTCCAGGCAAGAAGATGCCGAGGGCTGCTCCTGCTGCTGTGTTCTTGGATTGTTTGTCAGTAAGCGTCTCAGGGAATTCCTTTTTGTAGGTATGATAGGGTTAAGTATGAATAAATGGTGAATACCTCTTAGGTGCTTAATAAATGCCTATTAAATTGGCTGCAGTGGCAGGAGCCATGGTTCTGAGTTCAAATTCTCCATCTAATAACACCTCAGGCAGATCCTTTCATTCCTGGACTTGTGAGCTTCCTTCTGGCTTTGGCTTTGTAGTCTGTGACTTAGAGCCGACATCATCTCACTGCGGGTGGAAAGGCGAGCGATGCTTTTGAACAAGAGTTAAGTGTAGTCGGCATCTTTTTGTGAATGCTCTCCAAAGCGAGCGGCTGCCTCATGTGTTCTGGAAGGAGTTATGGGGGTTTGAGCAAAACCCTAAACTGTCTGGATCTTAGTTTCTGCAGCTTTCAAATAGTCATAACAACAATAATAATATCTGCCCTGCCTGCCTCACACAAGTGTTATGATAGTTAAATGGGAAAATGTGTGTGAATGCGTAGAAGAGCAGTGGATAAGTGTAGGGGAGGCCTGCTGTCATCATTGGGCCAGTCTCGAGATTGTTCATTTCATAAAATAATTGGAATCTATATAATGGTCTTTTAGAACAGGCTAAGTAATGGGCCAGGAGTCCAGAAAACGGATTTTCTTCCAGGAAAACTTTGGGTGTGTACATACGTGTATGTAGAGCTATTTCATGTATGCCCACAGATTGATGTGGACTTTGCAGTCTCCCCGCTTACACACCCAATCCAAGTGATGTGAGTTATATTTGGATTTCTCCACCCAACACGTTTGCCCAGTTTTCGGATGTTCTTTCTGAGAATCGTAGGACATGTCTGTACTCCAGAGGTTAACGTGGTGCTTAGATCCACCTTATGTTTCTGCAGCCACCTCTCCTCCCATCTCCCACCATTTTTTACCTGTAGTGGAGACATCGATGTTTTGGCTTCACTCATTTCTCTGTAACAAAATGAAGACCTGAATTGGCTTCTGTTTGTTTTTTGTTTTTCTAAACTGCTTTGGAAAGAATCGTTTTTTGGACCTTTTCCTTATTCCTCCCTCTGAGGAAGACTGCGTCACTGAGAAATGTTTAACCTCATGGACTTGATCTGGGTTTGGAAATGTGCCTAAGGCAACTAGAAGCTGGCAGTGTTCTTGACCCAAATTCCCCTCCCTGTAAGGGGGTATGGCGAGAGGGGATTTTGTCCCGACCTGCCAGAACTGGAAGATGTTGGGGAAGTTTTGGAAAAAGGCAAGTTTCCCCTCAAGGTAGTTGAGAGTTCTCCCGGAAGAGAGCTTTCAGGCGTTCTGATATTCTTTTAAGTGAACGCTTAGAGTTCTTACCTGATAAAAATAACGCCAAACTGAGCAAGAAAACGGGTTTTCTGGTTGTGGGGTGGACATGGGAGAACTTTGATTGAGTGGCTCTACTTTGAAGATGGAGAAGAAGTAGGAAGTAAGTAAGGGGGCAGTTAAGTGACTCCCTGGATTGAGAACCAGGCCCAGAGACAGGGAGGGGCTGGGTCCTCAGACACTTCCTACCTGTGGGACCCTGGGCAAGTCACTTAACTCCTGTTGCCTAACCCAGACCATTCTTCTTCCTTGGGGCCAATATTGATAGGAAGTAAGGGCTTAACATTTATTGAAAGAAAAAATGAATAGGAGGCTAGTTGGGAAACATTTGAGCAATTTAAAGCCTTTTAAAGGAAAAACAGCCTGAGGAAGCGATAGAATCTTTGTGGATTGTGGAAGAAATCTGGCATTAGAGTCAACTCTACGTGGTCCTACGGGTTGATTATCTATGGGATTATCCATGGGGACTTTCCTTGGCAAATCATTCTTTGAAATTATTTTTGACACTGAAGTACTCTGCTTCAGCAAACAGAAGCTTTAACATGCAAGAACTGAAAGTGAAGACATTTTGATTCAAAACAAAACAAAACAAAATGAACTTACATTTTGGGGAAGATGTGAACCAGCAGGCTCTTTTTAGAATGTGCCCAGATTGCTATAGGTTGGTCTTTGGCACCATCGTTTATTAGAGGAACATTAAGGGCTGGAGGATAAGAAGGAAGAAATGGCCTGTAACTGTCAACCTCATTCTGCCTTCTCATCTGATCTCACGGGGATCGTCGTGGGATATAGAGTTGATATCTTCTACCTTGTTAACCTGTAGACTCCTTCTTAGTCGGTTTAGCTGGGAACTTTTCAGGTCATCTAAACTCAGTTTGAGTAGCCCAAATTTCAACCTAGTTCTATAATCGTTCAAGTAAGTAATCCAAACTTAACACCACTCTAGGCATTAGGGTCTCATGTCCAAGTGTCTGGAGAAAGCCTTCCTGAGCAGAGTTGGCTCACAGGTTGGAAAGATCCATTCATATGACAACTGGATTTTGACTCTGGAGAGTCTGCCACTCTCTGCCCTCTCAGTTACAGCATGAAGTCCTCTCTCTTAGCCTGCTCTCTGAAGCTACTCTTGCTGTTTTTTCTAAACTAGGCACTTCCATGACTGTCTTCTCCATTTCAATCCTCCTTCCTCTTCATTTTGCCATGCCTCACTACTCATTGGAATTGAAATATTGATTCACATGCAATTAGATCCATATCATGAGGTCTACAGCCTCGTGGAAAATATAGTTGGAAGTGTGCGACTAGGGTTTGCTCCCCAGGGACTCACTCTCCCAGCATCCCATTTACGTATCTATGTTACGTACTAACGTAGGGAAGATACAAGTTTGGGGGAGCCTGCTGAGAAAGCTGGCTTTAACTCGGGCTTTTACATTTGTCCTTTTATTTCTTCTACTTCAAGTGATTATTAATAAATCTTATAAAATATAATACTTGGAGTTATTGGATATTAATTTAAATCTTACAGAAGGGGCCTTAGAGGTCATCTAGTCCGACGGGGAGAGGGAGAGGGAATGTAAATGGCCCGTTCCATTTTAAGAAGGCTACCATTATTAGGGAGATTCCTTTTACTCTTCTGAAACACCTTGTTTGCTTCTAGGTCTGCCCTTTGAGGTCAAGTGCAACAAGTCTCATACCTCTTGGTCATGACAACTGTTTAGGGACTTTTAGGAACTCTTGTGTTCCACGGAGTCTTCTCCAGGTCAAACATACACAGTTCCTTCAGTCAGCCCTTGTCCAGGCGTGTTCTTGAAGCTCTTTCCTGATTGCTTTCTTCTGGATGTTCTCTTAGTGTCACAAGACTGAGATGTAGGTCTGATGAGAGGACAGACACTGAGTGGGCTGGGCATGAGTCCTTCCCTCAGTTCGTGCTAGGGTGGTCACATTGGTTTTCTCTTCACATGGAATTTGTAGTCCTCAAAATTCCCCAGAATTCACGCCTTTGCTTACTGGTCCTTTCCCCATGCCCATAAAAGTTACAGAAAATTCACCACCACCACCACGGCTGTGATGCGTTTGGTCGCCATGGCCTCCTTCTTCTGGACTAAGAGGAGGAAAGTGGATTCTCTGGGTCCCAAGTTAGTCATTGCGTGTAATTGAAGTGAAGCTACGTTTGGAGGTGGTTCTTGTTCGGCAGGACAAAGACCAGAGGGGAGTTAGGTGATAATTCCAACAGTCCAAGAGAGAGAAGTGGCTCTGAGCTGGCTGGGAAGAGCAGCAATGGAAAACTAAGCAGAGAGAGGAAGATGTAAAGGAACGCTATAAACACAGGGTTTTCATGCCTTCTACGTAGTAGATGCTTAAGAAATGATTGTTGAATGAATGCAGCTCGATCTGGAATGAGAGAGCACGATGAATGGAAAGGGACTGAATGCTTGAGACAGAGAACTGAGAATCAGAAAGCCTAGCACTCCCGGCAGGTTAGGCAGATGTGGGAATGGAGGCAGGACTCATTTGAAAGACAACAGTTCAAAGGTAACTTAATTTCGGGGTACAGGAGAAGGAAGAAAGAGCCAGAGATCACGTTGGAAGAATGGGCGAGCTGGTTATGGCAGTAAGTGATGCAGGAAAATGGGAGAAAGGACTAGTTTTAGGTGAGGATGAATTTAGACTTACTGAACTTGAAGTGATTGTGAGATGGAAAGAGCATTTATGAAATGCAATGCTAAGTGCTGATGACATAATACAAGAAAATAAGACCATCTGCCCACAGGGGCAGCTAGGAGGTCTAGTGGATTAGATGGGAAGTCTTGGGTTCAGATGTAGCCTCAGATAATTCCTAGCTGTGTGACCCGGGGCAAGGCACTGAACTCCCATTGCTTAGCCCTTTATAGCCCTTCTGCTTTGGGACCAATACATAGTATTAATTCTTTAAAAAAAATTTTAAAATTTAATTTAATTTTTCTAAAACCCTACCTTTCATCTTAGAGTCACTACTGTGTGTCAGTTCCAAGGCAGAAGAGCAGCAAGGGCTAGGCAGTGGGGGTGAAATGACTTGCCCAGGGTCACCCAGCTAAGAAATGTCTGAGGCCAGATTGGAACCCAGGACCTCCTGTCTCTGGGCCTGAGTCTTAATCCACTGAGCCACCCAGCTGCCCCCTCCCCCCAGTATTAGTTCTAAGACAGAGGGTAAGAGGTTTTTTAGAGAGAGACAGAGACCCTGTCCTCAAGGAACTTACATTCTTTTTTACTAAAGTTGGACTTATTAGAGATGATCCATAGTAATTTGAAAATGCAGAGCTGGTTTTAGTGTAAGAAATTGATTTGGGAGTTATTAACATAGAGGTGATGGTTGGAGTCATGAGAAACGAGTAATTTGAGGGATTAATTGTTGAAAAATGAGAGTAGAGTCAGCACACCATAACAGATAGTGAGCTGAGCTGGCCTCTGCAGGCCTGTTTCTGACCCAGACTATCTGTGGGACCCTGAGGCACTCCTGGAAGCACGAGCGTGGACCAGCTCCCCCCAAGGATCCTCTACAGTGGAGGAGTTCTCCCCGCTCCCCTAGGGGACAGCGCCCCCCTGTGGGGGCAAAAAGAGGAGAGAAACTGGTGCTAGGATGAGAGCTGGCATGGCTCTCAGAGAGGAGGGGTTCCCTCAGGAGAGAAGGAGAGGAGAATGGCAGGCATAAAAGCTAGGAAGGGACAAGTGTAGGTAGGTAGCTGAGTTTTCAGGAAGGGAAAAGAGATGAAAGCAGGGATGCACGAGATGTTAGCCAGACGGTGGAGGCCTGCGGCTTTCTTTGAAACTGGGGAAGGACGAGAAGTAGAGAATGATTTCGATTGTGGCAGAGAAGCGAGATAAAGGAGCTTACTCACAGCGACCTGAATTTGGGGGGCCATAATGCTGAGAGCCAGAACAGAGCAGACACCAGTCGGAGAGCACCCCCAGGGTGGGGAGAGCCTCGCTGAAACTGGGAGTGTGTTTTTGAAACGGGTCAAATCCAAATGATTTTCTCTCTTCTTCCCTCTGTGGTCTGCCATCCAGTATCTGAGGCAGAGAAATTGGGTTGTAGAAACAGAATGCATGCATGCATGCATTCATTCAGAGCAAATTGAGAGGCAGGGTGCTGCAGGGGCAGCCCTGAGTCATGCCCTGCCACTGCTCTATGCTGCTTGGGTGACCGAGGGCCAGCTGACGTTTAAGTGGTGCAGGCAGGCCTGGTTACTGATCTGGACTGGCGGATCCTTACGCCAATGAAGTCACAATCTAGTCCAAAAAGCAAGAAAGTAAAGTTTCGTGGATAAATGGTAAAGGGAGTGAAGTGAGAGAGCTGGCCTAGGAGCCTAGATCTGGGGTAGAGAATATCAATTCTCTTATTAGTCTATATTATATATATTGTGGCTGCATAAAGGAAGAGGAGCCGAGTGATTGGAGGTCTTGGGAAACGTGGACAGCAGCTTTGGTAGTTGGGAGGCAAAGAGAGAAAGTGGCACATTAGAATGTTAAGGGGGGGGCAGTTGGGTGGCTCAGTAGACTGAGAGCCAAACCTGGATTCCGGTCTGGCCTCAGACACTTCTTTGAGTGACCCTAGGCAAGTCACTTAACACCACCCCCCCACCCCCCTTGCCTAGCCCTTACTGCTCTTCTGTGTTACTTTGTATTGATTCTAAGACAGAGGGGAATTATTTTTTAAAAAAGAAAGAAAGAAAGTAGGAGGAGAAGAGAAACAGCAGACTAAAGAAATGGGAGGGCCTGTTGAGGTGAAGCATTGTCTTCCGAAGATGGGGTTCTGGGTATGACAACTGACAGAAGACAGATAGCAAAGAATCGTTATTGAAAATCATACTTGCCAAAAAAGAAAAAGATTTGGTGCCAAAAGTCTCTTCTGAAGAGGAGGGAAAAATAGTTCTTCACCAGCTAATAAAACTTGGGAACCAAAAAAATTTGAAGAAGGCAGGCAGCTCTGACTCATTAGGAGCCGGTAATGGAAAGAAATCTCATTGGGTATAAAAAGCCGATAGATGGGGATTTTTCCTTGTTGAGCCAGGTTGATTTCCTTAATTGTCGCTCCTCCATATAGATGTTGAAGTCACTGCTGTGGAGAGGGGAGGTAGTATCCCAGGAGCAGTGTACTATCTGAGTTGCTGAGGGCAGCCATCTCTTTGAACCATAAACCCGAAAAGGGTGTTTTTGAGGTCTAAGAGGTAAAAACGGTTGTCTCTCCAAAAACTAGCAGTAGGCTAATTCTGGGCCCACTTGGTTGGAGTAAGGCAGATCAGTGAGACCTTTTTCTCCACTGCCCATTAAACTAAAGGGCCATGTCTGCCAGGGGCTTTGGAAGAGAAATTTTGGGGCTTTAAATCCAAGTGACCTGGACAAAATGTGTGGTCTGTGGTCTGTCTCAGTGTGTAGGGTCTTCATAAAGTCCCGTGGCCAGCAAGGAGTGCTAAGGATGACAAATAGAGATTAGGTGTTTCGTTAAGAAGAGCGGTGACATTTGTGAAGGATGGATGAATGGCGAAGGAAGAACAACTCAAATTTTATTTTGTTTGTGCTTGGTCCCCCCCCCCCCAAGAACATGCTCTGACTGGAAAGAACTTGATAGAAATGGTTGATAAGCAGGGACAGAATAAGAGAGGACCTGACAGCATGTGATGAGATCCAGTCAGGAGGTCCAGGCAAGCCCCAGGAACTGGTGGGTGTGCAAATCAACAAAGCCACACTAAAGGCTGCCTGACAAATCAGACACCATGAATGAAGAGGCTTGATCCCAGTCAGGATAAAATGCCTTCTCTCAGTCCAGAGGCATGAAATCCTGCACATGTGCTCTGCCTCAGCTGCTGATTGCTTATGGAGGGCTCTGTGGTGGGGTTAAAGGGCTGAGGATAGGGCGGTGGAAATAACAAAGGGCAGCAAGAAAACTCTGAGGAGTTCTGAGCTTCTGAAATTGTGGATTTGAAAACTCAGTATGAGTCAGTGGTGTGACCTGGCAGCCGAGAGAGTGAGTGTAGGATTGGGGAGGAGGTGCAGACCATTGGGGAGTCGGCAGTTCTGCGGCCATATTTTAGGGAGGGCAGTACCCAGGAGAGTAAAGGGTCTCAGTTTCTGTGAGAATTGGCTGAAGGAATTAGAGGAAGAAGAGAAGACGACTGAGGGAGAGCTTGCTAGCTGTCTGCAAGACACCCAGTCGTTTGGTCTTCTGGGGAAGGAGGAGGGAGGGACAAAGGGTGGGTATTGCAAAGAGACAGATTTTAGCTTGGGGACAGGAAAAACTTCCTCCCAGTGTGATCTAAAAGTGGCCGAGGCTGCCTCTGGAGATGTAGGGGGTTTCCTTTTGGGAGCAGTCTTACAGCAAAGGCTGGGTGACTGCACGGGAGAGCTGGCCTCAGTGGCCTCTGAGGAGACTTCCAATTCCAATTTGATCATACTGGGTGGTGTTTGCATGCTCCATGTTCACAGGAGAAACAGAGAAGTGTCCCAGGAAAGTGGATTGTGCTCCCAAAGGCCTTCAGCTGTAGCAGCTTCTTGGAGAAGTTCTCCTTCCTCCTCTAGCTTAAAAAAAGAAATCCCCATCACATCATCCTTAGAAGGAAGTGGAAACATTATGTTCTTTACCAGCTAAAGAAACTTTGGAACCAAAAAATTCGAAGAAGGGGGCTCTGTGACTCACTGGGAGCTGGTAATGGAAAGAAACCACGCTGGGGATAGAAGGCCAGGAGATGGGGATTTTTCCTTGTTGAGCCAGGTTGATTTGCTTAAACACCTGAGAAACAGGTTTTTTAAACTATGAAAATGTGGGTAAGATACTCAGCAAGCCTCAGAGTCCTGAATCTGTAGTGGGAAGGCCCATCCCATAATCATGCCTGCTTCTCCAGATGCTGTCACTAAGTGATGGATAGCCTGTTGTTCCTTTTCCTAAACTTTTCCCCCTTGTTCTGGTCCCGTGGTGTGGTAGAGAAGAAAGAGGACTCTCCTTGCCTGCTGAAGCTCCAAGGTCGCCCCATGTAATGTGATTGCCAGCCCTGGCTCTGTCATATAATGGCTGAGCTAGTAGGCTGCCTTCTCTGGGCCTCAGTGGCTTTCTTTGTAGAATAAGGGTTTAGACTGATGTCCTCTGAGGTCCCTCCAGCTCTGGCTCTGTGAGCTTGACTCCTGGGCCTTTGGGAAGGAAACCCTTTCAAGACAGAAAGGGGAAAGGTTTTGGCTCAGTAAGGCCTCCTCCTTATGAGTATTATTAATTATTAATCATTACGAAGCCATTTAGGGAAATTCTTCTTCTCTTTTCTTTTCCCCTGAACTCTTTTAAAGGAAATGTCTGTAAGAGGAGATGTGAGAATACATTTGGGGCACATAGTTCCTTCTTCTGTTACCATGGTATCGTCTGTATTTATTATAAGACTTGTCGAGGCCTGATTTGCCCACATCAGTATTAACCACCTGACTTTTGAACTTCCATCAGGAAGATGCAATGACCTCTGCCACACATCAAATGCTTTGAAATGAAATAAATTCGATTCAGCAATTACATTTTCCACTGACGGGCCCAAGGTCCTCTGTTAGATGCTGGCAGGTGTCTGAGAGGCCTGGGGGTGGGTAGGAGATAAATAAACTGAACAAAATTTTGTCACTACCTATAAGGAGCTGGTAGCTTGGCAGGGATGACTTCAATATACTCTTGCTTTTAGGGTGTAATGAATGAAGTTCTCTAGAGCCTGCATATATGAAATTTAAGTTAATTTATCAGCCTCTTTGATTTCTAACTGGCCAGTGGACTCCCTCACAGTCCGAATAGATGCCAAAAGAACATGAACAGTTAGGCCGTAGAGCTGGGCTGGAGAGAGGCAGAAAAGCAAACAGCTAGGCTGGGTGAAGAAGAGACCCAACTTCCTGGACAAGCTCATTTATGCCCCCCGTGATGTTATCACTCAGTCTCTCCCCAGGACACCTGTGATTAGAAAACAGGCATGCAGGAAGTGGCCTCAGAGACCTCAACTCCTCCCTCACCCCTTGATGATGGGAAGAGGGAAGTCTTAGGAGGAGACCAACCCTCCCTTTCCTCCCTGCCTTGTAGCTGGACCACCATCATACTGCAGGACCTTTTCCTGAGCCTCCTGTGGGTCTGCCACCCTACTGGCCCCCCATCCAGGCCAGGCCTCTGGCCCGATTGGCCCAGCTCACCTACCAGCACCAGCTAAAGGCAGTTTCTGACTCCATTTCCTACCGTGTTCTTATTTACAAATAAATAAGATGCAGAGGGGTGGCAAAATGGGAAAATGATTCTTCAGTGCAATCCCAATTCAACATTAACTTCCCACAAAGAATAGTTCTAATTCGTAGTCGTTTTGACAAAGGTAATAATCGGCACTTTGTTGAATAAAGTGTGGGTGTTTTGATCGCAGGATTCCTACTAGGTTTCCTTTGCCTTTGTGATATCCATTGCTGCTTATTGGATTTTACTTTCTTCTGCTTTTCTGTCAACTTGAGCCTATCACCTTGGGATAAAAGAATGTTAAAGGCTTCCTAGAAATGTCTGTAATGCTTAATAATAGGTTCCTTTTCCGTAGGACCTGGAGTTTGGGGGGAGTTCTGTGTGGCATGAACATCTTGGTTTCACAAGGTAAAACATTTATCATTAAGTGGAAGTTGCAAAAAGACTGATGGGTAATTTCCTAGCACTTGCTGGGCATGGAGTAGAGGGGATTTTTTTTCCCCAGGTATGGTTTGGATTCCATGTTCACTGAAGTCTCTTCCAATTCTGAGATGCTGCAATTCCACAGTCACTTTCAGTTAGGAAATGAGGTATCTGATGGCCACAGTCTTGACCAGTCTTAACTCATTACAATAATCAGGTTGGATCATTATTGCTTTTGACCAGAAGCCATCACAAAACCCAAAGAGTAATTTAGGCAGTAATACACGTGGATTGTCTCACTCTGATGCCTCCTAGTGGCATGGGGGTAGCCGGGGGTTCTTGAAAGCAATGCCAGTGGAGTGTGGGCTTTGATAGCTCCTACTAGTGTGGGAAAGTTTTTAATTTGGACTGAGGGCCACCGTGGCTGTGTAATGAGAAGCACTGAGAAGTTGGCTGGCACGTGATTTCTTTTTTGGCCGTAACAATTCATGAAATCACTTACTGGGGTGTTGGAAGGGCAATGGTCTACCTTGCTGGAGGAAATATCAGCCTTGATGAATTAATTGATCTTCTGGAGTATCAGTTTATTTATCATGTGATATTTATGCCTCTGTGTGGCTGTGAAATCAGCTAGCTACTTGACAGTAATATTGAAAAGGGATCTTTTTAGGTATCATCTTTAAAACCAGTCCTGAAACATGCACAGTGCGTGTCTGAGAAGTTTTGACAGCCAGAGAGAAGCTTCTGTGGAAGTATTGTTTGGCCAGACGTTTCTTGAGTTCAGGGGCTTCCAACCAATCTATGCTGTTCAGCTGAAACAAAGCCTGAATGATTGGCCACAGGTTGGTAGCCATCATCACGTACTTCCTGGAAGGAATGAGAAAGGGATATGGTTCCTCCAACTTTCAGGCAGGCTGCCCTCAGCACTGTAGGGCACGTGGCAGAAAGAAAGATCTGGGATTTCCAGGACCAGAGGCCATACCCCTCTTACTTAGCCTTTAATTATTAAGCCTTAAACACAGCGTGGAGTTCTCGCTTCGACTCTGTAGGCTTGTGTGGATGTCTGTTCACATCATATTGAGAACCCACTACAAAGAGTACCACGTTAGACACGGAGGGGACCCTCTTCTACCTCAGAGCAGTGTTAGGAGAAAAGATGCAAAAATCAAGTCCCTGTCATTTTTGTTTTCAAGGAACTCACAGACCAGACAGACACAGAGTGGTGTTTAAGGGCAAATTGGCAGTGCAGTTAGGAGCTTGCAAGAGCTAAAGGATGATTGGAGATGACCACAATGTGGGGACTTGGAGAAGGGATTTCCACATGCTTGAAGCCTGCTTCCACCGGGCTATGTTGCTGCTTCTCAGACTTTGGGAGTTTATGTGGATGAGAGATTCATCACCCTGGAGCCAGTCTCAAGCTGAGCCTCCTGCCTTATGTCCATGTCCTAACTTCCCTGGCTTCCTTCAAGGCCTAGTTAAGATCTCCCCTTCTTCAAGAAGCCTCTTCTAATCCCCCTTCATGCTCGGGCCTTCCCTCTGATAATTACCTTCATTTTGCCCTGTCTGTGGCTGTTTGCACACCGTCTCTCCATTAGACCTTGAGCTCCTGGAGGAGGTGACGTCTCTCACCTTTCTTTTGGTATCCCCAGTGCTTAGCACATAGTAGGTGCCCGGTATATGCCTGTTGATTGATCAACCATAGAGCCTCTCACTGTGCCCTTACCTCTGAAGCCTCTTTGGCTTGGCCAGGCCTACTTTACTGGGCTAGCCTCTAGGCCGAAATCTTTCCAAGGGCCCGTCTTGAGTGCAGTTTTAAAGCTGGGTCGGAATGGTTTGTGCCTGCTAAGTCAGCTTGATTCCGCATTGTGTGGATCAAAGCAAGGAACCTCTTGCTAGTGCTGCTGCGTGCTCCATGACGCTCACCTTGATTAGGCTTCTGGGATCAGCCAAAATCTGACTGAGATGACTTCTGAATGCACCATTTCTTAGTTATATAGACCAGTTCTGAGTTATTAGCTTTCAAAAGTTTTTAAATAATTGCTTTAATGTAATTGGCTTCCATTTTACTATTATCGCTTTTACTTTATGCTTTTTAAAAGATCACACACACACACACACACACACACACACACACACACACACACCCCTTCTAGATTCTCTGCTGTTCTATGCAGACACATAAGCGTGTGTGTGGGGGGTGAATTCCAAATTGAAGCTTCCTAAGCCAGAGACCTGGACTTTGCCACAGATGGGTCAGGGCTAGGCTCAGCCCTTACTGTACCAGGAACAGAGCTGGTCCCATGTATCATATGTGGATTTTACATGCAAAGCTTGGGAGAAGTCGAGATGAATTCTTATGTGGGTGGGGGAGGAGAATGGACTATTTCTTTGGTAAAGTTACATGACATGGGCAGGTCTTCCTGACTGAGTCAGATCTCTAGCCACTGTGCCAGGTTGCTTCTCCTGTTAATTCTTGGCATCCACAAAACTTAGACAATGACTTTTGGGACTTCTGGTGCCCTTCCGAGGAAATCTGGGTGACCAGTGTCCCTCCGTTTTGCTCCATTTCCTTCACCCGCTCTTTATTCGGAGGGCGACTCTTCCCGATCATTATGGGTTCTTTGCCTCAAGGCCTTCCCAGAGGATTTTCTGAAGTGCAGGTCTGACCCTAGCATTCTCCCCTTCATTTGATTTCAGAGCCCGTCTGTTACTTCTGGGAACAAATATAAATTTTTTTGGCACTTAAAACCCATGGCAACATGACCCCAACTTACCCTTCCAGCCTGCTTTTTGTGCTCTCTAAAGGTCAGTCCGTTGGGCTTTCTTGCCGATCCTCCTGCACAGCGTGCTGTCGCTCAGCTCCTTGCCTTTGCACGACCACTCTGCCAGTAGCAATGGGCTTTTTTAGGACTCTCAGAAGGCAGTACCGTCCAATGGCTAGAGGGTATAAGGAGGCAGAGAAGGGAAGAGAAATGAGGAGACGTGTAAGGGGATTTGGGCCCGGTCTGGAGAGGTGGGGACAGATAGGGACTGAGGAAGTCGGAGAGAACAGGAGCCACGGAGGGAAGAGCTCTCAATGCCTTTTCATGCTGCACTTCTCCTTCTGTGGCCACTTCACCATGTGGAAAAGTTTGTTGGCCACCAAAAAGAATGGATGGGCCCACCACAAGCTCCTGCACAGCTGGGCACTCATCTTAACTTCTAGCTTCCTTGGCTTTCTTCTCTGCTCAAAAGGAACGGTCTGCACGTGTGGAGTCCTGGGGTTCAGCGCTCTCCTGTGCTCTGGGTCCCATCAGGCAGCCGGAACAGGGATGGTTATTGACACCTCCCGTACTGAAGGCCTCCCTGAGATTCGGAGCTGTTCTGCCACCCCCTCGTCGTGCCCCCCAGCCCTGCCCCGACTCCTCGAGGTGCGTGTGCACGCGCCTGTTTGTTCTTCCCGAGCTGTTGAGAAGCTGCAGAATTCCACTCTTGCTCGTTATTTGGTTGGAAAGCCCTGCTTTATTTCTCTTGCACTTTTGGAACATCCTTCCATGTGGCCCAAAGTGTCTGTCATTAGCTCTGTCAATAGCTCTCATTTATGTAATTGCTTTAAGTTTGCAAAACACTTTACATATGTTATTTTCCATGCCAGTCTGTCAAAACAGGAGTTTTTCAGAGAAGGAAAATCATGTTATTTAGTAAAGGCCTGCAGTTATTAGTGGGGAGAGCAGGATAGAATGGGCTCTTTGTGTCTCGTTCTGCCTAACTCCTTGTCCCCAAGCTGTCTCGGAACAAGTTAGTGGAAGAGGCGAAGGAACAGTAGAGAGATCAGAAATGAACTCGGACACAGAGAAACACTCTGTGTCATACGTGTTCTTGAAGGTCGCTATGCCTCGTCCTCTCTTTTAAGATGGAATTAGTCAGAGGGGAAAAGGAGCTTTCGGAAGGTCTCCCTGCCCTCCGTTTTCTTCCTCCCAGTTTTGGTTTTGTTTTTCTGCCGAGTATCCCAAGACTAGTAAGAGTTGGGTCTTCTGGGAATGAGTCGTGACCTGATCGGTCTTTTTGGTGGTTTTTATTTAATTTACTGGATCGTGTATTATAGGCAGATGTTAACAGTTTGAGAAACCTTAAAGGAATGTTACTTCCAAGCCTGCCAGCTTTACAGGAAAATGGTCGTGTGAATACATGTAACATGAAACCCGAGGTTTTTTAGCAATGCGAAACAGATTGTTTTCCATTCTGAGGATATCTTGGCTGTGTAATGGGAGCATACAGACTCTCTGGAGAATGACCAACCCCTCTTTCCACTGTTGTGTTATGTTGAAGAAGCTTTGGGGAGGGAGGTCTGTCTTAAGACAGTCGTCACTTGAGGCAGGACTGACTTGGCTCTCTTACTAGCAGTAGGGCTCCGTATCCATAGCTGGCCCTGGAAGCAAAGCCTGAGCCTGGTGACATTTTATTTTGGAGAGGAAGCAAAGTATTGAATGGACTAGCCTTCTTTGTGGCATACGTGTAGCTTGTGGACAAGATACACATAATTCCTAGGACGCCAAAACCAAAAAAAGGTTTTCTACCCATTTTTATGAGATTGTGGCATCCAGGGGTTCTTGGTTCCAAATGTTCCTTGTCTTAACATTTGGAGCTGGGAGTAGAACATTTCAGGTGGTGGTTTTCCTTTCCCCTCCCTCCAACCTCTGGGCTTCCTGTCTCTTGTAAAAATAAAAATAAAAAAGCTACAATGTGAATTTCCCTCTCACCCTCTTTCCCTCTGCCTCCATCGCTTTCCTTATTAACAAAGAAACAAATGTCTAAGGAGAAAAAAAAAACAACCAGCCTCCATGTGACTCCATCTGATGTTGTGTGTCTCTACTGCACTGCACATTTCTACTCCCCACCTCTGCCTAGAGCATTGTAACAGCCCTTCTTTCTGGGCCATTCCTCCAGCTTGTATGCCCATCTGGAAGTCAGGTCCCCTTTTCCCTGGGGCTGGGGAAGGCTACTCTTACATCCTCCTCCTAAGTTCATGAGCTCCCACCTCTTAACAACCAGTCAATAAACAATGAACTCTTAGCAGAAACATTGACTGTGGTGGTGTTAATAAGAACAATTGGCACAAAATATTCCCCTCCTAAACTTGGGGCTCACTGTCCCACAAAAACACATAGCACTCAAAGGGAAAATGGGCTCAGACTTGGGCCACTGTGAAAAGGAGTTGCCTTTGTTGTATTCAGTTGTGGCAAAGGCTCTTTGAGAGCCTGAAGACAGAAGGAGGGGGAAAGGGAGATTCAAGGTGAAAGCAGGCTTGTTTGTCTATGCAGCTCGCATTCTGGAGAGCACAGAGGTAGGGACAGGCAGCTTTAGAATGGGACATTGAGGTGGAGAGGGGCATAAGGGACTAAGCAAAAGGGGATGGAAATGAGAGTTTGAACACTGACAACTGGGAGTTCAGAACTCCAGGGATGGGGAGAGCAAGGAAGGGATAGTTGTTCATTATCTAGGAATAATTCAGGTTGGTTTTTGGCCTCAGGGCAGACTCTTCTCTGGGCCTTGGGTACTAGTTTAGCTTAGAGCCATGTTGGCGAACCTATGGCACATGTTCTGGAGGGACTGCTCCCCTCCCCCTCTCCATGCCCACCTCAGGACATTTCTCCCATCTCTCACCCCTCTGCCCAGCAGCCCAACGGGAGCGCTGCCTCCCTCCCCTGACTGGGGTAAAGCAGGAGGATTCACATGCAGTGTGAGGTTGCAGTTTGGGCACTCACTCTCTAAAAGGTTTGCCATCATTGGCTTAGAGAAGTGCTTGGAGCTGAAAGCATGACATTCTTCTCCCACTAAGGCAGGGACCCTTGGTAGGGACTTGACAGAATGGCCTTTGGCCTCTTCCCTGGAAGGGAGGGCTCTGGCACTTGGGGAGGCTGGAGACTTGGAGAGATGGAATGGAGCTGTCTCCCCTTCCCTCCAAGGCAGGCCCCTGGTTTGTGATGGAATGAAATTTCTTTCCTTCTCCCAAAAGGCTGGGAGGTCAGGCAGGAAACCTAGCCTGATGTTTTATGAGATTATGCTGGCCACAATCTAGTGCCAGCCCTCTTCTCTGCCCCCTCTATACTCCTTCCCTTGGGGATCTCAGCTTCCATGGATTTAATTAGCATTTTCTGTGCTGAAGACATCTACCATTCCTGCCCTAAACTTTCTGCTCACCTCCATCTGCCTTTCAGCTATCTCAGATTGGACATATACCCATTGTCTTTCCTCTTAGCCCCTTGCCATGGGCCCCCGACTTTCCTCATACTGTCCAGGGCAACACTGTCCTGATCTGTTAAATCCACAAGCCATGTGCCATCCCTTCTCTCCTCCATATCCCATCTGTTGCCAAGGCCCTCAGATATACTCCCTTCTGTCCTCTGACTCTGCCACTGTCCTGAGGCAGAACTTCCTGACCTCCCGCCTGGACTGTTGTCTAACTCTAGTCTCTCCCTTCTCTGGTCCCTCTTCCATTGGCATGGCTTCCTATCTCCTCCAGCTTCATGTGGAACGTCTTCTCTATTTGATGTTAAAACCCTTTCCTAGCCTAGCCCTTTGCCTGCCGTTTCAGATTTCTTAGTCCTTGCTCCCTGCTAAGTACTCGAGTCCAGTGGCAGAGGCCTCCTTGCTTTTCCCCGAACAAGACACTCATCTCCGGGCTCTGGGCATTTTCTCTGCTGTGCCCCAGGCCTGGGATGCGCTCCTGGCTCATCTCTGGCTCCTGGCTTCTCTGGTTTCCTTTAAGTCCCAAGCAAAATCCCATCTTCTATGAGATGTCTTCCCCGAGCCCTCACAATTCTAGTCCCTTCCTTAACCATTTCCTATTTATCAGGCCGATAGTGCGTTGGTACACACCGGTTAGTTGGTGTTGCCCCTATTAGAGCACGAGTTCCTTGAGGGAACCGTCTTTCACTTAGCACAGTGCTGGCACGTAGTAGGTGCCTAATAAATGTTTATTGACTGACGGACTCCAAGGTCATCCATTGATCTCTCTACTGCCCGCCAGCTGTCTCCAAGAAGAGGAAAGAACGCCATAATTTAGCAGGGCTCACAGGCACATCAGCTGTTGCAGCATTTCTCATTCGTTACCCTTTCTGCAGTGAATAGAGGGGAAGGGCCAGGGTCGGTGGTAGTTACTATTCAGTATTCTTTGGTTGCCATCTTTCTGGCATTTTGGCCTGATTCTCTTTATATCCCTCCGCATCAGTTCGCATGGGGCTTCCCGTACTTCTCCGAATGCTTCGTCGTTGCCATTTTTAGGGCGCAATAACGTTCAGTTACTTTTCGGTCCCACAGTTTCATAGCTGTTCTGCAGTCTCTGGGCTCCTATTTTCTCTCCAGTTCTTTGCCTCAGTAAAAAGTGTAGTCAAGCCTCCAGGTTTTTATTGGTAGAAACAGCCACTTGCCCTTTAGCAGCTTCATCAGCAGAGCTTTTGAAGACCATCAGAGGAAGTTGGTGTCATTTAGTTGGAAACATTTTGAAATGGTTCAAAGTTAACAAAAATGTGAAAGGACCTGCAGATCCCAGTTTTGTCCTTGCTTTGGATGGGGAGGGGAGGTAGGGAGAGGAGGAGAAGGCATCAAGTCATGTGATCCTGCTTGTCTGGCAGAAGTCTAAGTTCTGAGCTGAGAAACCAACTGTGTTTACTATTTTGGGTGAATGAGGTTGTTCGCTTGCTACGAGCAGCTTCTCCATGGGACCCTTCCTTGCTTCCAGTGTGCACAGCTCTCCTCATTGACATCATCTCAGGGCTTGCTATTGAAAGTTGGGTGGAAGAGGGACGTGGCTCTGCCCGAGGCCCGTCTGGGAGCAGCACTCCCTTCAAGTGCCATCAGGTTTGGGTAGCTGGCAGCTCTTTGCTCTGCAGAAATGAAATAGCAGCCTAGAGAGACCTCTTTACGGGGCTGAGGGAAGTCAGCCTTATTGCACCATCTGCTCCTGGAGCCCCAAATCCCCTCCAGCATGCTGGAGGAGAAGACCAAAGCCCTACAGTGTGCCGCTGGAATTCTGCCACTCTCGGGGATTGGGCTGAAGCAAGGGCAGGACATTGACTCAGCAGGATGCCAGGATCCGTACCACAGTTTGCGGGAAGGTTAGCATTTGCATGCTCCTGCTGTCCCCTTCTGAACTTCATGCTGGCCTCCCCTTCCTCGTCTGCCAGTTCGCACTTCTTCGTTTTTCCGAAGGCTTGGAGGATCCCCTGGCAGCTGGGCATGGAGGGGGGGTGGCGCCCATCTACACACATGCGTGCACACACACACACGTAGAAAGAACTACAGTCAGTTTCTCCCTTTGCTCATTCCCTCCTGCCTTCCGGGAATCTGCCCATGGGTAGTCACAGCTTAGGATGGGGAATGGGAAGCCTGGAGGAAGACCCTCCTCTAGGGAAGCCTGGCATTCTTTCTGTTGTTTTGACAATGGCTTTAGGACCAAAGTGCTGACACCCTCAGCTTAGGAGAGCAACAGAGGATTAGAAATGTTGTCAGTTTACATGCCACAACTGCGATCCAAGAGGGGAGGTAGTTGGTGCCACCAGGGTTCTTCTGATCGAGGGGTAAGAGTCTGGCTTGGACAGATTGGTCTTGGTGATTTTAAATTTCTCTTTGAGAAACAGTAATGGCCACCTGACAGATAGGATCATCGTGCCTCGCATTAGATCAGAGCCTCTGGGGGGACTTTTCTCAGTGAACAAATGTTCATGGAATAGCCTTAGTTTAAAACTTATAAAGAAAGTCTCCTTTGGTGCTGAAATAATGGTTGGCTTCGGTGCAAAAGATGACTTCGTCTGGAGAAAATACTTTCAGATGAACTTTTAAGTTAGGAGAAAGTTCAAGTGGCCAACATGTGCTTATGGAGAAAAATGATCCTTTTTTCATAGCTTGGAAACCGTATACTTTCTGGTGGTGAAGTTGTTAGACTCCATGCTAAGAATTAAATGTGGATTAATCTACACACGTGAAGACATTTCTTAGAAATTTTTGAGAATTCTTGAGTATACATATTTGGCTGTGAATGGGTGTATTGTAAAAGTGATTACATTGGGAAGAGTAGCTTTTTAGGTGTGTAGTGGAAGTCGACTTTTCCCCCATCTGCCTAGTATTACTGTTCAGTGTATACGAAATGATCATTTTTGTTACTTCCTTGAAAATTGGCTTTATGTTTTGTTGGTTTCGTGATGTTTGAGGTTTGACTCACTCTTTAAGATATGCATTGAGATAAGTCTCTTTTGAAGTTTCCCAGAATTCTATGTTGTGTCCTGAAAGTTGTACGAGCAACCTGATTTTCTGTCTAATTTTACTTAACGTGCCAGCATTTGTAACAAAATGGGGGGAGGGAGCCTCTCTTTTGTTTTAGGTGGTGACAGAGGGAGGACACTTTGGGGGTCCCCTAAAGCCATTTGTGCAGAAGATGGGTGAGAGAGTTGACGGTTACCTGTTCTTCCCACAGGAGGTCACCTCCTTCTAACTAATGTCCACCTTCTCCTTTGTAGCTTTCGTTTTTTTATTCACATTTCATATTTTCCCCGTTTGCCTTTAAAAAAAGAATGTCAGTGAACAATCAGTTCCTTGGCACTGTTTGTACCTGGGGAAAAGCAGGCCCAGTGTGACCTTGACTTGATTGTATGCATTGACAGTTGGCAATAACCTATGGAAGCAGGGACACCTCAACTTGGGCTCCTGTGCTTTACTTTGTCCTCAACACTACTCGAAGCTTCATGTACTCTTTAAACTCAAGGTAGCCACTCATTGGCAAGAAGAAAGCAAAACTATAAAACTTGGGATGTGGGGGGAGGAGAGGTAAACTTCTACACTGCATTATTGATGGAACTTTGGGGAGAGCAAATGTGATGGTATAGGATGAGTGATAAAAGCGCCCCCGGAATCTCATGACTGAGATATACCCTTAAAGCACTTCCAGATAGTTCCCAAATCTGGCTGCAAGTGTTTATTATCTTGGTGATGTTTCTAATAGCAAAAGAATGGAAACAACCCAAGTAGCTGGTCAAAAACAGAAGACTGGCTGAACAAATGGTTGTGCAGCAATATAGTAGGATATCGAATGCTGTGATGAAGGACAAATAGGACTTTTTGAAAAACCCAAGAACTAGAAGCGGGCTTGTATGGCTTTGATGGCACGGGTTACCTCCCATGGAGTTGAAACAGTGTGAACGGAAAAAGAGTAAATAAGAAGAACTAAAATGTACGTAGTGCTCACTATGGGCCAAGTGTGATCGAACTCTGCTCTCATTTGATCCTCTCAACAGGCCTGAGAGGGGGGCGATAAATAAGTGGATACAGCTCTTGAGATGTTCACAGCAACCTTGTGAGAGGGGTACTACAGATATTTAAAAATGAGAAGACAGGCCCAGAAAGGTGCATGAGAGGTTCACTTGAAGAGTCTTGATGGGAAAAAGAACTGGTTCGGGGGTGATTTCTGCCTCTGATTGCATTCTTGCGAGCCAAGTTTTTACCGATTCTTGTGGGCATGGGCACTGGTAATTGTAATCGTGCCTCCTGTCACTGGGGGGCAGAAGTGTGCTCACAGGAAGCATTTCTTTACTGTACACCTTTCACCACATGGTGTTCCCTCCGGTTTTACAATTGCCCAGGGCCACTGTTCTACAGCTGGAAGGGACCTTAAAGGTCATCTAATTGAGGCTCTTCAATTTATGGTTGAAAAAACGAGGTACAGCTCTCTTACTGCCCAAGGTGACAAAGAATCAGTGGCAGACCTGGGTTCCCCCTTGGGTCTTCTGCTCCCATGTCCGTCATCCTTTCAGTGATTACCTAACCATGGGAAATATCAGTAACAGTAAGAACAGCTTGCTTTTTAGAACCGTAAGATTTAAAGTGGGAAGAAACTGAGTCTCATTTTACGGGTAACAGTAGCTGGTATTTCTTAGAGCTTTAAGTTTGTTTTTTTTTTAAATAAATGTTATCTCATTTGAGCCTTCAGCAACTCTGAGACACAAGTATTCTTGTCCCTATTTTACAGATGAGGAAACAAACCCAGGAAGGTAAAGGCCCCTTTCTGCCTTTCTTTCCTCTTCATCTCTTACCCTGGGATCTAGCAAATCTGGCCTTCTTGGTCCTTCTCTCACACAACACTCTATCTCGCCTCACCCTTGCCTCATGGCTTCTCCGGCTTCCCCAGAGTTCTGCTTAGAGCCTGCTGCCACCTTCAGGAGGTCCATCCTTCCCCTCCCCTTCTCAGTCACCCTCCACTTACAGTCTTTATGTTTTATAGGCACACAATTGTTGGCATATTGACTCCCCCCTTAGAATGGAAACCTCTTGGGTGGAGAGGCCTTGTTTTGGCCATATTTACCTGCGTGCCCCCCTCCCCCTCCCCAGCATAGAATGTATGCAGTAAGGGATTGTTGACTGACTACAATTTCATGGGTAATAAAAAATCACTGAACTGGAATTTGATCTCACATCCCTCTTACTCAGAATTCAGTGTTTCCCCCACTATGCCATGACTGCATAATTATTTCAGATTTGGGTTCAGAGGCCCAGAAAAACTGTTTGCATTTTTTTCCTCCAGGAAGAAATGTGTTAAACCTGTGAAACCCAGACCAGAGTAACAGGTATCAAAGGTGAACTCCTTGAGGGTATCTTCCTTTTCAAGGAATACATCCTGATGCAAATGAATGAATGAATGAATGAATGTGTGTATGTATGTGTGTATGTATGTATGTATGTATTGAGCAGGCGCCCTTCTGACACCTAGTCTAATGCATTTCATGTCATCAAACCTAATCTGGTAGTGCTCCTCAGGCTCCCATCCTGCCCCTTCGGATGTGCCCTCAGGGGCTGCTCTGGGCCCTCTTCTCGGGTCATGGGGCCTCTTCCACTAGGCCCCCCCCCCCAGCTGCCCTGGGGATCAGAGCGAGGAGGATTGAGTCCTCCTTGGCCAGGTCCCCTGCTCCACTCTCTGTTGTTCTCACTGGCTCAGTGGATCCCCAGAGCAAGGCTAGACGGGACTCCCAGTGTTCTAGGAGGAGCCCTGAGGGCTTGAAGTATTGTTGGCTCCTGTTGCTGATGAGCCTTCATCCAGGAGTTCTTAATAGCAGCTAGTCAGTTACCATATTCTCATCTAACTTTAATTACTGGGCCAACATAATTTTACCAAAATAATACCCCAAAATGTTCAAGCTCTCACCTTCCTTCTTAGAATCCATACTAAGTATTGGCTCCAAGGCAGAAGAGTGTTACGGGCTGGGCAATGGGATGAAGTGACTTGCCCAGGGTCACCCAGCAAGGAAGCGCCCACGGTCAGATTTGAACCCAGGATCTCCCTTCTCCAGGCCTGGCTCCCTAGCTTTAGATTTTGCAGAGATAGGAACCAAACCAGGGTATCCTTTTCTTCTCCAAGTTCACTTGTGTAAGGGGGGAAAAGGGTTTTTTGGGCTCTATATTAAAAGATGGTCGCCAGAGGACTGAACAATTATCAATCCTCAATTAAGAATAATCTCAAGTCAAAACTGACTTTATTAAAGTTTATTTACAATTGAGAAGAGAGAGGAAATTAGGAAATAAGAATCTAACACAGTAGGTAAATTACTATGATCCTCTAATTAATCCAGGTAGATCTAATTAACCCTCAGCCAAGAGTCAGAGGGCCAGAGGCCCGGAGGTAAATGAAGCAAAGCTTCATTCACAGAGTCTATTAAAGGGAAGTTCTCTAAGAGAAGTTCAGGAAGATTCAGTCTTTAAACTCACCACGTGAACTTCTAAAGAAGATATTGAAGCAGTCTCACCAAGGTCTCAGCGTTCCAGCCAGCACTCCTCCACGGACCAGAAGAGCTCCTTCATCAGCCACCCTCTTCTCCAGAAGCTTCCAGCTGACTGAGGACCTTCTCCTTTTAAAGGGGTCACTTAGGCATCACCTCCTGTGCCTTCCCCTAGTTTGGATGTCCAATCACAACAGATGCTTCTCTTAGGATGCTGAGGGGGCGGTCTGTTGATTCTGATTCGTCATCCACTCTAGCACACGTGGGTTATGGACCTCCCAGAATGAGAGGTGCTCTCACCTTTGATTAAATCTAAAGATGGGCCGGGTAGACTTGGTCTAATTATTACACTTGGTCGCCAGTGAGTAAGTCCAGCTTCAGGTGGCTACTTCTGAGCATTTTAGCCATGAGGTTCATTTCTGGTTCATGTTTTTGAGATGTGTCTGGGGCACCGCACTGATGCATCGCTGGTTGGGGCAGCTTTGATCCTTGGGAATGGACACTTCCTGGGTTAGGTTGGGGCAGCTCCCGGCAAACTCAGTGGGGGTTTCCCCCTTGCTGACCACTGGCTCTTCCAGGCTCTCAGAGCTGCCAAGGGTCAGTTCCATCTCCAATACTCGTTCATTCAAGATGAAGCAAAAGTAAATGAGGAAAATCAACCTCTAGCTGGAGCACATGGTAACTTGGGAGAAGGAAGTTCTTGCAGGAGGCCTGGAGCCTCTGCTGCTTCTGCTTCCCAGGACTCCCCCTTCCATGCATGCTCAGCAGCCAGGACAGAGATAGGCCCTTCTGGCATGAGAGCAAGCTCACAGCAAAGTCAGAGAGCCGTGCTGTGGCTGTTTCTAATGGGCGGAACAAGGACACAGACTCATTGTGTCCGAAATGGAACTCCAGGTCTTTACTCAACCTCCCTTTCTTCCAGACTTCCCTGCTTCTGTCCAAGGCCGTCTCCCATCTCCCTCACCTTGCCATCGCCTTTGACACCCCCACCTCCCCCAAGTCCTCCTTCTGCATATCCACCCAGTCATCCAATCTTGCCCCCTTGGTTCAGGCCCTCATCACCTTCTGCTTAGACGATCGTGACAGCCTCCTACACTCCCTGCTTCAGACCTTTCCTGACTCATCTGTCTCACCCATTGTTGACAATGTCCCGACCCTGTGATTGCCCATATGCACTCCAGAGGCTTGCTATTGCTTCCGGGAACAAATGGCACCTCCTTTGTTTGGCCTGGCCCCACTGGACTTTCCTCCCCTGCTGTACTCTGTAGCCATCTTTCTGTCCCTCGTGTACAGTAGGATGTTTCCCCTTTCCATGACCAGAATCTACCTTTTCCGTGTCTTTGCCCCAGTTTGGTGTGACTCCCTTCCCCCCCATCCCCAAGAAATAGCTCAGGTACCATCCATAGAAAACTTTTCCTGTGTAAGAGGGAGGCTTCAGAGGCCCCAGCAGAGGGGACACGGAGGTGAATCAAACAAGGCTTCTAGCCACGAGGCCTCCTCTAAGAAGGGAGGCAAGAGAGGCCTCCCTGAGGCTGGAGCCTCCCGAAACGCCAAGAGAAGAGAAGGAGAGTCAGCCTGACTAACCATGTGACAATTCAGAGGGGAGCCGTCTGAGGGCTCCCCTGAGCTCCTTCCACACCAAGTTCAAAGCCCCAAAAGCCCCTCACAGGAAGTTACCATCCTATTTAAAAGGCAGCAGCTTTCGTCACTTCCTGCGTCCACCTCCAGTTTCACGTGGACAAATGGCAGCCTCAGCCCTGTTTCGGAGTGCCCAGGGGGCAGCCACGTGGCTTTGATTTGTCAGTCACTAGCAGGTGTGGCTCACAGACCTCCCCCTCCCCCTTAATTCTAAGTTGGGTGGGTGACATTATTCCTGGTGGCTAAAGTCTAAAGAATGAATGAGGGGGAGCTAATTCCATTTACACACCTGATCCCCCCAAGTACTAGTGGCCGCCCTCCTGGACTACCTTGTAGCTAACAACTTTCTGGCTGTGTATGTGTATGTGTGCTTATCACTTTGCTTGTGCCCCCCCCCCCCGCATTTCGGGGGGTTTCTTCTCCCTTTGTTAAATGGTATTCTGAAGGGACTGTGCCCCACTCCAGTATTTCTGTGCCACTTCTGTCTGTGTGCTCTCTGGCTGGTGAATGCTCTGTGCATCCATTTGAGGCATCTTCCTTTTTGAGTAGTTGCCATCCCTCCTAGGCTAACCTCCCTGGAAATTTGAAGCAATGTCGTTGTTCTTTTCCTTTTTCTGAATCTTTCAAAATCTGTGCTCCAGAAATCTAGGGTATGCGACTGGCTAGGCCCAACTCTATTTCCTTGTGTTTCACTAATTCTGCGTTGGGCGGGTCATTTCTGCCCAAGCAGCCAGTTCCTTCTTGCTGGTGAGAAGCAGGTCCAGGATAGAATTTCTTTTTCTGGGTCTTCCATTGAGGGGAAGAGGGCAAAGTTATTATAAAGGCAGTTTAAGAAGTATTCACGGGGGCAGCTGGGTAGCTCAGTGCATTGAGAATCAGGCCTAGAGACGGGAGGTCCTGGGTTCAAATCTGGCCTCAGACACTTCCCGGTTGTGTGACCCTGGGCAAGTCACTTGACCCCCATTGCCTAGCCCTTACCACTCTTCCGCCTAGGAGCCAATACACCGAAGTTAAGGGTTAAAAAAAAAAAAAGTATTCATAACCTGCTCTGCTTTACATAGAGCTGCTCTGGCTTAATAGACTCCTGTCATTGTCATATTAAACCGTATATTCAGATGATACTGTCAGATCTTCTCCCAGATGTTCTCCACTAGGTTTTCCATGTCTGATTCCTGGGATCTGCGACTCTTCTGTCTTTTTAATTCACAACGCTGTTCTCCTCCCCTCCAAGCCAGGCCTCGTCCTCTGTTCAAAACCCTTCCATTGATTTCCTGTTTTTTGTCATGTGAGCCCCCGTTGGTCATCAGTCTGCTCTTGGGTACTCGTCCCTTCCATATCTTTAGCTGTCCAAGTTGGCCCTTCCAGGGCTCTCGGACATTCTGGACTTTTTCTGCCTCTGGGGCTCTGTCCATACCTGAAAAGACTTTCCCGTTCTTTCAAGGGCATCTCCGCAGTGGAGCCTTTGTCCCAGAAAGCTGTCTTGACCCCCCTTCACCCCTTCAGTATTTTTATTCCTTGGACCTGGCAATAGTAGCTTATTTGCAACTCTGCCACGCAAAAGCCGTTTTTAGGGCCCTCCCGTTCTCCCAGCCCATGAAGGCCTCATCCTTGCATGGTGCTTTCTGCACCTCTTGGGCTTGCTTGATGAAGGCTGTTGGGTTTGTGGTTGGTTCAGGGAGGTTACAAAAGGGCCTTGCCAAAGAGGGGTGGCCAGTGCCCTCTGCAATCAGATCACTTCCTGACGGCCTCACAAATTCAGCGGACTTGTAAGCTGTGTCCTCACAGATGGGTTAGAGGCCCCGGCCTAGGGATGGCCGTGGCAGCCCAGCGTGGGTTTCCCCCATCCTGCTGCCAGCATCCCCAGGGCATCGCCTTGGTTATTCCTGATCTCAGCAAAGTAAGGCTTGCAGTTACCGCCTGGGAAGCACCTCCCCGTGTATGAGGGCCTGTGTGCATGCCTGCTAGGCCATCCGGGGAAGGCCTTTGCCCCCTCCCCTTCGCAAGCCAGCCAGCCTGCAGAGCAGTCTTGGGGCTAAAGCTCTCTAGTTAAGCCCAGCCCGTTCCGCGCTAGGATCCAGGCTTGGGGCACCTCAGCCCTTGTCTTCCTCCTGGCTCAGGAGATGGGCGCCGGCAGCCCCTTCCTTCTAGAGGACGGAGGCCCCCTGCGCCTCTGGGGCCTTTCCCCCGTCAGAGGGGGGGGGGGCTTCTCCTGCTCTACGTCTAGAGGGCAGCCTCCGCCTGGGCGCTCGCCCTGGGGAGTTTACCTGCGGGCAAAGGAAGGTGGGTGTGAGGCTCCTCAGCCCGCCGCGCCCTTTCCTGTTGCCCTTTGGGTTTTTGAATGTGACACTCCGGGCCTCCCTCCCCTCTCCAGGCTCCGAAGCTATTTCTGTCAGTTTAATGATCCCCAGCTGTTGCTTTAGTTCTGGCCATTTTCCTGCCCAGGCAGACGGGGGATGGGGACGAGCCCTGTAAACAAGGCTCGCTGGGCTTTCCCGAGAGCCACTTTGTCTGGGGGGAAGGATGGGAAGGAGGCGGGCGTGGGGCGCAGCTTCGCCTGAGAACAGCGCCCCGAGGCGTTGGGGCGCCCCTGGGTGTGGCTGCAGGGGAGGCAAGTGGTTCCAAGTGGCTTTGCGTCGGGTTCAGCATCCGCCTTGGGCCGCCCTGGCTCCGCCCCCTGAGCCGGTTTGGGCCCCGCCCTCCCCAAGGACGGGGCGCCCTTCTCGTAAATAACCCGAGAAACCCCTCCATTCCACTCCTCAGGACTTGACCGTTTAGGGCTTCACGAAACCGCGTGTCAAACCGGAGGAGTGAATGTTCCAGTCGCACATTTAACCACAAAGAGCAGGAAACACCGTTGTTTGGAGGGCCTCGTACGGCACGAGCTCCCCGCCATGCCCCGCAGAGCGGGCTGCTGTGTTGGGGAGGGGGATCAGGGTGCGGAGCCATCCGGAGAGGAGCCCCACCCCCACCCCCCAGGCGTCCTTCTAACAGCTCGATTAGAGAAAAGCGGAGCTGGAAAATGGGCTCCAAATTTGGGGCGAAAGCCGCATTTAAATCGCGCTCTGCCCCTTTTCACTCTCCCTTCCTCGCCTTGCCGCCATGAAAGCCCGGCTCTAACTTTCATCCTTGCGAACGTGGAAGAACGGGTCCTTCTTCGGGAACTCGGGGAGACCCGTGCGGGAGCAGCTCTAGTACCTGGAGTCCTTGGCTTGCAGAGTTCCTGCTCTGTGCGAACGAGCAGGCCTGCCTCGGCCTTAATCCCAGCCCTTTGGGTCGTTTGCAACCTGTAAGAAGAGCAGACACAAAATCATCGCCCTTCTCCTTCGGCGCCTGAACCAGTCCACCCGCCGGCCTGACCAACGTGCAGAACGAAGGTGGAGGGGAAAGGGCTGTCCCATTATCCCCAGGCCTGCAAACAATGCAGCTGAGCATTCTGCCCGAGCCTGCGTCCGGGCCCTGGGAGCGCTTCAGGTTAAGCAGCAAGAAGACGGGCCGGCCGGCCTACCATTTGCCCCATAGTCTGTCTGGGGGCCCACCTGCACCCACAGGAGAAGCAGTGATCAGACTGTAGGAAGGGTGCAGGGCGGCCTTGCCATCAGCGGGTAGCCGTTATCAGCACTCCCTTTCCTGTTGTCCTGAGCTGCAGCCATTAGAGAAGAAAAAGAAAGGGAGGGATCC
This sequence comes from Gracilinanus agilis, assembly GCF_016433145.1. Lineage (NCBI taxonomy): Eukaryota > Metazoa > Chordata > Mammalia > Didelphimorphia > Didelphidae > Gracilinanus > Gracilinanus agilis. The sequence goes on from NC_058134.1 coordinate 310,533,853, forward strand.
CAGTAGGCAGCCGAGGGCACTGCCCCTCTGCGGGTGGCCCCGTGCTGTCCTTGGAGAAGCCTACGGGCAGGGCTGGGGGCTTTCAGGAAGCGGCGCCCTCTATGCTTCACGGCTCTATTCAGCTGCACTGTAGAGAGAGGCTCCATTTCCTCTGAGGGAGTTCACACGGCAGCCCTTCGAGCAGAGCAGTGATCTCATCTTCAAATTTCGGTGCCTTTCAGAAAGTGAATGAGAGAATTCTCCAATAATTCTCTCTTTTTTTTAAACTCTTACCTTCCATCTTGGAATCTTTATTGTGTATTGGTTCCCAGGCAGAAGAGTGGGAAGGGCTGGGCCATGGGGGTTAAGGGACTTGCCCAGGGTCACACAGCTAGGAAGGGTCTGAGGCCAGATTTGAACCCAGGACCTCCCATCCCTGGGTCTGGCTCTCCATCCACTGAATCACTCAGCTGCCCCCCAATAATTCACTTTTTTTTTTTTTTTAAATTTTAAACCCTTAACTTCTGTGTATTGACTTATAGGTGGAAGATTGGTAAGGGTAGGCAATGGGGGTCAAGTGACTTGCCCAGGGTCACACAGCTGGGAAGTGGCTGAGGCCGGATTTGAACCTAGGACCTCCTGTCTCTAGGCCTGGCTCTCAATCCACTGAGCTACCCAGCTGCCCCCAATAATTCACTTTTGATGCTGCATCACATGTTGTAGTTGCCTTGGTCGGAACCACTGGATTTCTCACATGTATTCCCATGGTTTTCCTTAAAGATCTTTGATTGTCTCATTTGGAAGTCTCACTTCAGCCCTTTCACCCACACTGTCATTGTTCAAAGTGAGGGCTGACAGTGTGTCACTCTGACGGACACACCTGAACTCTGTGACAACAGACGGCATCAAATTGATGCCCTTCCGCGCTGTTGGTCACTTATAAGAATGAAAATGAAAAGATCCGGGCCTCCCTGAAGCCGGTACTGTGTGGAGGGGGGAGACTTCGGGGTTTGGGAGGCCCGTCCTTTTCCTGCATTCAGAGAGATGTACGAAGAGGAGGCAGGCGGCCATTAGATACATTGGCACAACCTCATCAAATTAGAGTTTATAACATTAGGGGAGCTTTCTGTTGGGCAGAATCGATGAGCAAAGTCACAATTACTTTATCATCTAAACTGGGCTGGCCCTTCCATCCTGTGTCCCAAATGACACACGCGTTTCATGGCCGTCTCTTCCCAGGGTGTCCATTGTGAAAGGTGGTTGTGGATGTGATTGTGAAAGGCACAGAATATGCCTCTAGGTAGGAAAGAGGACCAAGCTGAAAGCCACGGGGAGCTCCTTCTCTCTCCTTTCTCTTTTTCCTTCTCGCCTTTATATCTTCTGACTGGCTCTAAGTCTTGGTACCTCATTTTTTTTCTTGGCAGAAGATTATGGAAATTCTTGCTGAGTCTTTCCTGTGCCCCTCACACTTGGGCACGTTGGGATTGTAGGAGCACATTTTGGGCATTGTTGATGCATTTAATTAAAGTAATAATTAGCTCCTTGAGCTCTTCTGCTCCCTGATTCTGTGCTCTTTATGACCACGAGGTGATACTTATGAACTACTCTGGAGCCCAGAACAGAGTCTGCTTTTTAGCTGACTCCAGGTCCCTCGGCTGCCCTCTTTTTGGCGGGCGGGGAGGAGAGCCTGGGGTTATTAGCTTCCAACAACTTGGTGATCTAAATTAGATTAAGGGCATCTATGGTCAGGTCCTTTTGCTCATTTTGCAGAACAAAACAATCACCTCCGAAGTGTGTTTACCAACAAGGGGAGAACATCCTGTGGATGTTGACCCCAGTAGCTGCCACTGCCTATGGGAGAAGCCATATTACATTATGAAATGATGTGAAACAGCTAAAGAGGGCCTTTCCTGCTGGGAGGGCCCGGCCCTTCCTTGACTTGCCTTTTAGAATGAAGGCTATCAGGTAGTTTCTGTAATAATGCCTCTCCTCCCACCCCTTTGCTGAAGTCAGGAAAAGGGATGCGTTTTGAAAAACATAGATGTAAAGCAAATGAAAATTGGGAAGCCAGAAGCAGCAGCAAAAGGTGGGTGAGTGAGAGAGGGATGCCATGAAAGGCTTATAAATCAGGGAGCGGACAAGAGGACGGATCGAATCACAGAGCTTCAAAATTGGAAGGCAACCCATCGGCCTTCTAATACAGGCTGTGCCTTCAAAGATTCAGGTAGCTTTAGTCTTTGCTGGAAGGACTTCCAGTGAGAGGGGAGCCCTGCTTTCCCGAGACAGCCCATTCCCTCTGCTTTCAGAAGGGTCTCAGCTTCTCAGGAATTTTCCTTAGAGCAAACCCAAATTTGCTTATTTGCAGCTTCCCATTCTTGCTCCAGAGTCAAACAGATCAAGGCTAACAGATGTGCAAGACAGGCTTTTCTCTGCTCTCCTTAACTCAAATAAAGGCACAGATGGTATTTTTTCCCAGTTGTCAGATGATAATGGGGCTAGAATGGATAAGTTAACATCTTAGAGGAGCGTCCAAAGAGATCTCAACAGATTAGGGCATGGAGCTAAATCCAGTAAGATAGAACTAAATAGGGATCAACTTTAAGGCTTCAGTCTTAGGATTCAAAAAATTGACCCCTAAGTCCAAGGTGGGAGGGCATTTGTCTGAAGAAGATCTGGGGTTCAAGGCTGATGCTGTCTTGATTTGCATTGGGAGTCAGAACACATCCAGAATACTGTGTTCAATTCTGACACCATCTTTAAAGAAGGATCTTGAAATAAGTTAGAAAATATTTAGAAGAGGTCAGCCAGAATGAGGAAAAGCTCAAGTCACATGAGGAAATGTTTTGAGAAAATGGGGATATTTCACTTATGGAAGAGAAGGCTCAAGTGGTACAATTTAGCCGTTTTCAAGGACACCTTGTACACGAAGCCTTTCCCAATCCCTCTTAATGCCAACACTCATCCCCCCCCTTTTTTAAAAAATATATATATAATTCCTTACCTTCATTCTTAGAATTAATGCTGACTATGGGTTCCAAGGAAGAAGAGTGTGGTAAGGACTAGGCAATCGGAGTTTAAGTGACTTGCCCAGGGTCACACAGCTAGGAAGTGTCTGAGGCCACATTTGAACCCAGGACTTCCTGTCTCTTAGCCTAGCTCTCTATCCATTGAACCACCTGGCTGCTGCTAGTGCCCTACTTCTGTTGATTAGCTCTGATCTTCCCTCTGGGTAGTTTGTTTGCACACAGTTATTTTCTCCTCTGTTAGCCTGGGAGTTGAGTGATAGCAGTAACTGATTTTTGCCATCATTTGCCATTATGGTCTCATCATTTACCACATTGCCTGGCACACAGTAGATGTGTTCGAATCTGACTGAAATCAGACAGCTGTATTTTACTCTTCCAAACAGAAATAACTTGCATGGCAATTCTTAGTAGATTCCAAAATGGTGTCTTCTTCTGAAGCCTTATTAGACTTCTTCAGTTTGGAGGTAGCTCATAAAGAGATGGTGGCTACCGTGAATTATATCCTGTTCATTTTTTTATTATAGGACTGGCCTTCGAGGGTCAGTGAGAGTAAAAGAAAAACGACCAGTTGTCAGAATATCTGGTTCTCAGCATTTATAGGGGGGAAAGTATTTGGAGTAAGAAAATATCTGAAATTATTTTTACCAATAAACATTTATTAGCTATTAATAATGTGCTTGGCTCAGCATAAAATAAAACCTAGAGGAAGAGACTGTCCCCAATTAACAAAAGTTAATTAACAAAAAAAAAAAGTTGGAGACTTCCTTTAAGATGGTGTCAAAAAGTAAGGACCTGGGCCTCCCCAGTGTCACTGATCCTAGGGGAGGGAGGCAGGCTACAGGAAGCTTTACCAAGACCTGATGGTTCTTCTCAGCGCTGCCCTCCAGACACTGAGGCCTCCTGGCCATAAGCCTGGCCCAATCTCTCTTTTCTCTTGTCTCTGTGTACCCCTTCCCACAAAAATGCTCATCCCTCTGTGAGTGTGGCTTGAAAGGAAGTACTAAATGTGGAATGAGGAGATCTGAGTTCTAATCCTGACTTCATCACCTGTTCCTGGTTTTCTTTTGGATAGGTCAGTTAACTCTCTCTGACCCAGTTTCCTTATGTATAAAAAGGTCTCTTCCAGCTCTCTATACATGAATAGAACCAATACTCCCTGCTTTATTGTTCCTACCACCTACCAAACCACATGGAATAGTGACTCTGTCCCTGCTAACTTAACTACTGCCACTACATTTTCAGAAAAATGAATAGCAGGTCCCTCACTACCACCTCCAAAGCCGCTAAAGAATTTACATAGCTTAAAAGACCTAGAATGCCTATTTTATAGGCACCAAATTCCCTTTATTTTAAATCTTTTCCTTTCCCAAGCCTTCCATCTACTAGCTCCCGTTGAAACCCTTTTCCCCTGTTGAACCAGCCTCTCTTGACCACCCTTTCCAGTACCGCCTATGCTGTTATTCATTCCTCTCACCTCACTGGTTGATGCAGGAGATTTGAAATATTTCATGCTCCCCATTGGCACTTTTAAGTGTTCCCCCATCTCCATCATTCAGTAACCTCTCTTTCTACAGACCCCTAAATCATGCCCTTTACTTCCTCATGTAATAATTCTTAATTCATGCAATTCATTCCATTCAATTCATAAAGTAAGGATTAACGCCAATCAGATAAAAAATACAACTAATAGTAAGGGTTCTGGTAACTCTTAAGAGTATAAGTTGTTGACTCTGAAGTACCACCTCACACCTCTCAGATTGGTCAATATGACAGCAAAGGAAAGTAATAAAAGTTGGAGGAGATATGGCAAAATTGGGACACTAGTACATTGCTGGTGTGTCGAGATCTATTTATCATCTCTGATAATCTGATAAGAAAAATAATGGGACACAGGAGATGATCTTGACTGTTGACTATTTCATAGCTGCTCCTCCGAAGTGCCCTCGAGTCACAAGTTTATTATATATGAAAATTCAAACTCCCTTTCACCCACAAGCACAGAGAGAGTTGTTCAGCCCCGGAGACATTGCAATGAGTTTAGACAACACAGAGAAACCTCAGAAACTTCAAGGGGAAGATAAGAACCGGGCTGGACCTTCAGCTGCATGATTATCAGCAAGCTAAGTCTGAGAATACTTTTCTCAGGGGCAAATGCCCCAGCTAACTGAGGTTTCGGCATTGGCTGCATTTCTGACCAAAGGGGAAGAATGTTAACCTCTTGACTGCTGGTTTGCTAAGAGCTTAAAGCTTTTCAATGAGGCCACAGTACTTTTCAACAAGAAATCACAAGGATCACAAAAGGGGTCAAAAGAGGATATCTATTTGAGACTCTGTTTCTTTTATTGGCTTCCCACACTGTTTGGAGTTGTGAATTGATCCCACCATTCTGGAAGGCAATTTGGAATTATGCCTAAAGGGCTTTAAAAGACTGTCTGCCCTTTGATCCAGCCATATCACTGCTGAGTTTATACTCCAAAGAGGTAATAGGGAAAAAGACTTGTACAAAAATATTTATAGTCACATTCTTTGTGGTGGCAAAAAAATTGGAAACTAAGGGGATGCCCTTTGATTGGGGAATGGCTGAACACATTGTGGTATCTGATGGGGATGGGATACTATTGTGCTCAAAGGAATAATAAACTGGAGGAATTCCATGTGAACTGTAAAGACCTCCAGGAATTGATGCAGAGTGAAGGGAGCAGAACCAGGAGAACCTTATACACAGAGATGGATACACTGTGGCACAATTGATAGTAATGGACTTCTGTACTAGCAGCAATGCAATGACCCAGGACAATTCTGAAGGACTTATGAGAAAGAGCGCTGTGCACATCCAGAGAAAGAACCGTGAGAGTAGGAACACAGAAGAAAAACAGCTGCTTGACTGCATGTGTCAATGGGGATAGGATTGGGGATGTAGACTCTAAATGATCACCCTAGTGCAAATATCAGTAATATGGAAATAGGTCTTGATCAATGACACATGTAAAACCCAGTGGAATTGTTTGTTGGCTATGGGAGGAGGGGAAGGAAAGAATATGAATCATGTAACCATTCTTTTCATAATTTTTCATAATCAATAAAATAAAAAATTTTAATAAAAAAGAGTATAAGTTGTTGGACAGTTACTGATTTACATTGGTTGAAGGAATTTCTTCTCTGGCCAGACCTTATATCAAAGAAACCACAAGTTAGGACTAAAAAAGGTGGAGGGGAAAGGAATCATATTACTCTTATTAAAAGTTATAAATAAAAAATATTAGGGATAAAGAAGCCACATTTGAACTATTTGCTTATTAATAGGTGGCAATTAACAGCTATACAATAGATATACAAAAGGTACTAAATGGTAGAAGCAAGGAATACACTTTTTTTTTTAAAGTTATACCTGGAAGGCTCACAAAATGTGAGACCTCTTTCAAATCCAAAATTGCAGGAATCATATATACTCTGTTTTCAGGCCACACACAATAAAAACAGAAGATCACAGCAGTGACATGAATACAAATTATAAAATATGGGGAAATTAAAAAAAAATCTTTCAAACAATGAATTGAAGAAGAAATCATAAAAAAAAATAGTTAAAGTAGTTCCAAATACTTAAAATCTTTGTGATGAAGCTAAAGGAGATCTTAGAAGGAAATTTATTTTGCTGAGTGCCTCTAGTAACAGGAATGAAAAAGAGACAATTAAGGTGATATCTAAAGGCATTAGTGGAAGAAAAAGCAATAATCCAAAGTAAGCTTAAAAACAAAAAGATGATATAGTTCAGTGATGGCAAACCTATGGCATGGGTGCCAAAGATGGCACACAGAGTGCCTTCTGTGGGGACACCCCCCCCAAAAAAAACTTTGTTACTAGAAAGGCAGAGAGGCTCAGGCAGAGCTGCTCTTTTCCCCCTCTTCACACATGCCTGTTGACATTTTTTCACATCACTTGCTTTTCTGCCCAGCAGCCCAATGGGGCACTTCTTCCCTCCCCTGTGTGGGGTAGGGAAGGCAGGGTGTCCCTGGCACGTGGGAGTGGGTTGGGGCCACAGCATGTGGTCTCTAAAAGGTTTGCCATCATTGATACAGTTAATCAGAAATAAAAGATTAACTGAATTGGTCAGTACACCATGGGCCATTTTTTTAAAGACCCATAAAACTGGCAAGCCTTTAGTAAGTTAATAAAGGAGAAGGAAAATGCAAAACAGAAATATTTTAAATGAAAAAGAAAATATCACAAAACTCAAAATAAGAATTATTAAGAATAGATGAACAATGTTGCATATCTCTATTCTTACACATTAGAAAATGTAAAGAAACTAGATGACTGTCCTGAAAGAGGTACATTATCCACATTGACACAGCAGTAAATCAATGACTGAATGTGTGTGTATGTAAAATAATATTTATCTGTAGAGAGTATGTGTATTGTTTCACTATCTGTAGTCTCAAAGGAAGCAATGACAAGTCATCAGAGAATCACCCCACCAAACCCATCTGGCCCAGATGGATTCACAGCTGCAGTCTTTCAGACTTTACAAGAATAAATAAAATGTCTATATGACCTAGGCTATTTATAAATAGAGAGAGATGAAATCCTTCTCAGTTCTGTTGTGAGGCAAATATGATGTTGATGTTAAAACCTGACAAAGGTAACATTGAAATAGGAAATTACAGACTGGCTGTGCTAATGGATATTGATGTTAAATTACAAGACTCTTGAATGGCAAAATAGAAATAAGAAGCTTCACTGAAGGGAGTGAAGAAACAAGGAACAGGGGGAAGAGAAGAAGCATTTCTACAGTGTCTACCTATGTGCCTGGGCTTAGAGCTTTTTACAAATATTATCTTATTTCATTCTCACAGCTCTGGGAGGTTAGTGCTATTATTTCCCCCATCTTACAGTTGAAGAAACTGAGGCAGGGGTTATGTGATTTGCCCTTGGTCACACAACAAGGACATGCCTATGGTCAGATTTAAACTTGGGTCTCCTTGATTCCAGGGCAGCAGTCTATCCATTGTTGCACCATCTCACTGCCAGAGCAGTAGTTCTGTAATGGAACAAATTATGTTACCTCAAAAAACCTGGACTATTTCAAAACAACTTGCCTCTTACTCAAACATAAAAGTTGAATAACATAAAATATAAAATACGATCATATTCCTTTTGAATTTGATGACTACACTAGAGAAAAGACTACTTATTGGTTTTGTTTTAAGCATACTTAAATGTCCTGACGATTTATTTAGAGATGATATAGTTAGCCACAAGTGTGTGGTGTGTTCCGGGAGGACTAGCACCTCTGGGGGCAGGACTTGCTGAACCCTCCTCAGGGCTTCTCATCCGCCTTTGCTGTCTACCTGTTCTCAAACTCTCGCCGGTGGCTCCAAGAAGCTGTAGCATGCACAGTGACCCCATTCTAGTAAGACTGTCTAGGCAGGTGGGCCAAACCAGACAGAAGATACCCGGGAGATCTCAAACCCACCAGTGAATGAGGGGCATGTGAAGACATGCCCTGGTAGAACGGGGAGATGAGAACGATGTTCCGAGGGCCACGAAGCAGGCATTTTGGGGCTCTCAGCTTGGTCAGACATTGGAAATGCCAACGCCATCCATTACGTCCTGGGTCCTCGCTAGTCATCTTGACTTCTGTCCTGCCAGTGGACTTGGATGCCTGAAAGAGAGAGTGAGGCTGATCAGACGTCGTGCAAGTCTGTATACATCGCCCCATGATGTCAGTGATTGAACAGTGATCAGCCACTAGTACCTTCTTTGCTGAGAATCTCCAGCTTCTCGTGACAGAGTAGCTTTGCGTTGTGCCAGTTAGAGACTCACTCCAGACAGCTCCAAGAGGGGCAGCTGGATGGTTGGTCAGAGATCCAGTACCTCGAGTAAGGAGCGTTGAGAGCTAATGTATGTGGGTATGTATCGAGGAAAAAGTGAAGAGCGTCTCTTGTTCACAAAGTCGTGGTTTTCCAAGGTCTTCCCAGCTAGCCTGCAACGTTGGTGAACGTTTTGCCTTGTGGTGTAGGAGATGGCGAAGGGGGGAGAAGAAGGCCACATCTTTTTGAGCAGTTGTCAGAAACTTCAGAACATAAAACATAGGAACGTCGGCAGCAGAATGAAGCGAAAAGGTCGCCACCACCACATTTTACCGAAGACTTCTTAAGGTGTCCATTTAACCTTATGAACCTTATGCATTGATATGATTTTATATATATTTAAAAACAGAATAGAAAATGCATTAACTCACTGTGGTTGAGCTCATGTTGCAGTAGCAAGTTTAACAGAATTTCCTGACTCGGGAGCTCAATTTCCTAATCCTAGCATTACATCAACATCATTTTTGCAGCTCTTACTTTTCCCCTTCAGCCTCCTCACCCCGAAGGCATTTGGCCATCAGCTTTTATAAAAACGCATACATGGATCTGCCAGTTCTGGAAAGCAGTTTGGAGTTATGCTAAGAAAGTGACTAACGTGACTCTACCCTCTGACTGAGGTCAGAAACCAAAAAAAAAAAGTCCCCAAATATTCATAGCACCACTTTCGTGCTAGCTGAAAAGTAGGATTACAAAGTAGATGCATATCCATTAGAGACTAGCTCAGCACAGTATGGTCTGTGAGTGTAATTGTTCTAGTGTGAGGAAAGAAGAGCAATTCCAGAAAGCCGGGGAAGGTTTTAATTAATTTGTGCAGAGTTAAGTATCCAGAAGCAGGAAAAGAACCCCCATGCTTAGGGGCCATGGCATGGATGATGAACTAGCAAAGGAGGCTGAACAAGAACAGTTAACCAGGTTAGAGCCCCACAAGAGAATCATATTAGGAGAGCATGGCCAAGAGGAGAGGGTGACTGACCATTGGTGTCTGATGTAGTCAATGGCTTGAGAAAAACTGGGACTGAGAAAAGTACATGATATTGAGCAACCAAAAGGCTATTGATAATTTACCAAAGCACCGAAAATACTTGTTTAGATGAAATTACAAAATGTTCCTGGAAGAACCAGAAGAATCTGCAGTGCTCATGGCTGAGCCTTGGCAATAGAATGCCAATGCCAAAAAACCAAAGTCACTGTGCAGTTTTAATGCTATTACAGTGAAACTATCAAGGGAATACTTTACAGAACTTGATAAAGTAACAACAAAATTAATGTGAAGAATACAAGATCTAGAACAGGGGTCTGCAACCTTTTTGGCCGTGAGAGCCATAAATGCCACATTTTTTAAAATGTAATTTCGTGAGAGCCGTACAATATGTTTAACACTGAATACAAGTAAATACGTGCATTTTATGTAAGAACAACACTTTTAAAGTACAATAAGCCTCTGAACTATTTTTAATAACGTTATTATGTGCTAACCAATGATGAATAAAGTACATTAATGTGACTTCTGGTGCTGCATGGTTTTGCTGATTATTAATCAAAATTATTTTGATTATTAATCAAAAAACAAGACTTAATGGGGCACTACAGTACTGATGTAACTGCACACATACATATAAAACTCCTTTACACTAAGAAAATTGCTGAAATAAAGAGAGAAAAATTCAGGGAAGAATACTTTTTTCCTCTCCCTCTCTCAAGTCAGGCACCAGGAGAAGAAAAAGCTGCCGGCCTGCTGGTTAAGCCATTTGGCCACATAAACTAAGTAGGAGATCAGGAGATTACAGAAAATAACATGACTTGTGTGCAGGCATTAGTAAGTAGTGGGGGAGGAGGGTACCTTTTCATGGAAAACTGGCCAGGACACATCACACACATTTCCTGGTTCAGGTGTTGATCAGTGCTGCCTCCTCCATCATTCTGTATCAAATGAAACAACTACTGGGGAGAAATGCTTCTCACTAATGAAGCCTATGTCAAGATGCAATCTGACTCTAGTTCCCGTTTAAGAACAGGTAGAAAAGTTAAAAACAATAACAATCTCATAAATAGGGAGTGCAGACCCCATGAATGCCCTGAGATAAAGCCATGTAAATCAGAGACAGAGGGGGAGAGAATGTAGACAAAAGTGATCCATCACTACACAGCCCCCCAAGATGTCAGTAACAGGTGTGGAAAGAGTAAAAGGAGGGCAGAAGGAGGAACACACAGCACACCTACCAAGCCCAACTAAAGACCAGGATCCGTCTCGCGCGGCAATATCAATGAAGGAGCTTCTGTCTTAGAAGAGAGTCCTGGTACCGAAAGGATCACGTGATGTATCACATGACACACGATGTCGTGCGTAAACTGTTAGTTACTGTGCCACGGTTGACTTTATGGCTCCTGCAGAAAGAGCCATACGTAGCTGACCCCTAATCTAGAATATCCCAAGGAATAGTAAAACATAGATAGGAATAAAGGGGTGACAGCACTCGGAAACATCAAACTAAAACTAGAAGGCAGCAGCCACTGGTTAAAAAGTAGATCAGTGGAACAAAGAATTTAAAATAATGGAACTTGCTAAGAAGTGCAGTAAACCTGAAAACCTTTTTCTTGTAATCCCGATGGGGAGAGCACCTGGAAGTGGCAGTGGGGCACAAGGGGTGCTCCGACTCTCCCACCTTGACCAGTGAATGAGAGAGTTGGGGGAAGAACAACAGTGCCACAACTTCTTGCATTCTGTTTCTAGCCTTCATGGGCAATCTGATTCATTTCTGTTGGATGGGTAAGAAAGAAGAAAAGTTTAAAAAATGATAAACTAAAGGACTGCAGTAATTTGGTCATGAAATTAATACTGGCATTCTAGACCGTACGCCTTTTCTGATTAGCCTGCCTCCATTTCCGAACCCTCTGAGAGTGCATCTTTAATGAGCTTCACACCATCTCCCACCAACAATAGCAGTTTAAACACACTTTTATAGAGTTTTGAGGAATGGAGAGTGATTCTCTTGAAGGAGCATATATAGATCTATTCAGTCACTCCTTAAATTATTATAAATTCTGGAGTTCAATTCCACATAACATCTGATCTAGAAAACTTTTGTACAGATGTGTCTTATTGTCATCTTAAGCTGACTGGCCCCTGGCATTTAATCTTCTCTTTGCCTCTAGCTAGTTTAAAACCCGGTTTTGATACAACCTTACTGAAATCCCATCTCCTTCCCAAAACCTTCCCATATGGAATGGAAGAAAATTAGCAGGATCTCCTTCAGTCTTCCTCATTTTAGACAGGAGATTTGCCACCCAAACTCACACCCAAATGATTTAATTTTGGATATTTCTATTCTTTCTTCCTCTGTTCTTGGATTGTCTATGATGTACAAAGTGCCGAGGTATCTTCCTCTCTGGGCACATACATACGTGAGTCGGTAAGCATAAGGTGCCTACTGTGTGCCAGGCCCTGTTAATAAGCCTTGGGGATTCAAAAGGATACAAAAGACAGCTTCTGCTCTTCAGGAGCTCGCCAGGTGACTGTACTAACAAGTTATTGATGGGATAAACAAGAGATCATTACTGGAGAAAAAGCCTTAAGATTAAGAGGTATGTGGGAGAGGCTTCTGGGAGGAGCTGGGGTTTCACTTGGGACTTAGAGGAAGCCAGGCAGGTCAGGAGGCTAAGCCAAGTGTGCAGAGCCTTCCAGAGCTGGGGGACAGCCCAAGAGAATGCCCCGAGCTGAGAGGACGAGGGTCGGATTTGAGGAGGAGCCAGGAGCGCCAGCGTCACTGCATTAAACTACGGGTCAGGTAGCGAGGCTGGCTTTCAGAGCCTGTTGTGTCTGGTCCTGGAGGCAATAGGATGTCACTGAAGTTTGAGTGCGGCGTGGCAGAGTCACATCTGGACTTGGTAGCTCAGTGGAGGATGGAGCGGAGTGGGGAGAGACAAGAGGCCAACCAGCCTAGCAGCAAGCTGTTAAAATAGACCAGACCCGAGGTGATGAGGGCCTGAACCCAGGTGGGAGCAGTGCCAGCCGAGAGGAGGAGGTATACTCGAGGGATGCCAGATGGATGGGCCACAGCCACAGAGAGGTCTGCGTGACACACACACAATGTAGACCCATTTCTATATAATTCTTACGACTGCTTTCCTGTCTTGAGCTGTCAATATGATTCATCAGCTCTTGATCCTGGGGACTAGTGACTGCCTGTGGATCGTTCGGTCTCTGGGTTAGTGCCTCGATGCATGAAGTGAATTGTGTTCTAAAGGCTACCTGAAAGCACGTCTCAGATACCCGGCCCGACTCATCCACAGCACCAGATGTAGACCTCAGCCCTTCCGAATCCCTTCGACTTCAGTTTGAGCTTTTATTCACGTTCTCATGCAGCCCTTCCGTCATCCCGGCCCACTTGTCTTGTCCTAACTTGGAAACCTGCTGTGTTGGTGGGTTATACTGTGGCACCTGAGAACCCGATAAAACTTTCTTTGGGGCTCCTTAGTCCCTTTGGATCCCCTGTGGCAGCACCCTGTTGGTGGCAGTGATCCGTGCTCCTCCTGGGCATGCTTAAAAGGCCGCCCCACCTAGCCCCCTAACATACTGGCATGGCCAAACCAGTTTAACAGTTTCCACATGCTTGGTGGCTTTTGGTGTACTTTCCCACATTTTTTTATATGTGGAGTCAGAGGCCAATATTTTATAAATAGATTGTATTCTCAAAATGTATAACAAAGCAGTTAAATAAGGTTTTACGTTTAGCAGTGTGTAAATATGGCTGGTTTTGAGTGAGTTCACCCATTTAAAGTCCTAATGGCATACTGGATTAGGCATTAGAGTTGGAGTTAGTAAGATCTGAGTGCAAATCTCACCTTAGACACGTAGCGGCCTAGTGACCCTGGGCAAGTCACGTAGCCTCTATGTGCCTACATTCCTTCATCTGTAAAATGAAGAGATTGGGCTCAGTGGCCTCTAAGGTCCTTTCCAACTCTATCAATCAGCAGGCATTTATTCAATGTCCCCCATCCCATGTTCCAGGCTCTGTGCTGGGTGGGAGTTGGAAAAACAGGTACAAGAAAGGAAACCATTTCTACATGTATGAAAGTACAGATGGCAGAAATAGGAAGTTTAAATACAAATCTGCACAAAATAACTAAATCCAAGGGAGTTTGGAAGGGGAGAGTGGGGATTAGAAATAGTTTCCTGATGCAGAAGAAAACTCGAAGGCTGATGTAAAGTGGGAGTCCTTTCAAGGCCTTTGGACTGGTCAGAAGATGTGGTCTGCTGTGACGGATAGAGTCGGGGAGGGAGGTTGATGCTGGCCAGTGAGGCTAGAAGAGATAGCTGGAGTCGGGGTGCATTGATCCTTGAGGCAATAGGAAAGGCCTGGAGTAGGTTGGGGAGGAGAAATCTGTGCTTATGAAAATAACTTGGGCAGCGAGGTATAGGATGGACTAAAGTGGGAGCTTGGCTTTATCAGGATACCATCGTAATAATGCAGGCATGAGTCTTTAAAGTAGGCGTGGCTATTCGAGTTGCTGTGCAGGTGGAAAGGGCAACATTGGGGGACAGAGTGAGGAGTCTAGGTTCTGCATCAGAACACCAGCCAAGCCTTCAACAGAAGCAGGGCCATTTGGAAGAGGAGAGAGTTTAGCGGAAGATAATGACTTGTTGATGTCAGGCTGTCTCCCGTGTGTGCTCTGAGTGCCTCCGAGTGCCCAGTATTCAGTCAGTCACAATTGGAACCCCAGAATTTCAGGCATTCGATGACCTCCGCCATGTTGTGGTTCATTAGCACCACTCAATCCAGTAAGTTTGCTACATAAGCTTCCTAGGATTTTAGTTCTTGGGTAGATCTGATGGGACGCTTTACCAAAACCTGTGTAATCACTATGAGGTTTCAAATGGAGACAGCTTGTAGTGGTCATTATCAGGCACTTCATAAATGATCTTCTGGAGCTTTGGATTGTTGAGAAGTACAGTCTTCAAGGGCTAGGGAAATGGCAAGCTCTCTGCATCCTGTCATTGTAGACAGAATGGTTTAGTTATGGGTGCCTCATTTAGGAATAACATTGATCCCAGCTCTGATTTCTACTTAATATCTTTGTGACTTAGGTCAAATCACTTGTAACTGCTCTGGGTCTCAGTACCCTTACAATGAGGGGTTTGGACTAGACGACCTCCAAGATGCCTTTTATCTCTAAATTTGTAATCCTACAGTTTTGTGGATAGGTCATGTTTATCTAGGAGAAGAGAAAGAATTGGGGGAGACATGATGGTTGTCTTCAATATGAATTCCTTGTCTCTTCTCAACTCCCTGACATCTCATTTCAATATCTTTTGGCATCATCCTCCAGTCTGAGAAAGAGGTTACCCTTCTCCTTGCCAGGGCCAACCCTTCCCATCATCTGCAACAGATTGTATCCTCAGTCTTCCCTTCCTCTTTTCCTAAATTTTCAATCCTTCCATATCAACTAGTTCCTTCCCAGAAGCCTTCAGACATGCCCAAGGCTTCCTTATCCTTAATAGCTTTCACTAGATCCTACCATTCCTTCATGGTATATCTCTTCCTACTTTCTCAGCCAAACTCCTTGAAAAAAGTTCTTTATGCCCACTACCTCTATGACAGCCTCTAATGACCCTAACTATAGGTGTAGCTTCAAGATTCTATCCTGTCCACAGCCAAGGAAGGAACTGGTGGGATCTAAATGCAGATCAAAGCCTGTCATCTTCCACTCTGTTTCCTTCATGATATCTCTGATTTATGTTTGTGGTAATTATCTTCTATCATGACATGAACAATATGGAAATACCTATATCAGACTCCTCACCACTGGGGGGGGGAGGGAAGGGTCTACTGTAGAAGAATCTGAATTTTAAAATGTCAAAAAAAATTTCTACATGTAACTGAAAAAATAAAAAACATATGGGGGGAGGGGCAGAAATAGTCAAATAAACGTTTTAAAAAGATTCTCCTTTCCTTTACATTCTCTCTTTCTTTCTAATGTACCTTAGTCAGTGGCTTCCAATTGTACAGTTCATCTCTCTTTAGGCTCCATGTACTCACTAGATGATTCATGAAATACAATATGGTGGAATTAGAAGTAGCCAATAGATGACACAGGCCATAGTTTTTTGTTTAAGAGGTGGGGCAGAAGCACTCTTTGTGGTGGCAAAAAAATTGGAAAAAGATGGGGTGCCCATTGATTGGGCAGTGGCTGAACACATTGTGGTGTCTGATGGGGATGGAATACTATTGTGCTCAAAGGAATAATAAACTGGAGGAATTCCATGTGAACTGGAACGGCCTCCAGGAACTGATGCAGAGTGAAAGGAGCAGAGCCAGAAGAACATTGTGCACAGAGACGGGTACATTGTAGCATGATCCAATGTAATGGACTTTTCTGCTAATAGAAATGCAATGACCCAGAACAATCCAGAGGAACTTGTGAGAAAGAACGCTGTGCTTTGCACATCCAGAGGAAGAACTGTGGGAGCAGAAACACAGAAGGAAAACAATTGCTTGATCACATGGTTCAATGGGGACATGATTGGGGATGTAGACTCTAAATGATCACCCCAGTGCAATTATTTATAATATGGAAATGGATCTTGATCGATGATGCATTTGAAACCTAGTGGAATTGCTTGTCAGCTCTGGGAAGGGGGAGGGGAGGGGAGGGAAAGAACATGAGTCATGTAACCATGGAAAAATACTTTAAATTAAATAAATAAATGAATTAATAATTTTTTTGAAGAAGGAAAAAAAGACCTTGTAAATCTAAAAAAAAAAAAAAAGTTGGGGCAGAGGTGCCCCTCGAAGGGCCTGAGGAACTGCACCAGAGCCTTTAGAGTATAGAGCCTCCAAATGAGCATTTGGGCTGGTGCTCGATGCTTCATGGGGTGGGTGGGTGGGCGCCTACTGGACCTTGGAACTCTGAAGCTCCTAACTTGTGTGCCTACTGCACCCCATCTGGAGCGAGTGGTGCTGTGCCCGAGTTGCTTTTTTGGCATTCATTAAGGGACAGCTGGGTGGCTCAGTGGATTGAGAATCAGGCCCATAGACAAGAGGTGCTGTGTTCAAGTCTGGCCTCAGACAATTCTAGTGTGTGACTGTGGGCAAGTCACTTAACACCCCCTCCTCCCCATTGCCTAGGCCAGTGATGGGCAAAGTTTTTAAAGAGGGCCAAAGGAAAGGAAAGGCTCCTCTGTCAGTCTGTTTGTGTCCTACTTGCTGTATTTGTCAGATTAGGAATCGTGTCCCGCGGCAGGAGAGCGTATTTCAGGGGCCGCATCTGGCCCGTCACTAGGCTAGACCGTACCATTTTTCTGTCTTGGGGCTGAAACCTAGTACGATTTCTAAGCTAGAAGGCAGGCGTTTGGTTTTTAAAAGTCCATTATGAGCTGTCTGCTAAGACATCGCTAAGTCCCCAGAGAGGAAGGCTCCCCTCCGAAAGAGAAAGTCCGTGTGAGGAGCACGAAGCGTTTCTTGTTCGCCGTCATCCGCCCGATGGGTGAGAAGGATGAAGAGAAGAGAGAAGTCCGAAGGGCGCGCGGGCTACGGCTGCCGACGCCGCAGGTCTGCCCTCCTGTCACTGAAGTAGCTAGCAGGGCGCCGTGCAGCGCACTGAGCAGCACCAGCGGAGTAGAGTTACGAGGGGGACCTCGGTCAGATTTCAGAGCGGGGCAGGCTGAAGGCAGGCTTGGGGAAGAGCCTGGAGGGGAGGGACCGATGGCCTTTTCAGATAGCGGGTGCGATGGAAAAGCTTGATAAATCTTCCCTCTGGACTGGAATTAAGAAACGGGGCGGAAAGAGTTGTGAATGAGCAAATCTGAGAGCTTTTCTGGGCCTAAAAGTGTGCGCCCATGACACAAGAAGTCTCCAAATTCAGAATTATTGCCATGCCTGGATGGTTGCCCTCATGTGGGTTTCTAGTTAATTTTTCTAAAACCCTACCTTTCCTCTTAGAATCACTACTGTGTATTGGCTCCGAGGTGGAAGACTGGTAAGGGCTGGGCAATGGGGGTCAAGTGACTGCCCAGGGTCACCCAGCTGGGAAGTGTCTGAGGCTGGATTTGAACCCAGGACCTCCTGTCTCCAGGCCTGGCTCTCCATCCACTGGGTCATCTAGCTGCCCCGCTAGTTAATGTTGAAAGAGCTTTTGGGTGATAGCCATTGTTGGCTCTCTCTCTTCATCACATAGGTAGCTCGTTAGTACATGGCTGTTTTAGCCGCTTGTTCTCCTACCCGCCCACCTAGATTGGGGGCTCCTCCAAGGCAGGGCCTCGAGACTGCCTTCTGCCTTCGAATCGGGCCAGGTATGGAGTGGGCTTCTCACAATGTGGATGGACTGACTATGGGTTGTTTCTTCAGGGCATTTAGGTTTGTCAAATGTTATACAGTTTTGTAGGTTTTCTGATTCAGAGCAGTTTATTATATATTCGGTATTTATCCATAGAGTTAGACATAGATGCAGACAAACATTTTCTAGTAACTTCCCTGGAACACTCGTGAAGCAATTGGAAATCTTCTTTTCTCTTATCTCACAACTGATCCACTCCATTCTATACCTCTCTTAGCGTTTCATGGTTTCAGCATGTTCTGAAGAGAAATTCCATTTGAGGGTTAATTTGGAGAGCAGGACATTGGTCCAGGCCATCCTGTGCTGCTCGTTTCTATCTTCTCAGAGATTGGGGGGGGGGGGGGTTAACTCTTAGCCAGATAGCAGGGAGACCTCCAGGCTAATGTGCTCTCACTAACTAGAAGGCCTCCTTTGTAGTCCCAGCCAGTGTTTTGAGTCACCCGGGGGTGCTTTCCCTTTTGTCAGGTCTCCTGGCCCCAAGCTACAGCGGTGCCTTGCCTGGGATTTTCCTTTTGCTTTTCTAGATCTGGGAGGGGCCTTGTTGGTGGTGAGTCCTTTCGGGTGTGTCTAATTTTGGGACCTTGTTTGAGGTCTTCTTGGCAGGTGTGCTGGAAGGGGACTTTGCCATTTCCTTCTCCAGCTCATTTTATAGATGAGGAGACTAAGACAAGCAGGGTTCAGTGACTCACCCAGAGGCCAGATTTGAACTCAGATCCTCCCAACTCCAGGCCTGGTGCTTTATCCACTGAGCCACCTAGCTGCCTAGGGACCTGAGCAGTCACCTAAATCAACCTCCATCTTTTATAGATGAAGACATTGAGACCCAGAGGCATCATGTGAGTTATCTGGAATCCCAAGGCGGCAGCAGCACCTCTTTTGAACATGGGTCCTCTGACTCTCATTTCAGGGCTCCTTCCACTGTGCTGTGTTCTAGAGAACAGCAGGCGAGGAACCACCACAGAGCTATAAAGTGCTAATTCACAGTCTCGAGCCTCTCCTCTCCCTCCCTTCTTCTCCTCTCTCCTCCTTTAGAAGGCGAGTAATTGGATATATCTTATACGTGTGTGGCCACACAAAATATTTCCATATTAGCCGTTTTGCAATGAAAACAGACCAAAAATGCCAAGAATCATAAAGTAAACAAGGTATGCTTTATTCTGCATTCAAACTCTGGAGGTAGAGAGCATTTCTCATCCCCAGGCCTTTGGGGCTATTTTGGATCATCGTATTGCTGAGAGTAGCCAAGTCATTCGCAGCTGATCATCATGCCATATTGCGGTTCCTGGGTACACTCTTCTCCTGGATCCGCTCATTTCACTCGGCACCATCAGCTCTTGCAGATCTTCTCAGATGTTTCTGAAAACATCCCACAATAGGGTTCCATCAGCATCATATACCACCACCTGCTTAGCCATTTCCCACCTGATCAGCGTCGCTTCAGTTTCCATTTCTTTGCCACCCCACGATGAGCTGCTGTCAAGGTTGTGTGTGTGTGTGTGTGTGTGCGCGCGCCTTTTTCCTTTTTCTTTGATCTTTCTGGGATATAGACCTAGTAGTGTATTGCTGGCTCAAAGGGAACGCAGAGTTTTAAATTGCCCCCCGAATGGTTGGATCGGGTCACAGCTCCACCACCAGCGTTGGTGTCCCAGTTTTTCCCCATCCGTCTCCTTCAAGATTTGTCATTTTCTTTTTCGGTCATATTAGGTATGAGGTGGTACATTATGTTTCTCTCCTTGAGTGATTCGAGCATTTTTTCATGATTCTAGTAGGCTCTGATTCCTCTTCTGAAAATGGCCTCTTCATAGTTTTTGACCATTTTTCAATTAAGGAATGACTTGTATGTCAGTGGGCATCCACACATTTATTTATTTGTTTGTTTGTTTATTTAACCCTCACCTTCCATCTTGGAGTCAATACTGTGTATTGGCTCCAAGGCAGGAGAGTGGTAAGGGTAGGCAATGAGGGTCAAGTGACTTGCCCAGGGTCACACGGCTGGGAAGTGGCTGAGGCCAGATTGGAATCCAGGACCTCCCATCTCTAGGCCTGACTCTCCATCCACTGAGCTACTCAGCTGCCTCCTCAGTGGGTATTTATTAAGCATTTACTTTGTGTCAGATCCTGTGTCAACTTGGAGATACAAAGAGAATCAAAAGTCAAGCCTCGTGTCTGGGGAAGTCCCAGTCCAGTGGGGGAAACAACCCCCAAGACATATAGAGGACAGATTGGAGATAATCGACAGATATGAAGCACCAGCAGTAAGAGGGACGTGGAGAGCCTTCTTGCAGAAGGTGGGATTTATAGTTTGAAATCAGAAAGAATCCTTTGAGGAGGGAGGGAGACCTCCTCCAGCCAAGTGTGGAGTTAGGAGGAGGGACTTCTCTTGTGAGTTTAAGGGTCACACTGAAAATAAATTTGAACCCAAGGTCATGGACTCTGAATCACTTTTCTGTCCACGTATATCCTGTGCTTGTGTTTAAATAAATCGGCTGTTAAAATACACGTTGGAGGAAGTGTGTTACAGAAGATAGTAATTCATATGAAAGATGAGAGGGTTTTCGTTCTTGAGGTGTATTGGGGGGGGTCCCTCGTTCCCCTCAGAAATAAGAAGCTGTGAAAGCCCATGGTAGAGGTAGGAGTCCTCGGTCTCCGCTCCCTCCCCCATGCGCCCACGAGTGTGCACGCCCAGAAGCCCCACACTGGCTGTCACTTACCGTGGTTAGGGCACTCGGGAGCCTCCTCTCAGACGTTTCTACAGTCAAGTGGCGCTAATATTTATTGGCTAATGGAGCGATCCCTGCACTTGGGAGGGCGGGCCAAAGGGCCGAGGCACGGTTCTTGTCTGAGTGGTTTGTGTGCGAGCCCAGGGGACCAAACTGCCGTGTGGGATGGTCGATGTGGGGTGCTGGCTGCAAGTTGCAGTTCGAGGAGGAAGTGTTTCCTCTACGTCACCCCGATGGTGTCCCAGGCCCTTTGGGTGTGTTTGGCGAAGCCTAGGGAGCCCTTCTCAAAAGAATGTTTTTAGATAAAGAAAGCCTCCATCGAGCTTTGCAAGTTCACAGACGCCAGGTAAAGATTCCCTCCCCTAGGTGGAAGCTGTCTGGGGATGTTTTCTTTTGGAGAAGGGCTTCTGGCTGGGCCTTGTTCAATGAGCAGGATTCAGGGAAATGAAAGGGAGGCGAGAGAAGCTCCGGAGCACCGTCCTGCCGGGCCGAAATGGAAGGGTCACAAATTGGGAAACGGTGGGAACGAAGAAGCTGTGGTCTCTGATCTTGGGTCTCGCAAACTCTGGTTAACCAGGGAAGCAAGGCCTTGGAGCAGAGCTCAGGAAGACTTGGGGCCCAACATTTCTGTGCCCCTGGGCAAGTGAGGTACCCTGTCCCAGGCTTAATGGGAGACTCCCACGGGCTAGCCAAACCTTCAAGCCCTTTAGGTCTTAGTAATAATGATTCTCAGTGTGGCGTCCCTGCTTAGGGCCCAATGACAAGCTGTTTACACCCCTCAGGAAGTCCTCCCCTTTGACATATTCGCAGAATTCTAGGCATTCAGAGATGTCTTCATTTAAACAGCTTTCTATACCCCAAGCTATAGCCTCTCACAGAGTCCACATTTCATTTCTCTAAACTGCCCATGGATACAGGAAGGCCCCTTAGTTCTGGGTAGGATGTACTTGAAGCCTCTAGGGGTTTGGGGCTTTTGAAACACAGAGGATTGATTTTTAGCATCTTTTTTTACGACAAACTTCATCAAGCTGTGCCGCCATACCAGAGTGGCACCGAGCACTTCCTGCATGCCCCCCAGAGGCACTCTGAAGCGTCTCTTAGGCTTCCTTGGCTCCAGAGAGTTCAGAGATTTCTCGAGTGCTCTGGGATGGGAATGGGAAGGGGACATATGGATGGTGAGGTGGCCAGAGCCCTGCCAATGGTTCACAGGCACATTGGAGCCAGCTGCCTCCACAGCCTGAGCCACAATTAGCAGGGTCCTCGTCAGCGTAGAGCATCCCTTCTCATGGACGGGAGTCTAGTATCTTGTGCTTTTTAAAAGTTCTAGCCTCAGGAAGAATAGTGCAGGAGGCGAGGCCTCCCAGTTTTGTGGATTGTTATCACCCAGGTTCGACCCTTCGCAACTTCCTCCTCGGCCGCCCACAGCCAAATACGGAAACTGGGTTCTATCAGGCCACTTCTGCAATTGCAGGCACTCACAACTCCAGGGGCTCCTCCTTGCTGCTGAGACCTTGTCTTGGACCAAAAGACACCGCTCATGGTCACCTTTAAAATGTGCCTTTTGTGGTGTGGCCTCCCACTGACTGTCCGCCTTCCTGTTCTCTCCATTCTGCAGTGCTCCAGTTGAAGCTTCAGCAGCGACGGACCCGGGAGGAGCTGGTGAACCAGGGGATCATGCCGCGTAAGTACCAGTCTCTGGCTCCCCTCTGGACGTTAGGTAGAACCGGCTGCCTTGGGGGGCAGTGCTGGCGTGAATGCACGGGAAATGTTAGCACGAAGTAGAAAGCCTAAGCAGAAGCTGTTTCTTCTCTTCCCTCCCCCTTTCAAAGGTGGGTGCATCCCAGGCGTTGTTTTGGCAGCAAAGTTCAGTGCAATAACCCCGAGGAGCTTGAAGGGGGGCGGGGAGTGACGGAGAACAGGGATGCCCAAACCATCCCTTGCTTCCATGATGTGTGCTTGAAAGAATGTGCTCTGCTTTACATGTACCTTTGTAGGCAGGGCAAGCTTCCTGCCTTTGGGGTTCTCTGCTCTGAGTTGTCAGCTTCCCATAATTCTTGGGCTTGAGAGGGGTGGCTGAGGGCCCCTGCCCTGCAAGCTTTCCGCCTTGTGTTTGAGTTGGAGAAAACTCCGAGCGCTTCATTCCTCTCCCCTCTCCCTCCTAGCCTTCTTTTCTGAATCGCTGGGCTGTTCATCCTCGGAAGAAAGGCATTTTGACTTCAGAGGGAGGCCTTGCCAAGGGCTGGGATGGGGCTGTGAGCCTGGGCTCCCTTACAGTGTGTGCACACCCTGGGGTGCTGTCGATGGCCTAGCGGGCGGGCCAGCTCCGATCTGAAGGCTGTGCTGGAGAACTCCTTGATGGGAACGTGATGGAACAGAGAGAGTGCAGGAGGCTGCTGAGACGCTCTCTCGGCCTCTCGGGTAATGGGCTCGGAGGCGTGTTAAGCCAGAAGGCATGATCGTTAGCGCATTTCAGGGCCTTTCAGTTTGGTGGAGACAGAAGCCAGCCAAACTTTGGTGGTTTGTGAGGAGATTCTTTTTCAGTCCCCGGCAAACAACAGACACTTCTCTGAAAAGCCCCCTATTCCATCCCTCTACGTTCTGAAAAATCTGTTTCTAAAGGGAACTTCCAGAACTCTTTTTAGTCCATAGCGAGGGAATCAGAACGTTGCTGACAGGTTCCCTACCTTGCTTTTGTGGAATCCCGTGAGGAATTCTGGCAACAGCTGCAGAATTCACATGCGCGTTTGTTTGAGCGGTCCCCGTTACTCGAATACTCCACTGTTCACTCATGTTGTGCTTATTTTATGTTCTTCCAGGGTAGACATGTAACTGCGATTTGGCAAATGCATACATCTCCCAGTGTGAATGGACGGAGACGTAGAGCTTCTTCATTTACACCGTAGAGGGAGAGCTTGGAAAACACCAGGCCCAGTTTACAAACCATTTGGCTCACTCGAAGTAGGCTTTGCATATAGCACCCTCTTTTTATAGATAAAGAGAGCCCTGTAGTGCCAAGGGCTGGAAGAGAGCCTCGGGGATCCTCTGGCGTGTGAGGGCTCGCTTTAGAGACGAGGCCCAGAGAGGGACACAGGAGGGGTGTCAGGGCTCTTTTCCTGTGACCACAAGCCTGGTGCTTTATCCGCTCTGTAAGCCATGGCCCTGCCAGTGCCCTGAGCTATCTGGAGGAGCAGTGAAGCAACACGGGATCGGGTAGGGGGATGCCACACAGAGCTCTCCAGGGAGGTCTGCAATGGAGAGTCGAATGCACCTTTGAACAAGCGTTTCCTCAGCGTCTCCTGTTTCAGAGGGGCTGTGAGCGATCGTCAAGAAGGGCTGCACCCCGGCTAAGTGCTCCTGGGTGTGGGATGGACTCTGAAGGACAGGGTGAAGAAACTCCATCCTGCCTGCCCCCAGCTTCTGCCTCCCACTTCCTGAAGGGCAGTCCATTTGTGAGGGTGTACCTAGCAAGGCCGCTTCTTTTGCATTGCAAGATGAGGCTAGCTGGCCGGGTTGGGGTTCTCCTGGGACTCATTTCCTTTTGGCTGTGCGCCACCCCAAATTAGAGGCAGAGAGTATTACACATGGAAGGTGTGCTGGACTAGCCCAGGCTCTTTTTTTGTTTTTTTAATGGGGATAGGGCGGATTAAGAACTGGAGACCCAAAGACATCATCAGCCGAGGTCCCAGTCAATCAGCAGCTCTTGTTAAATCGGGCTGTCAGACCCTCTGCTTGTCCCTGAGAATAGCAATGACAAACCCAAACAAAAGTAGGGGTGCCCTCGAGGAGCTTCCGCAGAGACAGAATAGATCCTGGGCAGTGTAGGGGGGCTCTAAGGGGGACGGGCAGGCAGGGATTAGAGAGTCTCCCCCTGAAGGTAGAGTTTGCGCTGCGTCTCGAATGAGGCTCAGGAGAAGAGGGAATGCGAGCCCCGTGCGGAGGGCCGCCGTGCCGGGCGGCAGAGACGGGCCGCGGAGGGCCGCCGTGCCGGGCGGCAGAGACGGGCCGCGGAGGGCCGCCGGGGAGGAAGCCTCTAGTCAGGATGATGTCTGTCTGGAGGAGCGGTGTGTGACTGGAGAGGCGGGCTGGGCCAAGGTGTGGCACGCAGTGGAGAGCGGCTCGAGTTTGTGGAGCAGAGCGTGGTCGGACTCGTACTCAAGGAAGACCATGGTGGCATCTCAGAGGGTCGGCCTGGAGCTGGGAGAGCCTTGAGGCAGGCCGGTGGGCAGTGGTCCAGGCGAGAGGCGGCGAGGACCTGCGTGCCCAACGGTGGGGACAGATGCCAAGAGAGAAGCAGCATCCGGCTCCTGCTGGGGGCGTGCAGTGGTAGAGAGCGGAATGGGCAGGACGGGGCCCTGCCAGCCTTGGAGGTGAGCAGAAAGGCGGCGTCTGAGAGAAGTTTTGTGACCTGAACGCCGCAGAAGCTCCTTTGGAAAGGCTTCGCAGCTGACCTGGGCCCCCGTGCCTGGTTGTCCCTGTCCTCGCTAGACGGGCATCACTTCAGATGGGGTGTCTGCTGCAGACTGTTAAACAGGATCACTTCCCAATCTCCTTTGTTCTCGACATGTAAACACGGGTCTCAAATTTAACACCACTTAACTAAACTCTGCTGTTGTGCAGGCAGTGCCAGACAGGCAGGATTATACGTTCCAGGCCCTCTGCTTTCTCCCTGGATCGCGGAGGCTCTGTGTACCTTGAAGGAGCTCGGGGGGGAAGGGGGACATGGCGGACAGCGTCGGAAGCCAACTTCCAAGTCAGAGAGCTGCGGCAAGACATGTTCCATGTGCCCCAGACAGAGATTCTAGTGGAGTGTTTGTGGAAGAGATGAGCTGGGTTTGGAATGCCTCGTTCTTCAACGGTGCTGCCGTCCCCTTGAAGCCTTTTATATTTGACATTTAAAGGTGGTGAAAGGTCAGCGGGGGAAGGTGAATTCTAAGAGAGATGCTCTGGCAGGGAGGGCTGGTGCCGAAGAATGACCTTTTAAAGGAATCATTTAAAGGAATCTATTACTTGGCACAAAGAAGAAAAATCCATAATCTCTGCTAGAGAGAAGAGGAGTCCAATACGATTAAGTTGATAGGCGCCGCAGTGTCCCATTTTTAATGAGTGCAAGGCTGTATTTTCTTTCCACAAATTGTTTCCACATATATTTCACTGGTTCTTTGTGTCTTGGACTTTGTCAGGATGTGTCCTTCCACTCCCTCCACTAGTATAAGTTGCAGCCCACTCGTGCCACCTCGCCCTCAGAGGCCAGCCTGGCCAACTTGAACAAGGAAGCTTTCAACAGCATACCTGACAAATAGTTAGCGAGCCTTTTTTTCTGAAGCTACTCTCTGAGGAGGAACCCTGCCCTCTTTTAGGATACTGCTCCTTCTTAAGAATTAATTAACCCTTCATTTGGCCTCTTGAAACTTCTAACCAACTGTCCTCTGATGCCAGGAAGATCCAAGCTAATCCCTTGCTTTAATATTTCAAGAAAGCAGACAGGAAGCTACCATTTCCCCTGTCCCCCCCTCCCCCAACCTAGTCTTCTCTTCTCTGGGCCATACATGATCTGTTCCTTACACTGGCCCTTCTGTGGCCTCATATTGAGACCCTTCACCCCGCTGATGGCTTTCCTTCTGGCCAGTCTTGAACTTATCAGTTGCCTTCCTAAAATGTAACATCCTGAAGTGAGCACAAGGTTTTATAGGAGGTTTGAGCAAGACAAGAATGGTGGAATTTTCGCTTTCCTGATCCTAGACACTGTGCCTTTCTTGATGGGGCCGAGATCCTGTTTCCATATCTCACTGCACTTAGATGGAGTGTGTAGTGCACTAAACCTCCTACAGAGGGCTCTTTAGATGGTTGTTTTATCCACAACTCTGCCATCTTGGATTTCTGAAATAGAAGATGGATTTTTTTTTTCAGCCCAACTTTTCATTTAGCCCTAACAAATGTTATCTTAATAGATTCAGCCCACCTTTGTTGTCTGTTGCACCGAGCTTGGTGTTATCTGCAAATTCACAAGAATGTTGAAATAGTATAGCATTGGGCCCAGATGCCAGGGCCTCTTCCACTAAGAAACAGTGTCTAGGTTGACGTAGGATCCGGTTTTGGAGGCTGGCCAATTCTAAATTCACCTAAGTGTGCTGATTTTGGTCACATCTCTATTTTTTTCCAGTGAGACATTCCAAAAATTTCACAGTTTTTTCCATTGCGAATGACTGTGTTAGATGCTTTGCCCAAAACTAGGTAAACCGTAGCTTATGGCGTTCCCCTAACCAGGCTAGTGATCTTGTCAAAAATTGAAAGTGTGTCTACAGACTTTTAATTACCCACACGCCTATGCACACATGGAGAGGCACTGCACGGAAATGCCCTTAATCCAGAAAACGATAAATCTCCTCATGGGAAATTACACGTTCCTGTACATTTCTCTGGACAATGCAGACAAGTCCAGCCAGGTCTTCAATAAATAGGATTCTGATTTCTCCAGTCAGCTTTAAGAAAGAAAAGCCCATTCTCCAGTATCAGAGCCCACAGCAAAAGAGATGTACTACTTGTCTTTCCCCCTCCATTTCTCCTCAGATCATGGAGGCTGAAGAGGGCCGTCAAACAGTCCTGTGAGGTTTCTTGCTTCTGAAGCTCTAACTGGCTCTAGAATGAAATAATCTTTCTCTCTCCCTCTCCCCCAGCCAGTCATTAGAGCAATAGCTCTTTCTGATCACACGGCTCCCAGCAAAGGGGCTGAAGAGCCTACCGGTCAGTGGTCAGCTGCCATTGGTCTCAGATGGAAACAGCTCCTTTCTCCTTCCTCAGAAAAGGATGGCTACTCTCTCTGGCTTTCCCCTTGCTTCTTGCAACTGTTCTGACACTCAGTTTATTCCCATGCGCCTTTTGTCTACCTCATCCTTAGTTTCTTCTCTCTTCTTCCTCATTAGCAGTGGCCAATCTCCAATCTCTGAATGCGGTTTACCAGTTGGACTTTTCTGCCAGTTAGAACCTCAGCAGGCCTTATTTAATCATCCGTTGGGTCTCCAAACAGTTTTTCATTTAAAGTTTTCCGTCATAATCTTCACAACTCTAAAGGCAGTCACAGGCAGATTAACTGATGAATCCCAGTTTATAGGGAGCAGCCCTTCAGCCACAGTGCCCTGAGGCACTGCCCTCCCTGCAGCAGGTTCCTGGAGTCCATTTCATCAGGCCAACTGTCCGTGTCTCTCTTGTGACCATTCTCTGAGGAGGGTGAAGGAACAAAGTAGGAGGCAGTACTGGTGAGCTCCCCTACACAGCCTTGCTCCAAACACACGGAGAACACGCACCGGATTTAAGTTTGCTGGGGAAATCCGGAAGAGTATCTTTCTCCAGCCCAGCCTACAAAGAGGTCTGCGATCCTGGGGATGAGATTTGGCCAGGAGCATGCTGGAGGTTGTGCAACGGGTGAAGGGAGGATTCCATACCCACACCAGGGCACCACTGATAGGGACAAGGGACACCTGGCAGCTCTGTCACCTACTACCCAGTTCTGGGTCACAGATGCAGGGTGGACTGCGTGGTAATCATGGTAATCCAGCGTAGGGAGGCCATAGAACAAGGAAGGTGGAAGTTCAGACCCAAGCAGCAGCTGTGTGTGCCACGGACCCCAGGAGCAGAGCAGTCTCAGTTCTAGCATCTAGCCCAACCTGCAGAGGAGTAATTGGGGTAGGAATCTCATACCAGAGAATCTTGCCTAGAATTCCATTACTCAGGACCAGCAGAGCTTTTCAGCTGACTATTAGGGGCAGAGTTCATAAGCATTCTCCTATTGCTCAGACCTAAATCCAAGTCAGAGCTAAAAGCAGTTAGGCAGCCATCAGACTTTACTCTGTCAAACCACCATAGCAACACTAAAACAATTGCAGGTTCCCAGCCTGTCCCTGAGATCCTGAAATAATACAACACTCAGTTTACCAAGAAATCAGCAATGAGACAAGCCCTGACTTCCCTCCAGAACTGTGCAGAGCCCAGCCTTCACATCAAACTGACATCAGGAAATAGGTGGAATAATAATGAGACAAACATACACACAAAGAATTCCTTCTCTAAAGAGCTATGATGGCAGTGGGGAAAGCTCCAGGCACAAATGCATTGCCTCAGAGAAAAACCCAGCTTGGGCATCAACTCAGCTAGAATTTCTGGAAGAGTTTTTTTAAAGAGTTTAATTTTTATTTTAAATGAAGCTTTAGAGGAAAAATTGAAAAGGAAATGAGAGTTCTAGAAGAAAGAATTAATTGTAAAGAGAATGAACAATTTGACATAAGAGTTACAAAACCAAGCTAAATTCCCTTAAAATTAGAATGGATCAAATAGAAAAGCCAGGGGCTCCATGTGATGATAAGAAATATCGAAATAAAGTCAAAAGACCCTAAGACAGGGGTTCCCAAACTTTTTTGGCCTACCGCCCCCTTTCCAGAAAAAATATTACTTAGTGCTCCCTGTCCCATACTATCACCGCCCCCAGATGTACCTGTGGCCATCACCGCCCTGCCTGGATCGCAGCAGCACCCACCAGGGGGCAGTGGCGCCCACTTTGGGAATCATTGCTCTGAGGTGTCTTACAGCAAAAACAGCCAACCTGGAAAACTGGTCAAGAAGAAGAGATTTAAGAACTAGCCTCCCTCTGACGTTGCACTTTTCGTCTTCTGCTGCCTATGTCTCCTGAAGGAAAATGACAAGGGGATGGGCTGATTCCTCTCTGCCCCAGTATAACTTTCCCTTGGGCAGGAAGATTCCCATTTCCTGCTGGCCTACCTGATCTCTAGTTTCAGGTGCAAAGAGGTTCTGACCTAGACTTCCGCTTTTTCTGTGTGTCCTCTGAGGGAAGGCTGCTAAAGGCCAACAGAACCACCTGATCTCCCAAATGGAATGGAGAGGAGCCGCCTTCTTCCCTTTGCCCCCCGGGCTTCAATCTCCTGCTGTGCCTGTCCCCTGAGGGAAAAGGAAAGTAAGTGGGAAGTGAGATTTCCATCTTGTCCTATTTTCAATGGAATTGCAAGCCTTTGAAGGAAAGACTTGTGAAATGAGGTTTTATCCTCTCACCATCTACTTTTACTCTACTTCTGCTTCTACTCTACTCTTACACTCTACTTGTCTCCAACCCAATCTCTAGCCTCCTTCAATAAGAATAGTTGCACTCAAAGATAAGCATTCTCACATCTGGTGATAGAACAATCCAATCAGTGATTCTGAACCTCTAAGTCATCACCTAATCCTGATTCCTTATACCCACCCCAAAGTTTCTACCAAATGCCCTTTTCTGCCCATTGGAATATCTTCCGTATGTCTTTCCATAGGCCACAAACTTCCCTTTATTTTTTCATTTCATTCATCTTTTTCTCTCCCACTCCTTCCAGTAACCTAGACTTGGTTGCCCCTTTTATGGCACAGCCTCCTGGACAGTAATAGGGGAAGTTAGGTGATGGGGGAGGATGGAGGAGTAAAAATATTGAGTTCAATTTTGGACATACTGAATTTATGCAAGTGGATATGTGAGCTTGGAGGTCAGCAGAAAGATTGGGGCAGAAAAGGTAAATTTGAGAATCATCAGTATAGAGAAGGTAATTCATGGGATCTGATAAGATTACACAAGTAAAGTAGTATAAAGGGAAAAGAGAAGAATCTTTCTCTGAAAACTGCCTGTTCTATTACCATTTTTTTCAATTTGTTAATTAGGGAATGGCTCTTATTTTTTATATATTTGGTCCAGTTCCCCGTGTGCCTCAGAAATGAATCTTTTATCAGAGAAATTTGCCCAAAAGACCCCACCCCCAAATTCTTGCTTCTCTTCTAATGTTAGCTGAATTGGTTTTGTTTTATCAAATTAAAAAAAATTTTTTTTATGTAATCAAAATAACCATTTTATTTCTTGTGAATCTCCCTCTTGATCATCAGTTTTCCCCCACTCATAGATCTGACAAGCCATTTTTTTGTGTTTCATTAATGTGTTTTATGATGTCTAAATTATTTATCTCTTTTGAGCTTATCTTGATATATGGTATAAGATGCTATTTTATACCTAATTTCTGCCAGACTACTTTCCAGTTTCTCCAGCAATTTTTGTTGAACTGTGAATTCTTGTCCCAATACCTGGGATCTTTGGGTTTACCAAATCCTAGTTTACTATACTATTCCTGATATGTTCAATTAATTCAGTTCTCCATTTCTCATCCAGTACCAAATTGTTTTGATGATTATAGCTTTGTAGTATAGTTTGAGATCTTTTACCTTCAGGTTTCCCTCCTTTTCATTTTTTTCCCAATTCTTTTGATATTCTTGATATTTTGTTCCTCTATTATTTTTTCCAGCTCTACAAAGTAATTCTTTGGTAACTGGATTGAAATTTTACTGATAAATTAATTTTGGAAGTTTTTGAAAAATAAGTATTTCTTTAATTATTTAGATATCATTATTTGTGTAGAGTGTTTTATAATTGTATTCACATAGATCATGCTTGTGTCTTGACAGGTAGATTCCCAAGTATTTCATTTCTGTTTTAAATTCTTTTTAAAATAGAATTTCTTCTTGATCACATGGTTCAGTGGGGATATGATTGGGGATATAGACTCTAAGCAATAACCCTAGTGCAATATTAATAATTTAGAAATAGGTCTTTATCAATGACACATGTAAAACCCAGTGGAATTGCTCATTGGCTATGAGAATGGGGTGGGAGGAGGGGAGGGAAAGAACATGAATCATGTAACCATGGGAAAATATCCTTTGTTAATTAATTAAACTTAAGATAAAATAAAATAGAATTTCTTGGATGATGATAGAATTCTGAAGGTCTACCTATAGTATCTCCCCATATAAGATATAGGAAACATAATAAATTCTGCTCTAGTCCATTTCAAGGGTCTTTCTTATATACAAGAAATATATTGTTGAATTTTTGGTTTCTAATCCATTCTTCTGTCTTCTCATTTTATAGGTGAGGTCACCCCATTCATGTTCAAAGTTATGATTGCTAATTCTGTATTTCTTGCCATATTCTTCCCTTATACTTCGCTTTTTTCATTGCTTCGTGTTTAAGAATATGTTTTCCTTTTGGCTAACCTCTCTCTTAATCTACCCTCTTCCACTTTTCCCTTAACCCCATTCCTTCCTTTTTCCCTTTTGGTTCAGATGAAATTCTACACTTAACTATGTGTATGTATATTCTTCCCTTCTTTAACCACTTCAGATGAGAGTGAAGTTCAAGGTTTACCTTCTCCCTCCCCACCCCTCCCTACCCCTCCTGCCCTGTTTTTAGTATGAACTCCTCTTTGTGTATACCATTTATGTGAGATAAGTTACCTCCTTCTTCCCCCTCTCCCCTCAGTGCTTCTCTCTTCCCCAGCTTTTCTATTCTTATTTGGAGATCATCAAAACAGAGTTATTCTTAGGCCCTCTGTCCAATTAGATAAAGTTCTGAGGTCTACCTGTAGCATCTCCCTATGTAAGGATATAAGCAGTTTGACCTTGTTTAGTTCCTTATGATTGTTCACTCATGTTAGTACCCTTTTATGCTTCTCTTGACTCCTGCATTTATCTGCCAAATTTTTTACTTGGCACTTGTCTTTTCATTAAGAATATTTGG
Organism: Gracilinanus agilis; assembly: GCF_016433145.1. Taxonomy (NCBI): domain Eukaryota; kingdom Metazoa; phylum Chordata; class Mammalia; order Didelphimorphia; family Didelphidae; genus Gracilinanus; species Gracilinanus agilis. Next base: position 310,566,377 of record NC_058134.1, read on the forward strand.
AAGTCCACAGAATTACCAAGTGTCCTTTGGCCTGGGACTCCTACCCTGGCTATCCCGCTACAAGTTCAAGTGCTAGACTAAAGTCTAAAATTGAATCATCACTCTGCAACTTGATCAGAGCCACACAGTTATTGTTTGCTTCCAGAACCTGTTCTTTGCTCAGTTTGCAACCAGGGTCCATACCCATCTATTACTTTTCTCCACCCTGGATTTATGACCCAGATCCAGGAAGCGAACAGCAGGGCTATCAGAGATCACTTATTTCCACACCAGCACTTATTTTTTTAAGGCTCCTCTGGCATCTCTTTCTCAGGTCGTACCCTAGGTTGCCATTCTTTCAGGCCCTAGACGTGCTGGAATGGTCAGAGCTTTCTGTCCTTGGATCTTTCTGTCTGTCTTCCTGAGCTACCTTGGGCTGGGGGAGGGGGAGGGCAGGAAGGGGGAGGGGGGAAGGAAGACGCTTTTTCTTGGCTTTTTCTTGGCTTTCCTGGTCAGAATCCATTCTGATGTTTCTTTAGATCAGTGATTCCCAAAGTGGGCAGCATCGCCCCCAGTGGGTGCTGCAGCGATCCAGGGGAGCGGTGATGGCCACAGCTGCATTTATCATTCCTATTAAGTGCTATTAAAATTTAAAAAAAATTAATTTCCAGGGGGCCAAGGAATATTTTTTTCTGGAAAGGGGGTGGTAGGCCAAAAAAGTCTGGGAACCCGTGCTCTAGATCTTTGTTGAGTAGGTATGCTGGGTGAACTAGACTACAACTCTTCCTCTCTGCAGAGCCCATCTTGTCTCCATGGCTCCAACTTCTTCTTAATTCAGCTTTTGCATTATGAAAGTTTAAGAGGCCAGATGACTTATTTGGAGATCCGTTGAACTGAAAATCAGGATTTTAGCCTGAACTCTGCCATTGGAATCAATCATAAAATCATGACTTTTGGAGTGTTGATTCTCTAATGACAAGAAAGATCCTGATCCTTTTGATCTTTATTCATCTCTTTAGTGTTCATTCCCTCTTATCTTGCTGCATTTGACTGGAGCAGGAAGGAATTCTTGAGCAAAACATTGGAAATATGCTTGTAAACTATGGGAATAGGCCATTATTCCAAAGTGGCCCAAGAGTCTTACTGAAGTTTGATAGCTCCAGGCTGTGCACTTGAGGTCTCCCAGGCCTCACCTGTTACCTTAAGGAGACGACAAAGGTTCATCTGATTGGGACATTCAAGTACTTAGAGATTTGGAACCCTGACTCGGGGGTCCTCTAGTCCAGCCCCTCTTTTTATAGAGCCATAGCACAGGCCTTGGAGGAACGAAAGGATGTGTTTGCATTTAAGAGTGTGAGCAACTCCACCTAATTAGGCAATGGCCTCGGACTGCAGGAATGTGGCCGTTTAACTGTCCTGGAATCTCCAGGGTATTGGATGAGTCTTGTAGGAAGGCATGTGTTCCCCAGGCAGGGACAAACCGATCATTCGATTCGAGGCGGACAAAGAACTTCACCCTGGTTACAGCATCAGAAATCTGCCTGGCCTTCGTTTGGGCTACATTTGGGAGGGAGGGAGGCACGGCAGTGACCCCTGGAGCTGTTCCCGGGGGGTGGGGGGGTGTGGATTGCTCTTTTTTCATGCTCTGCATCTCACATCAGTACTTAAGGGAACTGCCTCCTTCCTGGCTTTTATATTGAGTGTCCTCTGCTCAGGTAAACTGTATATTAAAAAACTGGCCTCTCTTCAGTGTTGGCCTGAAGTTTGAAGGGTGATTATAGGTGGATCGCACAAGGACTGCCCCCAGCCCAAGGCTTTTGCTGGGAGTTTCAGCTATATGTTTCTGATATTGTTTATTGATTTTTAAAAATCCTCCTAGGGAAATGAAACTGCTTCAAGTCTATGCTCTTCCCACAGGGGTAGTGAGTGTGTTTAATCTACTTTTGTTTCTTCAAGAACAACTTGTATTCAGGGGGCAGCTGGGTAGCTCAGTGGACTGAGAGCCAGACCTAGAGACAGGAGGTCCTGGGTTCCAATCTGGCCTCAGACACTTCCCAGCTGTGTGACCCTGGGCAAGTCACTTAACCCTCATTGCCTAAGGGAAAAAAAAAAAAGAACAACTTGTATTCAAAGCCTTATGTTGTGGAGGAAATTGAATAGAACAGATCATGACGGTGGTGCCCGGGATCACTTGCCCATGGAGCCCAGTGACCAGCCCGAGAGGCAGAGAGAATTCAGATTAATTCAGCCAACTTTAATAAGGATCTGCTGGGTTAGACACGGAGCTGATCGCGACGGTCTTGGAATTTCAGGAGGTCAGCAGAAATGCCGCCTGGAGTGCGGTGTAGGGCTCGCGGCTCCTCAGCTGCTCCGCGGCAGTGATACCAGGAGCATCTGTGGATGGTGCCAGAGGCTTTTCAGAGGGGGTGCGTAGCAGCCATGACCGAAGTGGCCAGATTGAGCCATACACTATGCTAGGGTGCGGAATTCAGATGGAACAGTTGGGGAGGCCGGCAGGAATCAAGGAGAAGCTCAGCTTGCACTTGAATTAGACCCTTCTCTTTCCAGCCTTTCAGAGTTCACTCTGCTGCCTCTCACATTTCTCCGGAAAGCCCTGGGGAGCGTGTGTGCCCTTCGCCTCACAACATTATGTGCTGAGCATCCCTCCCTTGCTGCGGCTCCAGGAAGCAGGCCTAAGGCTGTCACCTGTTCCTCTCACTCATTGGATGGTAGAGGATCCTGGAGCATATTAGATTTCCCTGGGAAGGACATGCAATGGCTGCCTGGCAGGCTGGGGGTTATGCATTGATTTTCCGTTGGGTACGGGAGGCTCCGTCTCCGGTGGCCAAACCTCTCCTGGACAAAGCAGACTCCTGCTGTCGTTCGGTTGGGTCTTAGCTGCCCCGCGTCTAGGACATCTCCCTCTCCTTGCCTTCCTGGGGGCAGTTGAGCCAGCTCTGGTTCTGCTTCTTCCCATGATTAGTAAGTAGAACTTGAGACTGTTGGCACAGACAGCTGTGTGGTCGAAGGGCCTGTGTGCTCTGGGCTTGCTCTTCTCAGTGTCCAGACCAGATAATCAAGACGAAATTGGGGGAAAAGGAGGATGTAGGTGGCGGCCCTTCCTTTCCCTCTGTGCAGCCATTTGGGAGGCTTTCTTGGCCTTCCCCTACAGGGATGATGGCTGTGATCCCCCGTGAGCACATCCTAACTCTGCAGCTAGAAGGGACTTCAGAGGTCACATTTTACAGATGAGGAGACTGAGGCCCAAGGAGAGGAAGGGACTTAGCGCAGGCCACACAAATGGTGAGTAGCAGACCACAAATGGAAACCAGGCCTCCAGCTTTGGAGCCAGTGGGGAAAGATACCAAGCCAGCACGCCTTTGTGGTGGAGACAGCCCGGGGGCCGTTGAAGCTCACTTCAGTCCAATCCAATCCAGCTGATATTTGGGTGGCCAGAATGCCTTGGGAATTAGAATGTGCTTCGTGTCCTTGCCTTCAAAGGGCCTGCATTCTCCTAAGGGTAAAACGTAGCATCTGACCTCAGATAGGCTTAGCTGTGTGACCCTGGGCAAGTCACTTAACCCCCATGGCCAAGCCCTTATCTCTTCTGCCTTGGAACCAAGCCTTGGTATCATTTCCAAAATAATAATAATAATAATAAGCTGCTACTGCTGTCAAGAGGAAAGACACGGAGCTCCTCTCTGGCTCGTCCCCTTCACTCCCTGTAACTCCCTGCTCCCTGTCAATGGCCCTTCTGACTTCTGTGATTTATTTCTAGTCACTAGCAGCATATAGAAAGCTTATCCCCTCTGGGTTCCTCTCCCTCAGGGGGCCGAGCCTGAGGACCAGCTTGTTTTAACTGGCTTGTATTGAGTTTGGCTGATGGACAAAAGAGAGATGGAATTAGTCTCTCCCCTGAGGAGTCCTAAATCCTTTACTCCCAGAAATCTGTATGGCTGAGCCCCTAAGAGGGCGTCATGCTATGGTATGGAATTCAGTGCTGTCTGTACCAGTTTGGGGGCCGCCTCCCCAGGGCCCTGCCTTGGGCAATTCAGGAAGGAGTTCCAGGCCTCTCTGGCTTATGGGAAGCACCACTAAGCAGCCTCCCAGGGGTGGGGGTGGGGGGGGGTGAGAGCCCTTCTCCCTCTGCAGTTCCTCTTGTCTTGGCCCCTGAACAGCAGCCTTGGGCTGGAGGGCTGGCGTTGTAAAAGCAAGCCCCCGCTGACCGTTGGGGGCCTCTCGGCTCTCCCTCCCATCCCCTGAGTGATGTCATTGAGGTGGTTCTCTTCCTGGGAGGGTCGAAGATGAGGCAGGAGATGATGCTGTCCACCAGGCCAAAGGGTTGAGCACAGCTCCATGAGAAGAGAGGAACTGCTGAATGTGACTTAATTGGATGTCACCAGCCTGTGGCCTTCAGTGCTGGAGAAAGCCTGGCAGTGGTCAGTTATGGCAGAGCTAACCAGCAGCCTGGAGCCAAAAGCAACGCTAGGGACTCGGTTAGTTTTGGACAGATTCTGATTCTGCAGCAGTTCCCTTCTCTGCTCTCTCAGCCTCTCCCAGAGGGCTGCAGGGGAGGCTGAGCGCCCCCTTGACATTTCGGAGGTCAGCTTTGAAGGCCTCCTGCGGGTCCTGGGCCAGCGTTCGAGAGACCCACAGTCTGGGCTTTGTTCCCAGAAGAGGAGCTCTGAGAGGATAGAAAGTGAACGGCCAGGCTCAGATCACGTCCTTCTCCTCTTTGTGTGACTCCGTTCGGAACACGGTGACACCCAACGGGGAAGCCGCCGCTTCTGCCAACACACGCCTCGTTTCCCACCGTGCGAATGTCCTCGGGCTCCTGCAGGCTGCCTGCCCGTCTAGGAGGCCCGGAGAGCGGAGCGGACAGAAGCATCTCACAGACACTTTGCACCAGGCCGTGGGCACGAGGCTAATCACTAGAGCCCAGAAAGAGGCAAAAGACTGCTGCTGTTCTCAAGGAGCTCACAGTCTAAAGGGTACGGGCCGTGAAATCGGAGAGAAAAGAACTTTCAGACAGAGGCCAGGGCTGGGAGGGAGGGGCCTCGGACAGGGGTGCCAGGCCTGGGAGGGCCTTAGAGATTACCTGCACCGGAGTAAGCACAGACTTCCAGACATGAGAGGCAGGCCTCGGAGGACTAGTCAGACAGCGGTAGCGGTAGTCACTCACTCCCGAAGACTCATGTGTCTCACGGCCTCATCACCAACACTATCTTCTGCTTACCTGACGGCTGCCGCCCCACAGCAGACTTTGCCATGTCGTGTCACTGTGAGGAGCAGAGATGGGCGGGAAGGCGAGGCGCGGTGCGGAGTGCTGGGTGGCCCCAAGGCCGGAGAGCCAGCAGAAGACTCGATGCCAAGCGAGCACAGCTTGCCGCTGCCTGGGAGCACACCGCCGGCAGCGGTGGAGCAGAAGAGGAGCCCCACGTTACTTACTCGGCTGGGCCAGACTGCTCACCCACATCCATATTGGTTTGATGAAAATGATGGGAAGCTGCCCAGGCTGTACCAGCACGACGGTTCCTCCACCTCTGGGAGCGGCGCTTGCTATCCAGAGTGAAGGGCAGACAAAGCTTAGAGCTGCGGGATCCTTGGCCTGGCTGAGAAGGCAGAGGAGAAATTCATTTTCCCACTGAGAGTAACTATTCAAAGGGCTTCCAAAGAGCCCTGAGGGCTCCGTGTGAGTTAAAGACCATGTTTTCTCCCAGCTACTTCAGGGCTGGTGGAGCCCCACGGATCAAGGGTAGGGCAGGATTCTGGGGACGTGGGCTGCGGCTTCCATCACGTTCTCAACAGACTGTCGTCCATCAGTGCCAAAGCTGCTGACCGCCTCCCTTGCTTTGAAGTCCCTCCTCCTCCAGCTCCTCAGGCTTTTCTTATGCGGCAAAGCTCCTGGCGATGGTTCCATTCCAGCGGAGATTTTCAAGGCAAGGGATCCATCCACTGCTCATACCACAACTGACTAAAATCTTCTGGGTTGTATGGCAAGAGGAAGTTATCCCCCAGGAGATCAAGGACGCCCCTTTTGGCCATTTCTGTAAAGGAAAAGGAAAGGGTTGTCCTGTGACAGTCCCAGAGGGGTCGCTGTCTCTCTGTCTGTCTGTCTCTCTTTCCCTCTCGTTGCTAACAACATTCTTGCCAGCATCCTCTTTAATCCGCTGATCCTTCCCCTGGAAGATGCTCACCTACTTGAGAGCCAGAGTGGCTTCAGAAAGGGCCAAGGAACGGTCACTAGGGGGGTTGCTGCCCAATAACTCCAGGAGAAATTCCAGGAACGAAACAGAGGTGTGTATATAACATTCGTCAATCTGACCAAGGCCTTCAATACTATCGGTCATGAGGGTTTGTGGAGGATCATGGCAGAATTGGGTGAAGTTCCTCCATATTGTATGCCAGTTCCATGATGGCATAGCTTGCACAGGCAATGCATGATTGGATGATGCTCAAAAACTTTCTCAGTCACCGATGGAGTAAATTGGACTGTGTGCTTACTCCCGTGCCTTTTGTTTTGTTTCATTTTTATTTATTTATTTTCTTTAAAAGCCCTTTCTTTCTGTCTTAGAATCTAAAGAACCAGTAGAAGAGGGGGAAGGGCTGGGCAATTGGGGCCAAGTGACTTGCCCGAGGTCACACAGCTAGGAAGTATCTGAAGCTAGATCTGAACCAATTACCTCTTCTCTCCAGGCCTGGCTCTCACTGAGCCACCTCTCCCATGTTTTATAGCATGATGTTTTCCAAGATGTTGTTGGAAGCCTTCAGTGAAAACAAAGACAGTGTCTGGGTCAGCAACCACACTGACAATAAATTATTTAACTTGAAGGGGCAGCTGGGTGGCTCAGTGGATGGAGAACCAGGCCTAGAGACGGGAGGTCTGACCTCAGACACTTCCTATCTAGGTGACCCTAGGCAAGGCACTTAATCCCCATTGCCTAGCCCTTACCACACTTCTGCCCAGGGACCAATATACAGTATTGATATTAAGACAGAAGGCGAGGGCTTACTTATAAGCAAACAAACAAATAAGTCAACAGACAAATTTGAAAAGGCTACAAGCCAAGACCAAAGTAGAGAGACTCGCTTTCTGCCCTCCATTAGCAGATGACCAGCCTCTGAGACTGATGCAGCAGACTCTGTTTCAGTTCTCTGCTGCATTTGCTAACTTTGGCTTGACAGTTAACACCCAAAGAGAGAGGTTGTCCACTAGCCAGCGCTACCCCCTCCCTTCCCTCCCTCCTTTGCTCCTTCTCTCATCTCTCCTTCTTCTTCTACTTCCCATTCGAGAAGAGGAGAAAAACAGACTCTTCTTTGTAACAGATATGCCTAGTCAGACAGACAGAATGTGAAAATCTGGGTCCGTTACTGATCTCCTGGGACAATCTCTGCATTGGGTAGAGTTCAGAAGTCCTGCAGAGTTGTTTCTCTTTATGATTTTGTTGTTACTGTATACTGTACATTCTTCTGATTCTGCTCACTGTAGCAGTTCATACAAGTCTTCCCAGGTTTCTCTGAAACTCCTTTTGTCATTTTTTTTTAACCCTTTCCTTCTATCTTGGAGTCAATACTGTGTATTGGTAAGGGTAGGCAATGGGGGTCAAGTGACTTGTGCAGGGTCACACAGCTAGGAAGTGTCTGAGGCCAGATTTGAACCCAGGACCTCCCGTCTCTAGGCCTGGCTCTCAATTCGCCGAGTCACTCAGCTGTCCCCTGTCATTTCTTATAGCATGATAATGTCCTATTACATTTCTGTACTGTAATTTGTTTAGCATTCTCTAATTGATGGATGTCTCCTTAGTTTCCATTTCTTTGCTACTATGCAAAGAGTTGCTAGAAATGCTTTTGTGCATATCAGGCCTTTCCCTTCTTTCTTTGCTCTCTTTAGAATTTCACTTAGTTTTGCTTAGAGAGCTTATTTGTCCCCTCAAATGTTTAGGTATTTTCTCTGTTTATATGATATTGCTATTACATGTTTATCTCTAAATATTTATCTGTAAATGTTATATATTTAAATAAAAACACTCATTTGAATTTTCCCAAGCTCAGAAAAGTCAGTATCATTCTATCATCTTCTGAAGTTTGGGGTGTAAAATTTAAAAGAATGTCCAATAACTCCCAGGTTTATATTTTATAAAGTTTATTAATAATCACTTGAAGTAGAAGAAAAAAAAACAAAATTAGAAAGCCTGAGTAAAAAACACCCGGGTAAAAGTCTACTGCCTGACTCTGACTCCCACCCAACTTCCACAACCGCCTTCTCAGGAGCAGAGAGTGAGCGAGGAGCTATACAAAACTTGTCTCCTCCCTATGTTAGTATGTTGGCATCAATAAGCAAATGGGATGCTGGGAAGGAGTCCTAGGGAGCAACCCGAATTACATAGGGGTTAAAGTGACTTTTTCAAGTACCCTTTCAAACTAAAAACACGTGTTTTATAGAAAATGGAGGCCACACCTTGCGTTTCCGTTCGCATTCTCATCCCCCAAGTCTTCCCCTTAGGGGTTCTTAGAAAAGTGATTTGAAAGTGAGCCTCTGGTGTCGCCTCTTAACTGGCAAAACGGTTTCAAAAGAAGTGGGACAGAGCGGCGTCCGTTTAAGACTGTTGCAGTCTTCTGAGGATCTGAGACTTGTATTAGGGATGACTGGAGAAGTTGTTGATTGGCTTTTTCCAGGACTAGAATTCCCTGGAGAATCAACTTAGACTTTCCAAAAAACGGCCTCTACTCTCACCCGCTGCCCGAGCATGGAATGAACCCGATTGTGTTCTTTGATTATTTGCTGCCCTTTTGTCCCAGGTTCATTACATAGACAGAAGGCAGCACGTTTCTCGCCTTCCTCCTCCATCCCCTGCCTCATTATTTCAAATGCTCCCTAGTGAAGAGGCTTTTGTGGAGCCCCTGCAAAGCACAAAACAGAAAGGGGGCCACCCTACCAGACTGAAAAGTCCTGAACCCACCGTCCCAGGAGTCGTCACTCCGAGCTAGTAAGAAAATGGAAACAATTGCAAAGAGGGATTAACACAAGGGCCAGCTCAGTGTTAAGAATGGACAGAGCATGGGGCCTGGACTCTGGAAGACTTGCTGTGGTTAATTCAGATGTGACTGTGTGACCCTGAACAAGTCACTTGACCTTCTTTGCCTCAGTTTCCTCACCTGTCAACTGAGCTAGAGAAGGAAATGGCCAACCATGCCAGTATCTCTGCCAAGAAAACTCCAAGCGGGGCCCCGAAGAGTCAGACATGACTGAAATGGCTAAACAACATGACTCAGGGAGAACGATGGAGAGACAACAGTGGATGGACTCATGGGAAATAAGACATGAGGAACATTCTGCATATAGAGAGTACCGAAGCTCAGAGCTGAAAGGGTCTCCAGGTCCAGTCTGTACTGAGCAGCAGCCCTCTCCACCACCTACGGGGGCAAGGGCTTGCCTGGCCTCTACCTGGGGACCCTCACTGATGGGGTCTGTGCACACCCCACAAGGCAGCCTGTTCTGCTTTGGGACAGCTCTCAACCCTTTTGGGTTTTCCTGACCCACAGTCTAAATGTGCTTCTCCACAACTTTTATCCGGAGGCTCTGCATAGAAGATACGATTCCTTTGGGATGGGATGTCGTGAGCCTTCCCTTCACTCGTCTCCTGGTCTCGGCAGAATTCCCTTGTTCCAGGACTGCATCCTTTACTTCTTTACCACTTAGTCTGGCTGCTGTCTCTGCTCTTTTTATTGAGAAATCCGATGACGTCTCTCTTCTCCTTCCTCAACTCTTTTTTAGGCATTCGACTCTGTGGGGCTCTCTCGTCTTTCCGCATAATCTTTCTTCCCCAGGTTCTGGTCACGCTGCTCTGCGGTGGCTCTTCCCCGAGTGTCTGACCAATCTTGCTCAGGCTGTTGCAGGCTCTTCCTCCTGGCTGGCTCTTCTCCCTGTTGGGCCCTCGTGTCTAACAGGCATCTCGCAGGCGCCGTGGACAAAACAACTCCTTTTCTTCTCCTCGGCTTCCTTTTCTCGGTCAGGGTTTGTGAGCTTCCTTCTTCCTTTACCTTTTTCCAACTTGTTACTGTCTCTCAGTGAACTCAGCAGGATTTGTAACCTCCCTTTACTTTCCCATCTGTGAACATGGATTCCTTGAGACGAGGACTTGTCGATCGGTAAGCCTTTATTAAGTACCTACTGTGTGCGGAGGTCCTGGAGATAAAAATACAAGGAATAAAGCAAAAAAAGCTTCACGCAAAAGCCTCCATTCTCTCAGGAGAGACAAATACATAGATGAATGTAAAATGCCGGGGAGGGAGGCAAAGGCTTCATGTGGAAGGTGCTGCCTGGGCGGCGTCATGAAGAGAAGGAAGTGGGGGGGGGGGGTTGGTTTGAGGCAGCAGGAGGGGATGGCCATCCCCGACAGTACAGACTCGGGAGGTTGGGAGACTAAGTGGAGGCCAGGTTGTAAAGGCTTTTAAGAGGCCAACAGCAGTTTGCAGCTAATCTTGGAGGTGGCCGGGAGTCCCTGGAGGATGAGCATAGGAATAGCACGCTCCAATCTGTTTTTAAGGAAAACCAGTTTGTCACCTGCCTGTATGGAAGAGGGGTTGAAGAACAACTTGAGAGAAGGAGACTATTAGGAAGCTCATGAAAGACTAAGTTAAAACAGGAGGGGGGGGGTTGGAAAGGTAGAGATGGAGATATTTGACAACCAGTTGGATGTATGGGGTGAGGGGGAACGAGGCATTGAGGGTGTTTCTGATGGGGCAACTGGGTGGCTCAGTGGATAAAGCACCGAGTCTGGAGATGAGAGGTCCTGGGTTCATCCTAGCTGGGTGACCCTGGGCAGGTCACTTGACCCCATTTGCCTAGCCTGTACCATTCTTTTGCCTTAGTATCTTAGTGTACTTGGTATCGATTCCAAGGCTAAAGATAAAAGTTGGGTGGGGGGAATGGATTCTGAGCTTATAAACCTGAGAAACGGGAAAAATAGAGACGCCTCCACAGAAATAGGGAAGTATGGAAAAATGGGGAGAGCTTGGGGCAAAGGGGACGCGTCCTGCTTTGGACAGGCTTTGAAATGTCTCCCAAGAGAGCCCTTTGAAGGGTCCACGAGTGATGTGAGACTGAAGGTCGGGAGCTGCTGACTGATCTCTTTTGTGTTTGTATCTTCCTATAAATCCATATTGATTATTGATCATTGATATTGTGGTACATTAGTTTATACAAGCTAAGGAAGCTTTTCACCAGTGGGATGCCTCTTGCCAGTCGTCTCAATGAATATTCTATATATTCTAGCCTTCTCGGCCCACGGGGCCTGCTTAATCAAGTGCACGATTTCTGCTAGATGAACAGCCTGGCTTCCGGCCTGCATCCGCATTGCCTTTCCTCAGAGCTCAGGGGAGAAGCCCACCTCCTGCAGGGCAGTGCCCTTTCCTTTGGCAGCAAGCACTGGGCTGGCACTTCTTATTCCACCACTAGCTTTGTTCCCTGCCGCTAGGAAGAGGGCTCATTTCCCCAAAGTGGAACTGTAGTAGCTTTGCCTTGGGATTCGAGGTGGAGCCCACACCTGAGCAGACACCTTGCTGCAGGTCACAGTGGCCGGCCTGTCGGTCTGGTCGTCAAGAAGACTTGGGTTTACGTGCCCCCTCGGATACCTCCTCGCTGTGGAGCTACCTCGCCAGTCATTCGAACCCAAAGTCTCCGTTTCCTCATCTGTAAGACAGGATCAGAAGAGCATCCACTTCCCGTTTTTTGAAGTGATCAAACGGTAGATGAGCAATAAATACCGCACGTTGTTAAGATAAAAAATGATAAAGGCTGATATAATAATATAAATTAGTATTAAATTAAAGCCATGGCCATGCTGGTAAAATATATATATAAGACCGCGCCTATCTTTTATATTTACCGCCAGAGCCCATTCTTCCAGCCGGCGTCCTGGAAGATCAAGAGGCGTTACTTTCGGATTTCCTCCCATTTTAAACTGTTCTCTGCGTGGGGACGCCCAAAGAACCGGAAACCCGCAACCCGCTGGACCACGGGAAATGTAGCTTGATAGCCCCCACGTGTCCATAGGAAAAAAAAATATATATATATATATATATATATATATATATATTTTAGATGGCATCTCCCAAATTCCAATTACACAACGTAAGCAGTCCTGGGAAGGCCGCAGAGCATGCGTTGTTTTTCAGATTCTCCTCTTTTCCCTCATCAACATCAACATCATCATCATCCGCTAGACCAGAGCTGGGCAGACTATTCCTGGCGGGCCAGATCCAGGCTTGAGCTGGCCCATCCCAGCCTCAAGCCATTCCCTAATCACTCGTCCCCCACATCCAGATGTAGTGATTAGGGCATCGCTTAAGGCCAGGATGGGCCAACTCCAGCCTGGATCTGTCCGTGGGGAATAGTTTGCCCAGCTCTGCACTAGGGCTAAGCAGCCCCTTTTTGTGCAAAGGGCGTATTGTAAGGCCCCAGGCCTGGCCGGAGCGCCGCGCCTTTCCCGTCAGTAGTTCCTCCTTTTTGCTTTGTCCGTGAATTCTATTTGTCCATTGAATCTGCGTCATGTCGTGGAACTGGAGTTAAGTGGTAAACTCAAGGACTGCTTCTAGGCTCCCGCCACGTCAGAACTGGAGGGCCATCGAAGGAGTTTTTATTGCTGTCATTTGGGTCTTTTTAGGAAACACCACCCGACCTCTCGCAGGATCCCTTCCTGCCTCTCTGCCATACGTGGGAAAGTCTGAAAGGATGCGGGGGGCCACGTCCCTGCTGGTCTTCCGGCTCCCCCTGGGAGCAAGGCTTGTTCTTTGGATCTGTGCCTGGGGCTCTGCATCAGTTCTCATGACTCTCTCCAGGCTTCTCTGGATTCATCCTGCAGCTCAGGAAGATTCCTGGGCCGCCTTCTTGGCGCTTGGCGAGCCATTCCCCGCTGGGGGGCATCTCTGTCCCTTGTTCCCAGTTCTTTGTTCAGGCCGGGCAATGGGACAAAGAGGGAAATAAATGCCTTCTGCCTACAGTCTCCAGGGAATTGGAGGTGGAGACCCGGGCCCTGGGCAGGAGGAGAGCCCGCTGCCCTATGTCCCCTTCCCGGGAGGGCGCTCTGGGGGAAGGCACTGGCCCTTTGGTCTCAGTTTCCTCGTCTGTAAATCAAAGGGTCTCGATTGGATGATCTGGGCTGGCTGACCGAGGTCCATGTTGTTCCTCCTAAGAGAGGAGGGAGGAGCGCTGGGAGACTTAGCTTCTGGTTCTTCCACAAACGGACAGCTCCCCCTGCTGCCCCAAGCCAGAATGGCCATGGGGCCCAGACTCAGCCCGCCGGAAGAGGCAGGGGCAGAAGCAGGGGCAGACGCAGACGCAGGGGCAGAAGCAGGGCCAGGGGCAGGGGCGTCCGTGCCCCCCCTCGCTCCTGCCAGCCCCGAGGTTTCGTGGAAGATCACAAGTGAGCCTGAGTGCGGCAGCCACACACTTTCCCTCTCCTCGTTCTCGTGGCTGCTTCCTTGTAGGGAGCAGCGTTGGAGCTCGGGCCTCTCCTCACTGTCCCGGGGCTCCTCCCGACGCCGACCTCTGAATCCAAGCTGACTGGTCACCCTGGGGCGGGCGTCCTTCGGGCCCCTCCAGGGAAATGGATCATTCTTGGTAGGAGCTAAAGGCAGAGATTCCCCGGGTGATGTGGGCCAATGGCAGGCCACGAGCCGGGAGAGACCGGAGCCTTCGTGGCGGTGTGGCCATGGTGTCCAGAGCAGGAAAGGCAACCAGGAGAGCGCGCCAGCTTCATAGAAAGTGCTTTTCTGAGTCACCAGGCCGTGGCCCCCTCCAGTAGAGAGGGAGGCGCTTAGGGTGAATTCTGAAGGAAGAGACGGAGCAGGCGTCACAGCTGGGGCAAAGCAGTGCCCACGGGGGACGGGGAGCCCAGGGGCGAGGGGCCGGAAGCGCATTGGAGCCAGCTTGGGCAGAGCTTTTGGAGCTAGACAGCCGCATGTGCACTTCTGAGCCCCTCAGGCAGAAAAGGGCCTGGCTGGGGCTGCAGCCCCCAAAGGCCACCCTGTGAGGGACACGAGGCTGGGGGGGGGGGGGAGCCGGGGCAGGAAGGCGGCCGAGGTGGTAGATGGGGGGGGACGTCTGGTTGGGGCCGCTAAGCCTGGTGAGGAGGGGCCGTGGGCAGAGGGGCTGATTCTCTCTGAAGTCACTCTTCTGACTTTTTTCCTTCTTTCCAACAGCTCTGAAAAGTCCAGCTGCGTTTCACGAACAGAGAAGGAGCTTGGAGCGGGCCCGGGTAAGGCACCAGAAGTCCCCGGCAGGACGGCGCTCTTTCTCTGCCAGCCTCGGGCAGTGCCCATCCTGAGCTGGCCAGGAACTCTTTCCTGGGGTGAGGGGTGGGCCCGGCCAGGATGGTGGCCTAGCCATGTGGGCTCTGCATCCTTCCTGCCCCGCGTCCCACTCCTCACCCTGGTGCTTGAGTGTCTTTCCACAAGGCATGACTGCTGCCACGCACAGGGTTGCCAAGCTTCCGTCCGCTTGGTAT